>NC_056739.1:59689704-59912204 GCF_019279795.1 Protopterus annectens | reverse complement strand
ATGCTCTCTTGGAAAAGGATGGAAAATTCAGAAGTAGATCTCCTCGGGTCTATATTGTCTTATCGGATGATGAAAAGAGCGAACACTCTTTCATTGATCTAATAATGTCGAAAGGAGAAAACAGCAAAGTTAAGGACCATCGATTTATTTTCCCAGGAAAAAAAAAATTGGTGGGCTGTCTTTGAGACTTTGCCATTTCCTCTACTATGGTGGGATTGTGGATTTGGTATATTTAAATAGGGGGGTGTGGGGGTGAAGTTCCCCACTTAATTTGTGTTTAAACTTTTTTCTTTTTTTTATGAAGCAGCAAATTTTTTCCCTGTGAAAAAATTTGCTGTTCCGTGTGTTCGCGTTTTTGTGGTGTCATCATTATCAGTTTGATGAAAGAGCATTCACTCTTGTCATCGTCTGATAATGTGATATAGATGTGATCTCCTCTGCTTTTCTGTGAAAAGTTGTTCATTGCAATCAGTACCCACTGCTTGATCTGCAGACTACCCATCTGCTTTCAGTCTTATGATCCATTTTGCCTCAAGTTGTTCTGTCTTATTCCTAATGTCTCTTATCCTAATACTGTCATATATTTTACCTATAACTAAAAATATAAAATTATGTGTATCATCATTGGCCTTAATGTGCTTAGATAGTGCACTAACATCACTTCTTTTTTGTATCTGGTACATATGTTCTCTTATGCGGTCTCTAAGAGCTCTATCCCATTTCCCCACATAAAAACAAGAACATAATGTTGTTGTTGTTTGTCTTTTGGCTTTTCCTGGTTAGGGGTCACTACAGTGGAACTCCGGTCTGCTAATGATTGGCAGTAGATTTTCACGAACGCCGAGGTGCCAGCTCGACGTTCAACCTTCAACAAAGGCATGCCCATTTACACATGTCTTTTGAATGCTCACCCAACCATGGGGTGGACATGCAGACTCCACACAGAAGGCACTCCCCACACTCCAGCCAAGAATCAAACGGGAGAACCTCTTGCTGTGAGGCAACAATGCTTCCGCTGCACCACCACGGATTAAAAAAAACAAGAACACAATGTACACTGAGCTAAATAAATAACAACTTGAGGCAAAATGGATCATAAGATTAAAAGCAGATTCTGGGCATGGATTAAATGTCAGGGTACCAATAAGATCTAAACTTAAAGTGAGACCACTGAATAAATGAAATGTTTTAGTTGTTTATTTGTAGATGTGTCCTATTGTAAATACTAAAGAATTTTTACTAATATGGATTGAAATGTGAGCATACTTTTATGTATATGTATTTTTTATAATATGCTTTTTACATGCATTTTTATGCATAATTACTTATGAATTGTGCTTTTATAATAGTATGGTGAAGCCAACTAGTTTAAATGTGACATAATTCTGCAAGAAGCTTCTATTGAATGTAGGATGTTTCTTTAAGATGAACAAGGCTTAATTGACTCGTTTAGAATATAAAAGACAAAGCAGACAGTTTGCATTTGTATCTGAAAAAGAAGTTATCTGTGAAAGCGCTTATTCATCTGTCATTGAATAAAGAACTTTTACACTGAAACTACCTGCCATTGTTTGGACCACGTGTATTTTTACATTTGTTTGCAGTTTTATCTTTGGTGGACTAAAGCTTCTAGTAAGGACGATGGTGTGTTTTTTTTTATTAGATATATTGTAGTTTATTTAGATTTCAGAAAGGGTTTTGACATTGCTAAACTACGGCTATGGGCCACAGTAAAAATATAGCCAAGAGCATCATAGCTGAAAACATGGTTTCTCAATGGAGATCAGACTAGTCAGGGGAATCAGGTTTAATTGTATGTAAAAGATGGAGAAAAAAATTTAGAAAGACCAGAGCATTATCCATCTATATAACCATTTCTCCAGTGGCGTCTCATGCCATCGGACTGCAGCCCCCCCCCCCCCCCCAAGCTGTGGAAAGAAAAATGAAAGAAAAAAAGAACATTTTAAAAAATAAAATATTTTTATTGTATACATACATACAGGTACTGGTCTGGCTAGCTGCTGCTTAGCTCCGAGTCCTACTCCCGGAAATTAAACTGCACATGCTCGGTGAATTCTGTTTTTTAAAATAAAAAAAAAATAGTTTCTGTAAATCTGGACTGTTGTAAAAGCAGTTTAGATTAAGGAGAGTCGGCATCAGTATGTGATGCCCACAAGTCTATGCAGTTTATAAAGTGGAAGGGGTTTGGACTGCCACGTCCGCAGTCCACATATGTGATGCAGATGGCTGGATGGCTACTGACTGGTTCTTGGCTCCCGCTCTATTTCCACACTTTGCATTCTGGGAAAAAGACAGAGAGCAAGAAACAGTCAGTAGCAGTCTGCAGACACTGTACTTTTAGAGGGTCATGGAGTTCGACTGTTCGGGGACCATTGGATACTAAGAGCGACCAGTTTCACCAACTCCAGCCATGCTGCCCCCTTTTGTAAAGTTGTTTGAAATGGGATCTTGTCTTCATTGTGTGGTGAGTAATAAAATATCACTTAAATTGGCAGGTTGCAGCAGCTCAGTCCTGTTTTGGTTTAGGTCTATACGGGAAGTTTTAGCTAAGTTTCAGAGATTGCACTACACCCTGACTGTGAATTCATTTAAGCAGTAGTGTAATGTATTGTGGAGCAGTAGCTTGTGAGTTGTCATTTGTGTACTTTAGGGTCCTCAAGTCTGAAGAGCTCTTAGCTAGGGACCTGTGGTGTGAAGAGTTCTTTCTGTTCAGCTAGTGGTGGCATGCTATGCAGTCGACAGTCCGTCTTACTGCAGTGAGGATGCCCCCCCAACACACACACACACACACACACACACACACACACACACACACACACACACACACACACACACACACACACACACAGTGGTGGTGCTGCGGTAGCGTTGTCACTTCACAGACGTTGCCCGTTCGATTCTCAGTTAGAGCGTCTTCTGTGTGGTGACATGCATGAATGGGCATTCCTTCACTGAAGGTTGTGCATTAGGCCCGACAAGCCAGCACGTAAAAATCTACTGCCAATCATTAGCGGACCGGAGTTCCGCTGTGGCAAACCCTAACTGGGAAAAGCCGAAAGACACAAATATATATATATATATATATATATATATATATATATATATATATACACAGATATATATAGATATACACACACACACACACACACACACACACACACACACACACACACACACACACACACTGGACAAAATAACGTTTCCATTCCTGTCCAGAGACGAGTTAGAAAAAGATTAAAGTTAACTTGTTGTTACCAGTTTTGCCAGCCAGCCACTATTCGACTGTCACTAAAGGTAAAAAGTTAAGGTATTAAGAAGTTGTGGAAGGCACATGATGATGCATTACTGAATTTATAGATTTTATTATAGCTATAATAGATTTCTGAAAGACTGTATCTCATTTTTGAGAGAAGAGCTTTTGAGGTTTGATCTTATGATCAGAAGCATGTTTATATGTTTTTTTATTAAGACATACAGAGTGCATCTTTTACTGTTAATAGGTTAATAGGTACTGCTTAGCCTT
Organism: Protopterus annectens; assembly: GCF_019279795.1. Lineage (NCBI taxonomy): Eukaryota > Metazoa > Chordata > Ceratodontiformes > Protopteridae > Protopterus > Protopterus annectens. Next base: position 59,908,660 of record NC_056739.1, on the reverse strand, counting down.
AACAGTAAAAGATGTACTCTACATGTCTTAATAAAAAATATAAAAATGCTTGTGGTACCTAAGAAACAGCAGCTGATTCACCTGATGTGAAACTTAAGTGCATATTTAAAAAAGACACTATGACTGGACTACAGGAATATCCAAAAATTCCAGCTGTTGTGTTTGAATAGGCTTGATTTTATGCCTGATGTAATGTTATCATTGCAAGGGAAAGAAGATGGAGCTGAAAGTTTAAAAAGTTGTGGAAATTAATCTGTTAAATTTTATTTCCTTAGTAAGCTTAATTTTGCTTAAACGCAATTAATGGTTAGAAAATTCTAATTTTGCACTCAAGATAATTATTTCTCTTATTCTCTGTAGATGTAGTTTTCAGCAGTTGTGCAGAAAGGATTCCTGTGATGCTTTGCGACTCCTTGTTTCTGTATTAGGCACTTATGTTTAGCTTGTTGTGTATCAAACTTCACTTGTAAAGACCGTATGGTCAGAATTCCATTTCATCATATCTTCTACTGGAGTATCTTGTGATGAAAAGTTGGGATATGTTTTAAATTCATGCCTACCCTTGCAGTTGTTCAAGCATGGTTATTATGTATAAGATACATAGCTACTGAGATATGAGGGGTAAATCTGTCACAGAGAGGGGTAATTTTATTTTATATTATTTGATCTTTGACTTTGATCCTTTTTGCATATTTCAAACTGAGCCTGAAACTGGCCAATATTGATCAGTACACTACTCTGGTAAACAAATATAACTAAATAGATAAATATTCTTTTTTTGGATGACGTGTCATTAATCTGTATTCAATTTCTCGCGCAGAGTTTATTTTATAAAAAACAGTCTTGATCAGTTCTTTTATTTGTGTCCATTCTAATATATGAATTTTGAATAGCCTTTTAATTTTTGTATAAATATATGATACTTTATCTGTTCCGTGGTGTTAAACCGCATTGTAAATTCTGTAGCAACACAATAAATAGTATTATTTGTGGAGTGGATTCTCACCTATGTTAGCCTGATTAATGTTCAAAAGTGTGCATGTTGATTAGTTCCATCATCTGTTCTAGAATTAATTATTAGAAATCCGCTACCATATGTGTGTGTGTGTGTGTTTGTGTGTGTGTGTGTGTGTGTGTGTGTGTGTGTGTCTGTGTGTGTACAGATTTTTGCATCACATTTTTGGTCGGGTTTTCATAAAATTGTGGTTTTCTGGCAAATTAGTGGCAAATTTTATTTATTTTATTTTATTTTACATTTGTTGACCGGGCTAGTCTAGCTGGAGATATTTCCATTTTCAGTAGAGGCCCGGGGAGAAAAGCTCCACAGAAGTAAATACTTGAAAGAAAACCAGCATAAGTAAAAATAAAAATTAGTAAAAAATTAGTAAAAAACTAACAAACTCTACAATTTAAAATTATTGCTACATGAATTAAATACTGCCAAACACAGTAACAGTTCAAAATAGTATTACACAAAGATAAAATACTTGTCTGAGAAAGATAACAAGGATAGGAGGTAAGAAAAAGAAGACAAAGTAGAGTACTAGGAATAAGGGAAGTTAATAAGGGATTAGTTTTGGAAAAGAGAACAAGTTAAGACAGTTAACAGGCAAAGAAGCATTAGGAAGATGAAGAAGGAAGAGAAAAAGAAAGCCAAGCGGAGGATAGTGTCACATAAGGAGTAAGAAGTAGTTTTAAAGTTGAATTAAATCATGAAAGACTGAAGTTAGAAAATAATGACAGACATTTGAGTTTCAGATTTCATGCCCTTCAGAAAATTCCTACTAATGCAAGACCTACTACTCTATTAACTTTCTAAGTTTATAAGAGCAATATTTAAAAATCATCCTTATTTTTGGACCTTTGTCCCATTTCTGTTAATGGCTTTTTACAGATTTCTTGCTCTGAAGTTGAGAGGTATGACAAAAATGTCATGGCCATCACTGTCAGCCAGAGACATTTCAAATTGTGACATACTTGTACCCCACTCCCCCATGTAGTGACTCTGGATGTGTCCAAGCAAGGCTAGGAGCAGTTATGCAGTGTAAGTCTGCAGAGTATCATTCCATCCAAGGTAGACACAAGTACTACAGTGGCTTTTTATCTCTCCTTGATTTTGCAGAATGTTCTGGTTTTCTGTCATATTTTTATACTGTTGATTTAAGCTTCTTATTATTCTGTGTTTAAGTAGCAATGCTTTAATGACCATCTGGTAAGCTTCTCTGAGATTGTAAGATACAAGTCAGCTTTAATAAGCATACTGTTAAGGAATTTTCAGCATTGAAAGTCTTTTTTGTTGTTGCAATGCAGAAAATATTTATATAACTAGATAACGTATAAGCCATAGGTACTGAGATGCATATGACAGTATTTGTAATAAAGGACAGGATTACAGTATTTTTAGAAGCTCATTATGTTTGTTGAAGACTTGCAGTCATCTTTGTAGGCTTTACTCGTAAACAAAACAGAATGCTAATCTATCATGGGTGGTCCATAACCTGTGCAGTAATCCTTTAAGCAATTTATCTTGACCTTGTTTGCTGTTCATTTTTTATTTTGATCATGTTTTCCCCATAAACAAGGAGATAGTTGTTGTCAGGCAGCAGATCTTTTGTGGATAAGAAACATTTTTACAAGTAGGTTATCTCAGATATTCCTACTTTCAGCATGTTACTTGGTACTTTAATAAAGCTGAATATAAATTATAATTAGAACTGTATTGCAAGGAGAAGTGGTTTGAGATGAGTGCTGCTTGTTTTTTTATACCTGATTTTGACTGGCATTCCAGTAATGTATTTAAAAAGTAATTTATTTTTTCATGCCTCACAACCTTTTTGTATCCATCTAGATATTAAGTAAGCTGTCAAGTAACCCAAATTAATGGAGACAAGTAGCGAAAACAAACCTCAACAAAAAAAATCAAACTCGTGGAGGAAATAAGGCTCTTTCAAAAATCTTCACAAACGCTTTAATCCACACAGACAGGTTCGAAGCAACACCAGGAAAACACCATAGATCCAAACACATAAATGCTGAATATCCACACTGCATTTTCGTTTACAGCACTTCCTCAGATAAGGCAGAATAAATTCACTGTCTAACCTACACCCTTAAATACTCATCCTAACAGTCTTAATTAATTGATAAACCATTAAACAATTAATTAAATACATACATTGCTTTAAAAACCATCTTGCAAACTAGAACATTACCAAAAATCTCCCTTTACACTAATACTACATTTTGATAGTATTACATAAATACACATCTACTACTTCTAAACATTTTTAAAAAATTTTCATACCTATTAAGAACGCATTTTTATATAAACATTAAAAGCATTAACATTTTAATAAAAGTTTGAAAGTTTAAAAACTTTTAAGAAACATCGCCATCTACTGATGAAAAGAGGCTAAAATCTTCTTTAAAATCCTTCATAGCTTAGCCGCTCTCAATTTTAATACAGGGGCTATAGATATAGTGTCATTCAACCCAGGTGGTTTGTTAGCCTCTAAATGCAATTGCCATAAAAGTTCCCTATACTCTATAGAGGTTTCCCAAGGACCACCTCTTATATCTTTAATTACAACTTCCAGCACAAAAAAAGTGAAAGAGGCTTGCTCGCAGTTCACCTTATGTCTATATAGTGCATTATTAATACACTTATTCTTGATGTCATAGTAGTGTTCATATATTCTATTCCTTAATTTTCTCTCAGATTTTCCTATATAAAATGCATCACATATTTTGCAGAAAGCTAAATATATAATCCCACTTGTCTGGCAATTTGCATACTGTGTACTTTGAATCAGACTATCCCTACTCTTGATATATAGGGTATCCTTGGAAAAAACAAAACCACATTGGTTGCATCTTCCACATCTATATGTCCCAACTCTCCCCTCTTTCATTTTGTTCTTTTGATGTTTACTTTCAAAGAAATTTTTAAGACTTTTCCCCTTCCTATAAGTGCACTTCAGAGGAGTAGAGAACAAACACTCCAAATCAGAAAATTCCCCAAATTTTATCCAATCATTTTCTATCATATTTTTAATTTTCAAGGCTTCGCCACTAAAATCCATTACAAGATTATTTTTACCTTCATATTTTTCATATTTCATTTCATGGTCTTGCCAATTTATTACACCTAGAATGGGCTTGAATTTACTGGGTCTTCCCTTTCTTACCTCCTCTTCTACTTCATCAATAAGTTTTTGCGGGTAACCCCTAGCCAGGAACATTCCCCTTAATTTCTCACATTCATCCCAAAAATCAATGTCTCTTGACGTCATACGGCAACCTCTTACAAACTGTCCTTTGATAATGCCCTTCTTTTGGTGATGGGGTGTGCACTATTATAGGCCAGATATGAATTTGCATAACTCTCTTTTCTATACACTTTAGAGAAAAAATTCTCTTCACCTTTACCAATATAAATATCCATATATTTTAAATGAGTTTTGTCCTTCACATAAGTGAATTTCAAAAAATTCGTTGAATGGCCTATATACTCAAAAAAAGCTACAAAATCATCATCCGTCCCCACCCATAGGAAACACATGTCATCCAGGAAGCGTTTATATAGCTTCCAACACTTTGCAAAAGGGGAGTTTAAAATATATTTGTTTTCCCATGCTGAAAGAATAATATTAGCATAAATGGGGGCACATCTTGCCCCCATTGCTACTCCCTTTATTTGCTTAAAAAACTCTCCTTCATAATGCAAAAAATTATTACTTAATACTAATTCCATAAGGGTCTTTTTTCATAAGGTTTAGAAGTAGTAGATGTGTATTTATGTAATACTATCAAAATGTAGTATTAGTGTAAAGGGAGATTTTTGGTAATGTTCTAGTTTGCAAGATGGTTTTTAAAGCAATGTATGTATTTAATTAATTGTTTAATGGTTTATCAATTAATTAAGACTGTTAGGATGAGTATTTAAGGGTGTAGGTTAGACAGTGAATTTATTCTGCCTTATCTGAGGAAGTGTTGTAAACGAAAACGCAGTGTGGATATTCAGCGTTTATGTGTTTGGATCTATGGTGTTTTCCTGGTGTTGCTTCGAACCTATCTGTGTGGATTAAAGCGTTTGTGAAGATTTTTGAAAGAGCCTTATTTCCTCCACGAGTTTGATTTTTTTTTTGTTAAGCTGTCAAGTAGCCAATGCATTGAAATATTTTTTTTCTTCTCCACTTCATTTTGTCTTGATTGAACTCTCATAACGACAGTTTGGAACCCAGGGCAGCATATTTAATCAAAGTTCCAGTTTTTTGCAGTTTTGAGCATAGCTCTGCCTCTTTCTAGTTAGCCATGCCCCTTCCCATTGGCTCCACCCATTTAGCTGTCTCCTGCAGCCCCCCTTTGATTTGAAGTCACCAGCCGCCACTGCATTTCTCCACTATTTGAAAAGGCCAGATTTGAAAGAAGGATGTCATATTAAGAGACAAAGGTTAAATTTCAAAAGATGGAGAAACGGAACTAACAAAAATCTGTTCTAATACATGGTTTTAAAAATTATGTACAGAGTACTCTCTCAGAAATAGGTAAATGTCTGTAAGTAAATAAATGATTGTTTTGATTTGGGATCTGAATTTCCTAGACATAGTAAGGCCTTATTAAGTTTAGTTCTCTTGATTGCCAAAAAAGCTATTACTAGAAAATGGAAATCATAATCTGAGCCAGGTGTATTTTAAGTATTGAACACTGTAAAAGAGATAAAAGAACTGGAAGTGGGATCTTTACAAAAGGGAATGAGCAAATTAAATAGAAATAAATGGAATTTGTGAGAATAATACATGCAGAATAATGTTCAGGAGTGAGGTTTAAGGGAAGGCAGGAAATTAGTAATTTATGTAATGTTAAAAAAATATGTAATATTATGTAAATAAAAAAATAGTTTTTTCCATTAATGTATACATGCCTAGTCTACAGTAATAATTTAATAAGGGTGTTGAATGAAAAAAAGAAATAGAAATGAAAACTCCAGACACAACTTTATTATTCATGTTTTCCCTGATTCACTCACTCACTGTCAGGAGTGCTGTATTTATTGAAAAACCTTTAGAAAAATCAGTTCATACCATACATTTAGCTGGAATGTTCAGTTTCTTAGCTTAAAGTTGAGCTTAAAACTATCGGGTTGTCTGAGGTATGGTCGTTGTAAAAAGGGGTGATGTTGGCCAGTTTCCATATTCCTGGGATTCCACTTTCTCTTATGCTTCTACTTATAAGAAGTGTAAGGAAGATGAAGAAGCCATTCAGTGATTTTTGGGAGATGGTTTTCAGCTCTGGTGGATCCAGAGATTTCAGTTTCCGTGAGGATTTTTCTAGCTCTAAAAATTCTGACTTCTTTGAACTGGAATTGTTCCATAGATTGTGAGCAAGACTTTAAGGAGTCTGGAAGGAGAAGAGTTGGTACAGTTAAAACTAGAGTTTTGAAGTAATTGCCAGTAATTCAGTGGTTTCTTTGTTGGTTGAGTCAGGAGAGGGAGAATGTAAAATTGTATTTCCTTTCAAGATTGTGTGAACTCTTCATCAGAAGTTAAGTTACTGCTTTTTTTGTTGTTGTTAAAGAACAGTTTTTTCAATAAATTTATTTCATCAAAAAAAAAAAGAAGTTAAGTTGCTTATGTAAGCTACAGTGCTTAAATACCTACTTGTGTATAGAAAGGGGAATGTATCATTTAATTGGCATCTGAAAACACTAGTATATAAAGAAAATGTGCAGCTTAGATACTTAGTATGACAACTACATCTCAGAGACAGAGACAGTGTGTGTGTGTGTGTGTGTGTGTGTGTGTGTGTGTGTGTGTGTGTGTGTGTGTGTGTGTTTGTGTGTGTGTGTGCGCAATGCCAGAAGGGTATATGTTCAGTCTTCGAATAAGAAATGCATTGAACCTCTTTTCATCACATGTAAAGCATTGTACATTCAATTCAGCGAACATCCAATCATCTAATATTTTACCCAAGGAAAAGAGACAGTGGACCAACATGCATATCGAAACACACACTGCAGTATATCAAATCCAGCCAGGTGAGCGGCTATGCCCTCCATCCCCACACCCCCCTACTTTTATATATCAGCTTCAAGGTCACACTAAACTGGGGTAAAGGGAACATTTCCTAATGTTGGCCAACCAAATGTACAGCTTGGATACTTAGTATGACAATTACAGACACAGTGTGTGTGTGTGTGTGTGTGTATGTGTGTGTGTGTGTGTGTGTAATGTCAGTGTAGAGAGTGAATGTGTAGTCTGGATAGTTAGTATGACAACTACATCTCAAGAGACAGACATAATGTATGTGTGTGTGTGTCTGTGTGTGTTTATACGTAACATTATTATTGAAAGAAAATGTGCATCTTGGATACTTAGTGTGACAAGTACATCTCAGTGACAGACACTGTGTGTGTGTGTGTGTGTGTGTGTGTGTGTGTGTGTGTGTGTGTGTGTGTGTGTGTGTGTGTGTGTGTGTGTGTGTGTGTATGTGTGTGTGTGTGTGTGTGTGTGTGTGTGTGAGAGAGCCTGAAACGTTAGAAGACCAAGTCATGGCCTGCCATAAAAGTAAAGGTTCTCCCTATGTTACAGTAGAGGTAGTGTTGATTTAGCAAAGAAGATAACAGCTACAGAGACTACTTTGAAACTTAATGATAAAATAAATCACAGTACAAGAGATATGAATGGAGATTAGTAAAATCCAGAGATGAAACAAGTTATCATTTGTGCGCTCGTCTAAGCAAGCCACCTCCATGAGACAGATGTCTTTAAAGGAAAATGTGAATTTGCAATAATGTCCAGTTCACAGTAAACTGATGTATTATGAAAAAGGTAGTGACTGCAAACAGGATAATACATTAGGTTAGGATGTACAGATGCGGTGTGTGCAGTTAGTACACTATATAAGCTGTGGTTTGCTAAATGAAAGAAGGAGAGAGAGAGAGGGGGGAGAAGGAAAAACTGTCAGTCTAAGTTCCTAAGTTTATGGTAACTAGAAATTTGACTAAACGTTAATATGTGTAAAAATAACTATTGTCTTATTATGACTAAAAGTTGATGCCAAAATACAAACCCCAGTAATCATATTGTTGCTGTCAACTTTATGTAATAGCAGTTTAGATTCAGGGTAAATTCATCTTAAAGTCATATATTAACAGACTAAGAAACATTTGTTGCTCTTCAGTGCACCTTATTTGTGTTCATTATTAGTTGCTCAAACAAAAAGTTATTAAGTTTATAGTGTGTAATAAAGCCAATATCCAGGTTCAGACAACTGTCAGATTGGACAGCTGAAGCAGACAAACCTCCATTGTTCTTCCACCCAAAGATGAACAGAAATATTCTTGAAGACCAGTAACTAGCACATCTGATAAACAATGATCAGTCTGGGAAAATGTGTTTCTCCTGGCCTGTCAAGTCATTTTGCATTCATCCTGTTTCTGACTCACTGGCCTTTCTCTTTTATATAAACTATGTGTGTACAGTTCCAACATTTGATTAGATAAAGCACATTTTAGAAGTGTTTGTAAAGAAACCCTGTACTTTAAAACTTCTGTTCTGTGAAGTAGTTTTGTTGGAGGCAATAGAAATCCTCTGACATTTTGTGCACCTTGGATGGATGCAGAATTCTTTGCCATTTGTGATGTGTAATCTTCTGGTCCAAGAGTGCTTCTCACAAGATTCTTGAGATTTAGTGGTTGTTTAAATGACGGTACTAGGAGTACTTGAAAAAGATTTCTCAACTTGTCATCCTCACTGAATATTGCCTTGAGGTCCCTTAGAACTTTATAGCATGTTTTTTTTTTTTTTTTAAATCTTCTGGATGATATGTTTCACTAGTGGAACTATTTCAAAAAGGTTCCTATGTTTATATGGAGTAGCATTTACTATGGTACCTGTATTGCTCTGTCTACTGCCCTGCCAAACTCCATGGTTTATTTCAGTTGTGTCAGCTGTGTGTCACTTTCTGTCTCATTAAATGAAATGCTGTGATATTGCAGTGCCTGATTGTAAATAAATGACTTCTTTATGTTGCATGGATGATTACTTCTGTGCAGATACATCTGTCTATGAGCTGGTTTTCTGCAGATACATGTCTGCAAGTAATCTGATTTTCTGAGGTAGTCTGATTTGTTTGTGGAGTATTGTGTTTTCAATCTACCCTTATGGTGTTGCTACAATAAATTCTGCATTGAATTTCCACACTTTTGCGTGCTGGCCTCTTTTCTGATTGCAGTTTGTTTTTTTTTGGCCTGTGTACCTGCCGTACTTACAGGGGTTGTAATACTGTTGGAGTATTGATTACCATACTTGCGAGGGTTGTAATACTGTTGGAGCATTGATTACACACGAGGACAAAATGAGTAGGAATGTAAAGAAATGTTGCTCTATTGTAATAAAATGCAGAATGAAAATTATTAGTGAAAATGTCAATGTCAAATGGTATTGTTGATTAACTTTGTTACAAATGCAAGAATAATAATGATATAGTAAAAAATGTATTTAGCATGAGAAGTGTATGAGATGTTAGGATGACAGGTGATATGATAGTCAAATAAAGTAATAATTGCCACCACATTAAAATGCACAAGAGCCGCTTATCAGATCTTCAAAGGAGAGAGTGGTGTGGCATTAAGAACCCCTCTCACCATTCCACATTTTATTACATTAGAGCAAAATTTCTTTACATTGCTACTCATTTTGTCTTCATGTGTACTCAACACTCAACCATAACTTGAGATGTATCAGGCCCTCTCCCAAAGTTTTTCTGGCAGTCATCAGCATAGTGTTCTGATGTGATTACTATGATACATTTATTAGTCATTGCACTGTATTGTTACCATATGTTGCAAATGTCTGCTTAATGAGATGGAAATGACATTGGGAAGTGCTACTTTTGTATGGGAGACATACCAACGTGCCAACTAACTCTGAAGATAGAGTTGCTGAAGGCATGCATTTCTCAGACCAGGTAGGGCTTTAGCTATACAATGACACTGGTAAGTAGAGGTTAGTTTATTTTATTTATTGGTATAAAACTTTCTCACTCAAAGTTTTGGAGTTATGGTGATTGCTTGATCCAGCACCACTGTTTTAGTGTATTACATGTTTTGACATTACCAGAAAATATTATAGTTCAGCTGGTACTCAGGGTGGCTGCTGTAATCATATATTTTTTTCTTGAACTTCAATAGTTTGTTGCAAATTATCAGTTCTTGAAAATGTCAGAGTATACTCTACAGACGCTTTCTTAGGTCAGCAGTTACTAGGTTCAGCCTGGGTACAGATTGCGTCATATCCCATTCAGACTGTAATGATAAAATGTGATTTCCTCTCTCTCTCTCTCTCTCTCTCTCTTAACAATATGTTCAAATGTTTATTCTTTCAGAAAGTGTTTCTGGTTGCAGAAACTATGCTTCTTAAACTGGGATAATGTGGACTGTTTCAAGTGTATCTTTGTTTTCATATCTATATATTTAGAGTCTTCATTTTTCACTGGCATGTTTCGCCTACATGTTCTTATACTTATTTGTTATGGCTCTGGGGCCTTGCTCAATACCTTATAAAAAGAGTGCATGAAAACAATAAATAAAAATCATTGTGGTCTGCCTAAAATTGCCACTGAGATATTTACTGGTTCACACTCAGAATTTATGGGCATTTACTCTCGGCTGACACACCACTGTTGGCTTGAAAGAAGTTAAAAGTAGCCTGAAATGAAACTGTACAGCTTTTGGTAAGTTTTTCAACATGTACCCTAGAGAAAGGTGCATTCCTCTAGGTTCTGATTAGCTTCAGCTTTCTTTCTGTGAGGCATAATACTGGTATCTGACTTGTTTACTGAATTGCATTCGTGATCAGAACATATTTTGCAAAAATATACTTTCAGTCTTTATGTCTGCAAGCATAAATGTTGGCACCAACTTCACCTCCAGTTTTGCTTTTTCTTTCACTATTTTCTGTTGTCTGAACCTGATGGCCTGTGACAGTCTAAGTGATAAAGATTTTGCTGACCAAAGGCCATCTTCTTCATTTAAAAGCAGTATTCTTGTAGCAGCTGCTGGCTCAGCATTACTGATATTATAGCCAAGTAAATAGCCTCAGTACAGCCACATTTCAGAGTTTAATTGAAAAGTTTGCCTGCATTGACAGCCAGAATGAAGATTAAAAAGTAATTGTGGGGAGGGGGGAGGGACAAAAAGTTCAATGACACATTCTGGCAGTTGGTCAAGACGAGGAATAACAGAAAAAGCAGTGGTTAACTTTGTATGACAAGGCAGTTTGAAAAGCTACTATTATCAGAACATACATAGAAAGGATGCTAGTTACTTGCCATATCATATAGCAGCAATGGGCAATCTCTGTTTAACTTTTGTAAACTATGTTTCTAATCCAAACCCAAAACATTGTACCACAAAACCTGGTATAAGGTATGCATTATATTCCCATAAGCACTTTTTGCTGTCTTTTTTCCATAGGCTAACTGTTTAAGATCTCTGCATCGTAGATCCATGTTCTAGGTTTCAGTTTTGACCACTGATCACTGTCTGTGTGGGATTTCCATTTTGTTCTCGTGTTTGAATGTATTTTCTCCAGGAACTTCTGTTTCCTCCCACCTCCCCAAAACATGCTAGTTGAAAATTATACATATATATATATATATGTATATATATATATATATATGTATATATATATATATATATATATATATATATATATATATATATGGGTCCCAGTCACAATTTCAAAGCTTAAAACTTCGAATCTCATATGATCGAAGCTCATATGTTCGAAGTTTTAAAACTTTGAAATCCTGAATGGAGATCGGCATACAGCGTGGACTGGGAAATTTCCCTTGTCCTCGCTGTAGTGCAATCTCAGAGTTGGTATATTTAAGTTGCGGGGGGTATGGGGGGTGCAGAGGGGCTTGTCCCCCTGCATTCACATGTTTGTCATGTGCTGGGTGGTGTTTCGGGGGGGGGGGTTCACAATTTCAAGAGTCCAAGATCTCGAGATTCTGAACTCGAGATTTTGAAACTCGAGATTTTGGTATTTCAAAATTGTGAATGTAACCCATATATATATATATATATATATATATAGATAGATAGATATACATGTGTGTGTGTGTGTGTGTGTGTGTGTGTGTGTGTGTGTGTGTGTGTAATGCATTTGACCTTGCCCTTGCCTTTGTGATTCAAGGCATGGCTTAAACAATCTAAGGTACACGAGTTCATTTGCCCGATTATCAAATTAATAAATTAAATAAAAAATATATGCTGGGTGTTGATAGTGCAATGCTGTACTAGAAGTGGATGGGACAAGCAGGCATATAAGGAGGAACTACCAACATACCGTCAATGTTTCTTGAGCTGGAGCCATTCCAATGAATTCTAGACAAAGTTATAACATGTTTTTCCACATTAGGCATTGTCACAACCAGACTTTTTGTTATTCTTTAAAAACGTTAATACATTTACAAAGAAAGTTACAGATGCTAACATTAAGGCATTATCCAAGACAGTAAGAAAGCTTAAATAGAAGGGCCTAGCTCAGAAATGGAGGCTGTTTTAGTACTGAGCTTTCCAGATGACATAGAACATCATGTCAGGACTGGAAGTATTGCCTAAATGCAAGGCATAAACATTGAACAAGAGGATTGCAGCTTATCCTCAAAGAAACATTGGAAGTAACATGAGGACAACAGCTAAATCATATCTCAGGATTGGATGTTGTAACAACTGCTGCTTGCCCAGAGACTGAGTGAGTGATGCCTGATTAGATTGTAAACCAAAGTAGTCAGTCATAAGAAATACGTGATGTGAAGTTGTTCTATCTCACCGTTCATTCTTTACTAATGGGTTAGGAGCTGATCCCTCGGCTCTGAGTTGGCCAGTTGCAAAGCTCGTGGTCTACAGATAGCTCGAGGCTAAGTCCCTATCCCATGATGCATCTAGAGTTACCCCAGATCTAGTTTACCGCTGCAACAGATCAGAGGTTCTGCATTAGCTTGGGCCAGTAAAACTGTTTTTTTTCATATTTTTCTTACATATATTGATATTTAGGCAGTTTTAGGTAGCTTAGATAGTTTTTATAAAGCTCTTATAGCTTTTTGGTGTGTTTATCTATATTGTATCCCTTCCCTTAGTGTGCTTTAAATTTCTAGTTGGCCTCTTATTTTAGGCCTAGTTAAAAACAGTTTCTGATTACTAGAATGTGTTTAGTCAGTGACCTTTTGTCACAACTTATACAAAATAGATAAGTGTATAGTTATTTGCTGTGTGGTGTGATTAGCCTTGATTTTCTAAAAGGCTTGAATTTGATAATTACTGTTGAAGATTTTTGCAGGTGACAGTAATTTTTGTCTGATATTGTTATTGTTTAGAGTATATTTAATATCTTAGATAAGGCTTAGTGTGTCTTTATAGCAGCTATCCTCTTTTTCATTGCATAGTCTGTTTATAGTTAATATTGTGTGCTTTAGACAGACTTTTTTCTGTCACTTTAATATTATTACTTTGTGTGTGTGTGTGACTCAGCCTGAATTTATATAGGGCCTTTGTTGATAATTACTGTTAAGAATTTTCTTTTGTAATAGACAGTGATTTTCTGTCTGAGATTATAATGGCTGACCAAGAGAAGCACCCCAAGTCAGGTTTGAAAAAGTGCCCTTAATGTGGCCAAAAGATGTCTGTAACAGATAGCCATGTTAGTTGTGTGTACTGTCTAGGAGCCCTGCATTTACAGGATGGCTGCTCCATAAGCCATTCCTTCCCCTCCAGGGTCCTACAGTAAAGAAAAAGGAAGTGAATACACAGCGGTTTGTTGAAACCCTCCTTCCAAGAAGCTCTGAGTGACTAAAATGGATCCAGCAAGTCCTCCAAGTCTTCTGAATCAAAAAAATCAAAAAAATCTTCGACTTCGGCTCCACAGACAGCGAAGCTGACAGTCATTTCTTTTCGGAGCCAGTCCCCAGTCTTGGAATCGTATCCGAAATTCCTAAGAGTCCATTATTACATTCAGTACCACCTTCAGTCCATTAATCTCGGTCCTCTATCAGCCTTTCAGATCTGGATCGTCTGGTGTAAAAGCTGTTACAGGCACCAGCCTTTGCAAAAATGTTATCGGCTCCAACCCAAATGGCTTTGGAGCTGAAGACCCTTACACCAGCTATAACTCTTCCTCCTCCGAGCCATGCTGATCCTTCAGAGCCAGAGGAGTCAGACTTGTTGATTGTGAAACCTCAGAGCCGACGCCTGCTCCAGTGTCTTCGACTTCATTCACTCTGATATCCTCGGCACCGATCGAGGACTCTAGGAGCTGACACTCTCTGGTTGGGTCCGGGAAAGATAGTTGGACTGACTTGTTGGTTCCGACTCTGCCTCTTGGGCTTTGGCTCAGATGAGCTTGGCTCCTACCTCTGGTTCAGAGGCCACTGTACAGGTGTTGGGGGTGTTGACGGTTTCCTTGAATCCGTCGATTCCCTCGCATAGGAGCAGAGGTGATTTCGATGCCATGAGGAGAGTTATGTCTCCTAAGACATCCTCGACCTCAGGTCTGGCTTCCTCCTCCCCTAAAGCACCTGTGTCTGCTTCTGCCTCACAGATCCTGACCAAGCGTAGAGACCCAGAGCCTCAGGAAGCCCTGTTGGGTGGCCCTTGCTCTTCCGAGACCTCTCCAGAAGCTCTCACTGATGAGGTTCCCAGGAAGAGGGTTTGTAAGTGGAAACATCTAGACTCTCCTCAGGAGTCTCTAACATCTGATACTGACTTGGATGAGTCAGAAGGGTCCCCACGGTCCCCCTCTGAAGATATTTAATTCGCTGAGATACTTGACATCCTAAGGCAGAGGGGTGACTGGCAGTCCAAAAACCCTACTGAGGATGAGTCAGTTCTCCTGAAGTCTTTTGGGTCTCAGCCCTTCACCTCTTAGGTGTCTCTGCCATTCAATGAGCTGATGCAGCTGGTCTCACAAAGGGTGTGGGAGTCTCTGGATACTATGGAGCCTGTCCCTAGGAGGCCTAATAAGTTCATTTCTGCCCCCCTTGAAAAATCTTAATTGACAAAAGGTGTGCCAGTTGATGCCATGGTGGTGGTGAGAGCCACCAAAAAGGAAATGTCTGAAGCTTCCTCGTCTATCCATCCTCCTAACAGAGACTCCAGGATCATGGATAGATATGGGAAGCACATGTTTAGTTCAGCGACTTTTGCTCTTCATTTGCTCAACTATTTAACCCATTTTACCAGACTACAAAGAGATCTCCTTAAAGAGCTGGGAGATGCCCTTCAGGATACAGTAGTTGCAGGAGATACAGACAAAGTTGCTACCCAGCTTTCTACCCTCAGTTCTATAGTGAACTCATCCATGCACCTCATTTCACATGTAGCTGATGGAACGAGTAGGGCAGCGGGTACAGGAGTTGCTCTTAGGAGACACTCCTGGATGCACTTGTGCTCCTTCCTGGAGCCCTTCAAGTCATCCTTCGTGAATGCCCCCTTTGATGGCTCATTTCTTTTTGGGCCTAAAGTCAATGAAACCTTAACCAGGTGGGAGCAGGATGGAAAGACTCTGTCTGCCATCGGGGTCCATTTTTCCACCCCTACCAGACTACCCCAAGGGTCAAAGGGGAGGAAAATTGTGGTTCAGAAAAGCCCAAGGAGGCTTTGTGAACACACATGGTGATCCCCCCTCCAGAGGCAGAGGAGGGGGAAATAATGGAAGACGCTGCCCTTGTGGTAGAGGGGTCCACAACACCAGGGTGACTGAGATCACTTCTTTGGGAAGCCGTACCAGTGCTCTTGAAAAGAGGCTGACTGTCTTGCTCTGGAGGTATTCGGGGGTCGCTTATCTTTCTACCCAGATGCCTGGCTCAAAATAACAGAAGACAGCTGGGTACAAAGTATCATTTCCAGAGGATACTTCATCCCATTCACCACACCCCCTCCACCCATAACAAGAATCCTAGATGTTCCACCCAGTTACAGGAAACAAGCAACAATAGAGGTCCAAACTTTGCTAAGAAAAAGAGTCATCCAACCAATCCCATCAGACCAGACAGGATCCGGAACTTACTCAAGATTTTTTTTAGTTCCAAAAAAGACAGGGGACTGGAGACCCATATTAGACCTCAGCAGACTGAACAAATCTGTAAAGAATGAGAAGCTCCGGATGGTCATGTTTCAATCTATATTTCCCTTCTTAGGGAAAGACAATTGGATGTGTTCGATAGATCTCCAGGATGCGTACTACCACATAAAAGTGGCCAGGCCATCCAGGGTTCATCTGCGCTTCAGGCTGGGAGCCAGTCATTACCAGTTTCGAGCCTTACCCTTTGGCCTCACTACAGCCACCAGAGTGTTCACCAAATGCATGGCAGTTGTCTCCTGAGGCATTTAGGATTCCAGGTGTTTCCGTACCTAGATGATTGGCTCCTTACCGTCACCACCAGGCATCAACTCATTCAGGCAGAGAGTCCACTCTGTCATTCTGCAATCAGCTGGGCATTACAATAAACTCAGAAAAATCTGCCTTGTCATCATCGCAGCATATCATCTTTATCAGAGCAGAACTGGACACCACCACCACCACACTAAAACTTTCACTAGAAAGAGTCTTTCTTCTTCGTCAGCATGTCAGCTTTCTGAAATCCAAAGACAAAGCACCAGCATCAGAAGTTCTTAAATTGTTAGGCCTGATGGCAGCAGCAGTTCTAGCCATACCACTAGGTTGTATGCACATGCGGATACTACAATGGCTGTTGTTCACTCAATGGTCTTACCAAGAACTCCCTATGTCTCACTTGATAATGATCAAGAATTCCTGCAAAAAGGATCTTCAGTGGTGGTTGACCTCACTTTATGTCATGATAGGACGCCCATTTCTGCTACCCCTCCAGCGGCCACAGGGACCACGGACACTTTCCTGATAGGGTGGGGGGGGGCATTTTCAGGGAAAGACAGCCTAAGACACATGGACCGATCAAGAAACATATCTGCATATCAATGTCCTGGAGATGAGAGCAGTACTTTTGGTGTTGCAGTACTTGCAGGACTCTCTTCCTCTGGTACGATTGCGAGTCAGACAGACAATGTCGGTGGTCTGGAATTTGAACAAACAAGGAGGAACCACGTCTTACCCCCTTTGTCACAAGGCTCTCAGAGTTTGGCAGTGGGCTGTTTCCACCCAGCACTTTCTGTTAGCAACGCACAACCCAGGTAAATCCAACGTGATAGCAGACAAGTTGAGCAGAGCAATTTTGTTACCCCATGAGTGGTCCCTCAAGATGGAAATAGCAGACAGAATATTCCACAGGTAGGGTCAGCCTTGCTGTGACCTTTTTGCCAGTCACATGAACACCACATGCAAAAGCTACTTCGCCCTGTTTCCCCCTCTGGGAGAAGCCCCAAGGGACACACTCATTCATGATTGGCCCCCAGGTCTCCTCTATGCATTCCCTCCAATCCTGTTTATACCCAAGTTATTATAGAAAGCCAAAGCCCTGGGAAGGACCATCATCCTATTAGCTCCCTACTGGCCTCATCAGATTTGGTTCCCCTTCCTTCGACTTCATCTTTTGGGGGAGCCCTGGATTCTGGACCCAGTTCCAGACCTTCTGACACACTCGTTGGGGGAACTTCATCCCTCTCTGCAGTCTTTGAAGCTGACAGGCTGGCTGCTCCAATTCCCATCATAGCCAGGTTCCATAACCTTTCTAATGAAATGAAGCAAATTCTCCTCTGCTCTCATAAATCTTCTATGAGGAAGTTGTACCTCAGCAAATGGAGAAAATTTTCTATATGGGCTTCTAAAAACAATATCGATCCTTACCAAGTCCCTGTGCCCTCTATTCTACAATTCGTAACCATGACATTCAGTAAAGAAGCTGCAGCAGCAACAGTCCGTGTTCAACTGGCTGCCATTTCTAACTTTCATCTGGGATTTGAAGGTTTGAATATTACGTCATACAAGTTATCCAAAGCCTTTCTCAAAGGGACCTGGTAAGATAAGCACCACCTTGCATAGGATACAATGCAGGAGAATTCATTATTTGAATGCACGTAGTATGCATCCTAGGCATACTTTTCATAATATTATACAAGGGCAAGGATACAGAGTTTCTTGGCTGTGCAGAGACAATAATGAGTTTCACAAATTGATGTGTTAAATGAACATCTTAAGGAAAAGGGGTTCTCAAAGGAAAAAGAAAAAACTAAGAACAGTATAATACCTAACAGGGAAGCCAGGGTCATTTTCTGATAATAAAGTACAGCAGGGTGATAAGTTGAAATCATGTGATAAATATGATATAAAACCCCCAAGGTAATGGTACGTTATAGTAACAATGTGTATGGGATATGTGATAATATTAAGCAAAACTGGAAGATACTAAGAAGTGACAATCACTTGAAGGATATTTTAGATGAGAAACCTAGATTTACCTTCAAGAGAAATAGTAACATAAAAGACATGTTATGCATAGAACCTGGTTTAAAAAATAAGAAGAAGCCTAACAGTGTTTCCTCTGCACACATGAGAACAGGGACCTTTCCCTGTAGGCATTGCAAAGCATGTTCAAATGTGAATGGTTTAAATTATTTTATACATCCTGTTACAAACAAAAAATACACATTTGGGTTTTATGCAGATTGCCACACAGAGAATGTGGTTTACTTGGCATGCTACAAGTCATGTCTGAGTTTTTATGTTGGAAAAACTAATTGTAAGTTGAAAACAAGAATATTGCATCATTTGTCATCTATTAGACAGAAGGATTAACATAATGCATTGTACCAGCATGTTTCTAGCTTTCCAGATCATACTTTTGTTTTTACGTTCCTGCATGTTGCACAGATGAAAAAAAAAGGGGGGGGGGTGATTGCCAATGATACAGAGTATGCAGAGTTAAAGATGGATCATACAGCTGGCTGCTGACAACCCACCTGGGTTCAATAGTTCTGTACCTTTAAAACCAGCCTTAAAGAAAAGGTGGGTCATGTATAGAAAGTAGTTGGTTGCTTTTAGAAATGTTTTACTATTTAAAGACTGTCATGATTATGTGAAGTTTATCTGATGAAGGTTTTTTTAACCTGAAAGCGCTTACGTTTTATAATAAAAGATTACGGCCAGTTTGGACTCTGTTTCATTTGTTTTTAGATTTGTTCTTGATATATAGTGCATCCTCAGATGCAGTGTTGATGGATCTGTATCAGCAAGTCAGATGTCATAAGAAATACTTGTACAGGGATCCAAACCTCTTCTTGAACATCAACAGAATGGTTTGGGGGGACAGGTATCTCTCACAAAAGGATACCACAGCTCTAGAACAGACTTCCCATCCATGTAAATAAAAGGCCTTTCCTGTCTGTATGACAAACTTAGATCTATTGATGTCCAGGATAGGTAATAGAAAATTTACCCAAGGACTGCTCCTTGTACTACTAATGTACAGCTGCAGTTCGTAAATGCTTTACCCCATGCATGGATGTCTTCAGATTATCTATGATATGATTCCAGTTATTGCCACTAGGGGTAACATATAATTATCAGTCAGTAGATGAATAAGGACAATCTAACACCAAATGGGACAGTTTACTTCAAGCAATTAAAGAGAAATTGGCTAAGCTTAAAAAGGCCTTCAAGGGCAACTAGCCTAGTACATATCTATAAACCTATGAATCTATAATGTGGCAGACAAGTAACTCCATGAGCAAATTACATCAAGAGAATGAGCTTTAAGTGATATGGCATAACTAAGGAAAATTGTGAAAGCAATTGCATTATAAAATGACTTGTGTAGTATGGTTTATAGGCACAAATTTACTTCAAAGATAATCTAATACGATTTTTCTGTTGACATTGTGACTACACAGCTCAGGGTCAACAGTTGCAATATTTACCTATCAAAGTGAAGTATTAATGGTCAAGTATTGTGAACAGATATGAAACATGTCTCATATGGCACTATTATTTCAGAGAAGTTCGCCCATCAGATTGCTGTGTACAGCACTGATGTTTGTAATCTCACAGCTGAAATGCACTGTTCCAAAATATCATTGTTCATAGGTATATAGGTAAGTACTAGGCTAGCTGCTCCTGCAGGCCATTTTAAGCCTATACAATTTTCCCTTTAAAGAAGAAAATCAACCCTGTACCCTGTGTTTGTGGGATAAACATCTTAACCATTATGTCAACCTCTACCCCTAGTGAGAATCAAACCCAGTGCCTTGTGTCTGTGAGGTAAACACTTTAGCCATTATGGTGGAATATCAAGTATGGGATACAGAAAAGTATAAGAAATGTGGAACTGAAATGGATATTGGTAACGTAGCAGATACTATGACTGCTCTTTATGCATATGTATATTATGCAGGAGGATCCCCCCCCCCACAAACCACATATGCCCAAAGCTTTAGTATTCCAGATTAGCACAATCTCAGAGCCATGGGCAATACAAAGACTGATATAACTAGTTTCACATTCCTCTTTACGACTATGCATCTTTGGAGCTAACATATTAAAAGTACTGCAGTTGTTCCTCAACAGGGGGAACTGCAGGGGCTTGTGCCCGTGGACAAATGTGAGATATCAGTATACTTCTTGTCAGTGCGTTCATCTTGCATTGCACTAAGTAATTAATAAGGTTCTGGGACAATGTATCGCAGCCATGAGATTTCAAAACCTCTTTTGAGGGGGTATATTTAATGACTTTTGTATGAATACAAATGATGAAGGTAGTGACACTATTTAATAATGTTCTGTATTAAAATGTGGTAAAACAAAGATTAGATACTGAAATATACACAGAGTAAATTTTGTAAACTAGTAGATTGTGTCAAAACAAAATGAAGCAATTTTTATAACATTGAATTCTTGTGGAAGTATTTTAAATGATTTGTGTGTCCTTAAACATACCAGAATGGGCAGTAAGTGTTTTGATGAAAAGTTATATTTTATTTTTTTGTTTACTGGGTAAAGCACTAATCAAACACGAGATTGCAGGAAAAGCCTGGGTTACAAACATAGCAGTAAGTATCTACATGTTGGTGCAAAAGCAGTGATTATTTTGCCATTTTATGGCAAATGAACTTGCATGCTGGTTTGTTGTGAGGATTCAGAAGGAACCCTAGAGTTTGCTGTATGAGTTGTAATACAAAAACGCTGTTTGCACTGTGCCCTGAGGATTCAGAAGGAACCCTAGTGTTTGCTGTATGAGTTGTAATATAAAAGTGCTGTTTGCACTGTGCCCTGAGGATTCAGAAGGAACCCTAGTGTTTGCTGTATGAGTTGTAATATAAAAGTGCTGTTTGCACTGTGCCCTGAGGATTCAGAAGGAACCCTAGTGTTTGCTGTATGAGTTGTAATATAAAAGCACTGTTTGCACTGTGCCCTGAGGATTCAGAAGGAACCCTAGTGTTTGCTGTATGAGTTGTAATATAAAAGCACTGTTTGCACTGTGCCCTGAGGATTCAGAAGGAACCCTAGTGTTTGGTGTATGAGTTGTAATATAAAAGCGCTGTTTGCACTGTGCCCTGAGGATTCAGAAGGAACCCTAGTGTTTGGTGTATGAGTTGTAATATAAAAGCACTGTTTGCACTGTGCCCTGAGGATTCAGAAGGAACGCTAGTGTTTGCTGCATGAGTTGTAATATAAAAGCGCTGTTTGCACTGTGCCCTGAGGATTCAGAAGGAACCCTAGTGTTTGCTGTATGAGTTGTAATATAAAAGCTCTGTTTGCACTGTGCCCTGAGGATTCAGAAGGAACCCTAGTGTTTGCTGCATGAGTTGTAATACAAAACCGCTGTTTGCACTGTGCCCTTAGGATTCAGAAGGAACCCTAGTGTATGGTGTATGAGTTGTAATACAAAAGCGCTGTTTGCACTGTGCCCTGAGGATTCAGAAGGAACCCTAGTGTTTGGTGTATGAGTTGTAATACAAAAGCGCTGTTTGCACTGTGCCCTGAGGATTCAGAAGGAACCCTAGTGTTCGGTGTATGAGTTGTAATATAAAAGCGCTGTTTGCACTGTGCCCTGAGGATTCAGAAGGAACCCTAGTGTTCGGTGTATGAGTTGTAATATAAAAGCGCTGTTTGCACTGTGCCCTGAGGATTCAGAAGGAACCCTAGTGTTTGGTGTATGAGTTGTAATATAAAAGCACTGTTTGCACTGTGCCCTGAGGATTCAGAAGGAACCCTAGTGTGTGGTGTATGAGTTGTAATACAAAAGCGCTGTTTGCACTGTGCCCTGAGGATTCAGAAGGAACCCTAGTGTTTGCTGTATGAGTTGTAATATAAAAGCACTGTTTGCACTGTGCCCTGAGGATTCAGAAGGAACCCTAGTGTTTGGTGTATGAGTTGTAATACAAAAGCGCTGTTTGCACTGTGCCTTGAGGATTCAGAAGGAACCCTAGTGTTTGGTGTATGAGTTGTAATACAAAAGCGCTGTTTGCACTGTGCCCTGAGGATTCAGAAGGAACCCTAGTGTTCGGTGTATGAGTTGTAATATAAAAGTGCTGTTTGCACTGTGCCCTGAGGATTCAGAAGGAACCCTAGTGTTCGGTGTATGAGTTGTAATATAAAAGCGCTGTTTGCACTGTGCCCTGAGGATTCAGAAGGAACCCTAGTGTTTGGTGTATGAGTTGTAATATAAAAGCACTGTTTGCACTGTGCCCTGAGGATTCAGAAGGAACCCTAGTGTGTGGTGTATGAGTTGTAATACAAAAGCGCTGTTTGCACTGTGCCCTGAGGATTCAGAAGGAACCCTAGTGTTTGCTGTATGCGTTGTAATATAAAAGCTCTGTTTGCACTGTGCCCTGAGGATTCAGAAGGAACCCTAGTGTTTGGTGTATGAGTTGTAATATAAAAGCACTGTTTGCACTGTGCCCTGAGGATTCAGAAGGAACCCTAGTGTTTGGTGTATGAGTTGTAATATAAAAGCGCTGTTTGCACTGTGCCCTGAGGATTCAGAAGGAACCCTAGTGTTTGGTGTATGAGTTGTAATATAAAAGCGCTGTTTGTACTGTGCCCTGAGGATTCAGAAGGAACCCTAGTGTTTGGTGTATGAGTTGTAATATAAAAGCGTTGTTTGCACTGTGCCCTGAGGATTCAGAAGGAACCCTAGTGTTTGGTGTATGAGTTGTAATATAAAAGCGCTGTTTGCACTATGCAGGAAAATAAGATTCAGATACACATCAGCTGCAATGAGGAAAAACTCAATATTAGCTAATTTGCATGTTTCAGAAGCACTATTAACTACAGCTTGTGCAAATCAACACTTTCCTGCAGTAGCTAACACTGGAGGCCCGTGTATTGTGTGGGCACAGACACCCTCCTATTCATTCCACACAGCAAACATACATGCACATATACTCAAACATGTGCATGCACGCATGCTACAGTCACTTGTTTCTTGTAGCTTTTCCTGGTTAGGGGTTGCCACAGCAGAACTATGGTCCGCTAATGATTGGCAGTAGATTTTGATGTGCTGGCTTGCCAGGCCTAACACACAACCTTCAACGAAGGAACGCCCATTCATGCATGTTGCCATACAGAAGACGCTCTAAATGAGAATAGAACGGGCAACGTCTAACTGTGAGGCAACAACGCTACCGCAGCACCACCACCTCAGCACTATGCTACAGTCACTTGTACACACACTTAAACCAGGCACACCCACGCGTGAATACATACATACATGCATACACATGTTTCAAGCGTGGACAATGATGCCCTTCTAGCCTGGCACTATACCAAAACAGTTGTTCCTTTGATAAGAGTCCAGGCTGTTCATAAAAATATCTAAATTAGCGCTTTATTTAATGTAATTTGGTAGTCTATTCCATGTATCAGCTACTCTCTCAGGCAACCAATTATCACACTTCTCATTCCTATAGCATCTTTTTTTTTTTTTTTTTTTTAATTTCTCCAAGTCTTTTTTGGTTTGTAATACCATGACAGGAATGGACCCCATTCCTAAGTCAAAGTACGACCAAAGTTCATGAAATTAGTATTATTTTAATCTTTGATATCAGCCAGAAGTGCACTGTGCAGCACCGGCAGTGTGCCCAGTAATGACTCTTTCTGCAATTCGTAAGGGGTTACATGTATTGTTAACATTTCTAAATACAATTGTAGATTCATTTTTATAAGACCCATTGCTTCTACTACTACTGGAACTGTATGGCTATCTTTCTTCCACATTGCTCTCGTTTCTGCTTGCAAATCCTGATATTTTATGGCTTTCTGTCTGTCTGTATGCAAGACACTGTAGTTACTGGGTGTTGCGATTTCAATGATCAATGCTACTTTTGTCTTCTTTTTATGGACTACTATATCCAGTTTTCTAGCATCTGTCTTTTAAACTGTTAGTAATGGGTGATCCCATGTAATGTAGACTTCATCATTTTCTATGATACTTTGTGTCTGATGTTTCCAGTATTTTTCAGCCACTTCAATACCACAATGTTTGCACAATCCCCAGTGCAACAGTCTTGCCACATTATTATGCCTTTCAGTATACAGTTCTTCTGCCATTAGTGTGTCACAACCAGCAACAAGGTGTACAGCTGTTTCCAATTTGGTTTTACGAAACCTATATTTGTCTGTTTCTCCCACATGTTAAATGGACTTTGTAAACCAATGTGTACATAGCTCACGATCTTGGGCCTTCAATATTAGCCTTTCATCTCTTGGTTTGAATACTCCTCTCATTAACCATTCCTGCATTCATTCCTGATCAACATGAGGTTCTTCCAGAAGTTTTGTATACTTGCAACTATATTTCTGCATTTTCCACATTTCTTGCCTTCTCATCTGGTCCTTCACCTCATATTCTTTCTTTTGTTTTTGTCACATTCAGTTGCTGCCTGTTTTTTATCTACTTCTGGTTTGATTTCCATTCCTGCTTGATGCCGATATGCTTCTGCCAGATTAAGCAGAAAAGTCATCTTAGATGTACTATCCTCATGTTTCAAAACTTTCACTATGTTTGGGTCTTGTGAGGTCAGTAGATATGGTGGAGTCCTAAGATTGCAGATCTATACATGTAATCAATTTCAAGGAGGCCCATCCCTCCTTTGCAACAGGGAATATATAATCTTGGTATGCACTGATTTTTATAAACCATTTGGTGAGCATGAAGCATCCTTCTTCCTTTCCTATCTAATTTATCCCTCACATTTTGGAGCCAGTCAATCACTCCAAAACTGTAAGTTAGTACAGGAAGTGGAAATTGGTTTATAGCTTGGACTTTGTTCCTAGATATCAAAGCTATTTTCAGGATTAATGTAAGTCTTTTAAAGTATTCCTTACTAAGTATTATTCACATTTGTTCGTGTTTTGTTGTTGATCCTTCATCATTTCCCAAATATTCATACACTCCCTCTTGCTCAAGTGCTTTTATATTCCATTCTTATCCCAAAGTGATGTTTTCATGATGTTGCAGTTTTCCTGCTTTAAAGGTTGCTTTTGTACATTTATCAAGACCAAATAACATTGTTATATCATCTGAAAAAGTTTTGGCAACTTGCAGTTGTGCTTTCAGTTCCTCATCTGATGAGCTATACAGTTTTAAATAATTGACAAAGAGAAGATGAGAAGTCATGGCCTAAGCTGTTAAGTAGACAGCTTAATGGGTTAAGGGCAAGACAGAATAACAGCTGTGACAGATATTCACCCTGGAATATCACCCTTTGAATTATTATCCCTGGAATAATAATTTGTCCTTTATCATGGCTTAATTGCAAAGTGGTCTGCCACTCTCTCATGGTTGTTGCAATGTAGTCAGTCTGCGTAGGGTGTATCTTATACATTTTTAAGCACTCTTTTATCCATGAATGTGGTATATTATGAAATGCTTTTTTGTAGTCAAGCTATGGTATACTTAGATTCTTCCCCTTTTTACAGTTCTCCACTATGACTTTAACAACAAATGATCCTTTGTTCCATATGACCTTCTTTTATTGCCCTATTGTTCTACTGCCATAATTGAGTTTTCTTCTAAATTATTATAAACTCTGTCGGCATAAATTCCAGTGTATACTTTATACGTCGTCAGAAGGCAAGTTATTGGTCTATAGTTTTTAGGGTAGTTTGCAGGTTCACTCTTAAGTAAGGAGCATTGTTTTTCCTGTTGTTAGTCAAGTTGATATCTGTTCAGGGTGCGCATATAAATAGTTCTTACTCATAGCTAAATCTTCATGTAAAGATGTTAATACTTTAACCAGAAGTTAGGTACTGCATCTGAGCCTGGGGGTTTCCAACTGGAGGGTTTTCTTAACTTTGTTTTAATCTCTCTAGCTGTTACTTCATCCCATTTCATATCCTGTACCTTTAAACTTCTTATTCTTTCTTTTACTTCTTCCATGCATTTAGCATCTTTGTTATGATCCACAGGATCTTCATAAATACTTATTCAAAATGTATCTATTTCTTCTTTTTTTTGTGGTCTTTCAATTCCTTTTACCTTGTTTCTTGACTCTCTATAAAACTTTTTTGGGTCATCAATAAACTGCTTATTTTATACTTTTCCTTTATATTTATCTGTGTATCTTCTAAGTTGTTCCACCTGTGCTGAGATTTTTAGCTTATTTGTGATAGTACATGATAGATCCTGGTCTGTTTTAATACTTCTCATTGCTTTTATTTCGTCCATCTTTCTTACTATTTTTGTTGCTGTGTCTCCTCTCCTATATTCTTCTAAAACAGTGACACTTCTTGTCTTAATTGCTTTATAGTTTTCCCTATTCGATACTTCCATATTGGTATTCGATTTTTCCCCTTCCTTTCCCTCACTACCCTGTGTTCTTGCAGTAGGAATTAATCAGTAATTAATTTAGCTGCACAAGTAATATATGCTGTTTATTTCTGTTATATCACATGGATCTCTATGTACAGTCCTAATTACTGTGTTCATTTATTGTATCAGATTTCTGAATTTTGGGGTTTTATTGACTTTCTGCAGTCTATTTCTTTCACTGATCTTAATATGTCTATCTATGTCTATTACATCAAGCAGCTCTTCTCTTAGCTCATTTTCTTCTAAACTGCAGGCACATTTTTTATTTTCCATTTCCTGCAGGCATTCTGTAGAAAGTTCTATAGCATCTTCCTGTGGGACATTCTTTTCAATTTCATCCTGTGCCATTTATTGCTCTGTCATATGGGAACCTACTGGCATATCACTCCTCAACATTGACTGTTCCAGAGTTTCCACAGTTCCCTGTTCTTTCCCTTGCTCTCCATATTCAGAAAGAAGTTATGTCATCTATATCGGATGTCAGATGATGCTTTACTACTTTTTGATAAGTCCAAACATTCCCAGAAGTAGTTTATTTTATTTTATTTTATTTTATTTTACATTTGTTAACAGGGCTAGTCTAGCTGGATATATATCCATTTTCAGTAGAGGCCCGGGGAGAAAAGCTCCACACAGATATACAAATATGTAAAGATATTGTTACATGTTAATTAGAATTAATAAACCAAATAAAACAGGTAGTTATAACATATCAGAGTTCAAAAACACTTAAGAAAAGTACAGTGAACATAATATAGCTTAAGAAAGCTAAAACAGATATAATATAGTAATTATGTACAATAGTTCACATCAGGTTAAAGGATTTAAGCAATAAGTTTATTAGAGTTTAAATAGTGTCAGTCTTAATTACAAGACTAAGTATTTAAATGTTTGGAAGTATGGTTAGAAGAGGAAGAAACAGGGGTAAAAGGCAGTTGTTAGGGTTACTACAAGGGCATAGCCAGTGCCTTTGGAGGTATTTTTTTAGTGTTTGTTTAAAGAGTGGCAAGGATGTAATTAGTGTTAGTTCATTGGGTAGCGGGTTCCAGTTTTTTCCTGCTGTGTTAGTAAACAGAGAGTCACCAGCTGTATTATTAGACTTAGTTAAGCTTGCAAGGAGTTTGCTAGAAGAGCGTAAGGAGTTCAGATTATTATATGGGATTAAGAGTTTTGAGAGTATAGGGGTATTACTGGGTTGGTAAAATATTTTGTGGGCAATTGTGAGTTGGGGGATTATCAGATGGTTTTGGAATTCCAGCCAGTCTAGTTGCCTAAGATTAGAACAGTGATGAGTTCTGAAGGGATTGCCAGTAGCGAATCTGGCAATATTATTGTAGGAAGTTGCCTCTAAATGCCCTATATACCTGAATATGGTCTCCTCTTAAATATCTTCTATATGATACATTGTACAAATTCAGATATTTTAGTATTTCATAATAACTAAAATGTTCATATCCACAGATGCCTTTGGTATATTTTCAGTTTACTCGTGGTTGTTTTCTTATAAGATTTCTATATTGTTATTCAGTACTCAAGTTTATTTGTAATATAACTAACAAACAACTTTTTCAGCATTTCTGATTTATTACACATTATACATCTTTTTATACAACCTATAGTTCTATAACTATCATTAACCAATTGGTTAATTTGATTAGAAAAACACAAAGCTGGATCTACCCATATCCCAGGTCCTTACATGAATCTACAGTTCCAATCACTCTATGCTTATTAAATATTCACCTTTCAATATATGTCTCCTAAATCTCATATTTTTAGTTTTTGGTGTATATTTATGAGCATATTATTCTCCTGTACCCAAATGGTCAATTTAGTCAAATTGTTTTGCAGACATGCCTTATCTATAACACATGTAATCAGTTTACCCATTTTGAAGTCATCTGCATACAGACTTTAAACCACCTCAGATGAAAAAGTTAGATCTGAAAGATACAATCTAAACATGCACGGGGCTAGGAAAGAGCCCAGTGGGACACCTTGACTGTAACCAAGGATTTCACCTGTCCAGTTGCTGTATGGTACTTGCCATGTCCTATTTGTTAGCCATGCAGCTATCCACCTTATCAAGAGCACATCAATATCTAGTTGTTCTAATTTATTGATCAGTGTTTTGTGTATGACTCTGTCAAATTCTGAAGTTAAATCTGTATAAATTACATCAGAGCATAATTTTGCATTCATAGCTGTTATTATATTGTTATAGAACATCATGTTACAGGTAGTAATAGATCTATTTTCAACATATGCATTCTGATACATGGTTTCAAGTCCCGACCTTTCCAATTTTGACAATAATGTATCCAGTATAACCTTCTCCATTATTTTAGCATAACATGAAAGTAAACTTATGAGCCTGTATGACTCTGGGTTTGTCATACTTCCCTTTCCCTTAAAGGCAGGTTTAAAAATGTGCACTTTACTGAATGAAGTTGTAAACATTAAATGTTTTTTTAAGAAATAGGAGATTGTGTTTAAATTAAGAATGATTTTATATTATCTGATTTTTTATTGTCTTAGATGTGTTTGTCTGATTGATTGACAGGATAATTGGATTTATTAAGTAAAGCTGAAAGAGTATAAAATGCAACTGTTTGATGTAATGTGTTTCTATGTTCTGAAGAAGTCCAAGGACGAAAGTGGTTAAATAAAAGTTGTACGCTCAAGTATTTGTTCGGTTTTCATTGCCTTTTAAGTGCTGCTGTTAGTGCCATGGGGCCAGTATTTCTTTGTGATTTTGTTTTTTCAATACTGGTAACAGCGTTTTGTTGGTTGTGGTTTTACTGCTTTATCCTTGACGGCTGAGGCAGCTCCTAATCCACTTATTGAGTTAAGTTTGCATCCTTCTTCAGGACTGAGTGACACAGGACTATTGCAGTTGGTATGAAACACCATGATGGACATACAAAAAACTTTACAACAATTGGTACCTGGAAAAAATATTGGAGATGACCATACTGCAAGCTCAGATGATGACAGAGTTTCTGTTAGTGTCACAATACTGCCAGCAACAACAGTGGAGCAAATACCAGTAAGCATAAACAGAACTTTACTAGTCACTACACTGACGTCAATTCTGTTTTAAGTAATAAGCATGATCCTTTTAGTAGTCTGACTTTAATATAACATCATTGAGATCAGAAGAATATAAAGGATCTTGTGATAAATTAAGTTGCTGAAAAAATACAGAAGCTTGAACTTGGAAAACAGATATCTTGAAAGGTGCACTGAAATGCTTATAATCCTGAAGGGGCTTAGGTTTTTCAAGTGTCTCAATGGCGTCAATACAAATTATGTATTTTTTAAAACTTTATTACAATTCTTTAATGATGCTGGTTTCAAATTGTTGCAGCTGTTAACTGACAATAATTACAGTCAAATGGTTGTTTTGAAAGATAAGATTTTGGTCTTGGAACAAGAAATCAGTAACTAGTTCCGAGACAGTTCCTATTATGCAGCATCTTTAAAGGAGGTTGAACGACATGAAAATGTTATTACAGTTTGTAAGCACAATAAGTTGTGTAGAGATATTGCCGCTTACGAAGATGGTAGTGCTTATTTGAATTTTATGTCCAACAACAATGACAGTATAAATAAGAATAGAATTGACTCTAATCGCAACCAGATTAATAGAAAGATTAATGGATCTATTAACCAATCAGAGTGTTTCAGTTCCAGAGAGAGTGATCATCGGGGAGGAGATAGTAACGACATTATAAATATAGGTATCGGAACTTCCGATTACGACACTGTTGATGGAGATCAAGTCACAGGCAGCAATGGAGTTAATAAAGATGCTGGTTATGCCGGGGAGAGATCCAAGACTTTTTTCAAAAAAGGGACACAAAGTTGTTAAAAACAAAACCAATGAGGATGAGAGCCAAAACAATATCTGGCTCATCGACCGACAATTAAATGGACATGCAAATGAACTATTTAAAATTATTAATCTGTCAGATTTTGTGTTAAATACAGTACAAAAGTGTATTGAGTTTGGGTTTTAATTTTGTGCCCACTAGGAGGGTGAATGTTGTTAATACTGTTTTAGATTTAAAGAAATACATTTGCAAGTTAAATATGAATTTTATTTTAAAGGATGTACCATTATGAAATCATAAGTATGTTAAACCTTCCACTTATAATCCTTTGATATTAAACACTTTGAAGGTGTTTGAAAAAAACTGTGAAAATGAGATAAGGAATGCATTAAGCAATAATATTGATTATAAACACATTTTTAATTTAAAAGTATGTGAGAGAAATGCTTTGTTAGAATTGAAAAATAACAAGGATATAAGAATTATGAAAAGTGACAAAGGTAGGGCTGTAGTTTTGATGAATGTTGATCATTATAACAACATGATTTTTACATTATTAGGTAATGTGAATGATTATAAAGACGTGATTATGGGTGACATACATAACGGGTACAAGGGAGTATATCCCTCTTTATATGACAGTTTAATGAATGAAAGCATTGATTTTGAAACATCAGCTTTTGTGTGGTGGATAAACAGAGGACTGGTGTAATATTCAGTATACCAAAAGTCCATAAGGATCAAACTAATCCATCTTTTAGGTTGATGGTTTCTTCACCCAATTGCATAACTGAAGGTATTTCTCTATTTTTTTTTAATCAAATGAATTTTTCATTTCTTACTCAAATGAGATATTTCTCTGTTTTGAATCCTTTTGGTTCAAAGCTTGATTCTTACACAAGGGATTCATGAGACTTTTTAGATAAAATGAGGGAATTTTTAAATGGGTTTAAGTTTGATTCTACTAAGCACATTCTCTTTACAGTTTATGTTGTTTCTCTTTATATGTCTATTCCTCATATACACAGTATTGAGAATGTTAGAGAATTTTTACATAAATATTCAGAATTATATAATCAGCAAATACATTTTTATTATGATATGATGGATATACTGTTAGATAATAATGTTCAACGGTAATTATTATCAACAGCTCAAGGGTGTAGTGATGGGATCCCCTGCAGTACCATCATTTGTTAATGCATTTATGGGATGGCTGGAATTTGTAGTCTTACAAAAATTGAAATCTGAATTTCAAATTTGTCATTATAAAAGGTTTGTTGATGATTTGTTACTTTTTTTATTGAGGGCAATAATGAAACAGTTAAACATTTTGTAAATGTTCTTAATTTCAAGTCAGACTTTTTAAAGTTTGTATTACGAGAATATGTTTTTGAAGTTAACTTTGTAGATGTTCATTTAAAGTGGAACATGATTACTAGCAGGTTTGAGAATAAAATTCACAGGAAAAACACTTTCACTAATAGTTATTTGCACAATAAAAGTAATTGTCCATTGTTTACTAAGTTCATTCGCGCAAGCAGAATGACAAGTAGGGATGACATTTTAAAGCAAGAGTTTGATTTTATTATTGATGTGTTTATCAACAGAGCGTATAATAGAGAATTTTTTAATGATTTGGCAAATGACATCATGCATAAGAGAAGTGAGTTATACCCCCCAATTCTTAATTATCCATTTAAAAGCAACAATACTACAAGTGGGATAAAGAATAAACTGGTTTGTAATTTAGAAATGACTATGGATAGTAATGTCATCAAAAATGTGATTCAAAATAATAATTGGAAAATTTTAGAGTGTAATAGTGAGTTATATAAAATAGTAGGTGATAAGCCTAACTTTGTATATCAAAACAAGTATAGTTTAAAACATCTCTTTCACAGAGAAAGTAGTAAGTACACACCTAGTACTTTAGGTGCTTATAAAAATGATGATATGTTCAAAAGTGGTACTTGTAAATGATGTAGATTCATTTTGGCAGGGCCCTTTATATTTGTACATTCTTTTCCAAGAACCATTAGAGTTCTTGGTTATTTTACTTATAAAACCAGAAGGGTAGTTTATGTTAGTATTTGCAGTAGGTGTACTGCATTCTATATAGCTATGACTACTAGAACACTTCAAGAAAGGATTAAAGAACATCAGTATTCTATAAAAAAGTGTGATGATAATGCTTTATATAAATATTCTACAACATCTGTAACCTATAAAAAAAATATTTTTTTCTATTGTTGAACAGGATGCTTTGGATTTGAGAGGTGGGGATTATAAGAATTGCTTAGAACAAAGGCAAACATTTTGGCAAATAGTGTTAGCAGCTGACAAAAAGCCTGGCTTGAATGAAATTATAAACATTAAATGTTTTTTAAGGAATAGGAGATTGTGTTTAAATTAAGAATGATTTTATATCATCTGATTTTTTGTTGTCTTAGATTTGATTGTTTAATTGATTGATGGGGTAATTGGATTAATTAAGTGCAGTTAAAAGAGTATAAAATGCAACTGTTTGATGTAATGTGTTTGTACGTTGTGAAGAAGTCCAAGGATGAAAGCGGTTAAATAAAAGTTGTACGCTAAAGTATTTGTTTGATTTTTCATTGCGTTTTAAGTGCTGCTATTAGTGCCATGGGGCCAGTATTTTTTGTGGTTTTGGTTTTTCAATACTGGTAACAGCGTTTCATTGGTGGTAGCAAAACCTGACATGAAGTAACAGTAATTTCTTCAGGAACACAATGTCTAATATGTGCCATTCCATGGTAGGATTTTTTACAATTTGAAGCAATTGCTGTTGCTGAACATACATTTTAAATAATTTTCTTACTACTGTTTCTTACTGGTTTGGCACTTATGTCTGAAATGAACACAGGCAGCATGCAAATGTTTCATCTCCTAAGTCCCTGCTTCTAAATGTTTCATCTCCTAAGCCCCTGCTTGCACTTATCAAGAGTACCAGAACTTGTCATAGATTTGGGATGGATGGCTAGGCTTAAAAATGCCCTCAGGGTCATTAGCCTAGAAAACACCTATGAACCTATAATGTTTTTGAATCAATACTATTCCGATCTGTTTCTGGTAAATTTAAGTCCCCAGCCACTATTAATCTTCCCTCCTGTGGTTCATGCAAGAAATGGATGCATTCCTCTAGATCTTCAGCACTTGACACTGGTGGTTTATACACTATGACAATTGCTATATATTCCAGGGTTTGTCTTTATTGTCACAGTCACATAATCTACAGTATTGATTTTATCCCTGAACATGTAATAATCACAGGCCACATAACAATCTTTAATCCCTATCATAACACCTCTACCTAATTGTTTGTTAGAAAATCTATTACAGTAAAAACATTTATGCCTTGACAGAACTGGTTTCCAATCATTGCTATTTAACCATGTTTCACAAACAGTAGCAACATCAGTTGTATGAGAATGTAGCAAATTTTCCAATAAAAAATATCATTAAAGGTCTTAGCATTAACAACCATCAGAGATATATGAAATGTTACTATCTATGAAATGTTAGATTTTTGACCTGGCAAAAATCCTGTCCTGTGTTTGTCAAATATTGCAAAATATCTGCTGCAAAAATTCTTGTCCCTTATCTTGACTAGTGCACACCATCCTGTCTAAACACATGTGTACACAAAATTAAGTTCAGATACTCTACACATTTTTATTTTTTAAAATAGGACATGTTTTCATGTAGGTGTTTACCCCAAAAATCATTTCATTCATGTGACCTGACTCCTTTGTACATGTGATTTGTGAAAAATATGTCTTAATACCTGTACCAGGTATGTCATCTAAGAGGGTCTATATTACATTATCGAAGTTTCAAAACTTTGAATCTGATTTGGTTGACACTGTATAATCTAAGTCTTGAAACACTGAAAATGTAATAAAGCACAACAACCTACAAAAACAAACTATTTAAATGCTCTAAGCATGGGGCAAGCCCTGCTGCACCCCCCCCCCGCTACTTAAATATACCAATTCCAAGCTCGCACGTGGTGGCCTAATGGTTAAGGTCTTTGCATTACAAACACAAGGTGCAGGGTTTGAGTCTCACAAGGGATAATTGGCTAGGCTTACAATGGCTCACAAGGGCAGTTAGCCTAGTACTAAGCTTTGCACCTATGAAACTATTTATATGCACTACAGTGCAGAAAAGGGAAATCTTCCCTTTCTGTGCTGTACAGAGATCTCCATTAAAAGATTTGAAGTTTCAAGACTTCGATCATACGGTGTCGATCATATCAGATTCAAAGTTTTGAAACTTTGATCTTCTGATTTAGACCTAAGTGGGCTGTACGTTTCCTATTGATAGTAAGAGAGCCCTTGTGGATGAGATCATTTGTACCAACATGAATTAAAACAGATTCATACTTCTTTTCATTAAGGCATTCTAAGGCATTTCTCACATCCTGTATTTTTGCTCCTGGCAAGCATAACACTTTGTTTTTTAGCATCTTTTCTGCAAATCTAAGTCTCAGCTCCTCTAATAATTGAATCTTCAATTATAAGGATATCTTTTCTGACTAGATCTGTAGAATCTTCAGCTTTTAATTCAGTAATATCTGCTATATTATTTATTAGAAAGGAACAATCTTCATCACCATTAGTCTTATTAATCCAACAGTTTTCATTGCTTATTACATTTGCAAGCATGCTGTTCTCATCCAGCTGGTGTTGTACCCCCAGAGCTTAAGCCATGTGTTCAACGTCTGCATTTCTCATCTTTTTTTCTTACACTAATGTTCTTCACTCTTACCATGTTCAGTTTTGATTTCTTCCTTTTGTATGCCCCATGCCTCTTTTTTCTACTTTTCCTTTTGGAAAAAATGTTGCCTTTTTCTGTAGACTGAAGATTTTCTTTTTTTTAAACACCTTTACTGAATTATCACTTGCAACATAGGTACATTTGCATTTATGTAAAAGTAATCAAACTGTATTAACAAGTTAAAATTAACAAATATTATGCTTCACATATATTGCTATATATCATATAACCTAAGCAACATTACATGAATTATTCAATTACTGCCCCCTTTTTTAAACAAGAAACATCTTTACTAAACCATCACTTACAGCATAATCAATCATACATTTACATAAATGAAAATAACCCTCACCAAAACAATCCTAGTGTCAAGCATTTTACATCACAAACCATACTGACACACTCCCAGTTGCAAAGGTTTTCTAGTCGAAAATATCACTCCCTGTAATCTGTGTTACATAACAAAGCAGTGTCCTTTTTATTACGTTTTCTCTTTACTTTACAGACATTTATCAGTTTCTTTTTTTTCCTTTTCTTTGTTATGAGATTCTTCTTTTCTTTTTTTTATTCTCTTCTATACGATCCGAATCCTCAGATTACTGAATGTTTGTATCCAGAATTCCAAAGTTGTCGGTGGTCTTATCTTATTCAGTAGGGGGTTGAAGGATCTTTGCTAACAATACTCACTCCTTTCCTAAATGTGTTCCATTTGCTGTTTCCCTAACATTATTTATCTCATCAGTCCAGCCATTAATATATTTAACAACAGTTCCCAAGTGAAATCATCATCAGGAAGTCTAGATTTACTATTAATAATGATAAGCAAATCATCCAACTTTTGACATGAGGAACACAGATCACTAGTGTTAGTTACCTTTAAATATAAATAATTCCTAGAAGACTGTTCAGGATACCTGTGCTTTAGCAAATCATTAATGACACACTCATTTAAGGAATCCATTTGCAGCTGCAAATAAATAAAGTATTCGAAAATAGAAGGTCCTTCAGGTTACCTTCTACTATCTCTTCCTTGTAGTCATTCTGGTCGACCAAGAGACTTTCTGAAACAGACGAAGACAAGGTAATGTGGAAATTTCTCAGGTCCAAAATTCAATTGGTGGCCCTCCAAGCTCCTACCACTGTAGGATCTGGGAGCTTAGGTTCTTCCCCTCTTTGTGTTATAGCTCCTAACCAAGTCCATTTTTCAGGTTTGGGGATTACGGATCTGAATATTTGCCCACTTTGGATCTGAAGACTTGGCTTTCTTCCACTCTGGTTCAATGTCTGATCTCCAGCTGCCCCAGATCTGGAAGGGTCTCATGGCAGACACATTGGCA
Source organism: Protopterus annectens (assembly GCF_019279795.1). Lineage (NCBI taxonomy): Eukaryota > Metazoa > Chordata > Ceratodontiformes > Protopteridae > Protopterus > Protopterus annectens. The sequence goes on along the minus strand of NC_056739.1, from coordinate 59,871,897 downwards.
TGGGATCTGGGGAAGCAGGGTGGATTCCAAAGCTTTCTGAGCTGTCTCTTCCTGTTAGAGCCTTGGTGCTGGACAGCTCAATTCTGAAGTCTGTTTTGGAACCTAGTCAAGCAGAAAGTCAATGTTTTTCTGGAGCAGTAGTTTTCGCTTTGTCTGGAAAAATTTCAGGTTTTACTTTGGCTTTGGCATTTGAGGCTGTTGAGAGCACACTCTCCTTATTGGATGAATGGACTTCCCTCACTCACTTGGTTCCACCCATCCCCCATAGAATACCCTTTGGTCTTGGACCTACTCATTCAGTCCCATCAGGACAAGCTGGTCCACCGTGCCTGAAGACAGTCTGTATTGGGAACTCTCAGATCTCTTTTGAGTTGCTCTGGAACATCCCACCATGTAGGATCCTTGGAAGCATATATGTAAAAGGAAAAACATTGTCTTTTCCTAGGCGTGATTAACTGAAGACACTGACTTCAGTGAAGGGGAGATCTCCCCCGAGCCCCCCTTGAGAATGCCTCATTCAGAGAGATCCTCAAACTTTTGAGACAGAAATGTGGGTGGTCAACTAAAGTCCCCTACCAAGTCAGTGTTTCTTGAGGCTTTTTAATCCAGCCCACCTACATCTTGGGTTGCTCAACTGGCCTGTGAGATATTGGATCTCATCTCAAAGTGAGCATGGTAGGAGACAAATGTGGCTGAACTGATTCCCTGCAAGTATTTAGTATCCCCAAAGGACTTTCAGCAATGCAGTAAGGGTCTGGTCACTGATTCCATGGTAGTAGTGCCTGCCATGGAGAAAGAGCTTGAGGAAGACAGCTGTTCTGTCCAGTCACTCAACAGGGTGGACTGGGCATTGTACAGGTTAAAGAAGTGGGATGCTTTTTTATCCCACTGAGGAAAGCCTGCTGGCTGAAACCAGTCTGGGTGTTTATTATTAAAAGTTTATATACTTTATACATCAGCCTTTGGATTTTTTTTGATGCTTTACACTGAACTTGATGCTGGCAATTTTCATCTACTTGTACTTTTCAGCTACCCTTGCTTTGAGGACACTGGATTACTTGGCACATGTCACAAGATTCCAGAGGGATTTGACTAAGGAATGTTCCAAATCCCTTTCCAGGTCCATGTCTGCAGAGGACAAGAAGACCATGGACTCTCAGTTGGCCTCCCTACAGTCTCTTTCCAGTGTGTTGATGCATCTAATATCGAATGTGACAGAGCGCATTTCGAGATCCACATGTACTGGCATCACAGTAAGGAAGCATGCCTGAATGCACTTGTGTGACTTTGTGGAGCACTTCAAGATGTCCTTTGTGAATGCCCCTTATGATAGCTCAACTCACTTTCATGGGCGCTGGAACCATAGAGCGAGTGGGAGGGAGTGCTCCCCCACTTTTACAGGACCGTCTTGCTTAGCCCCCGTGGTCCGAACAAAAATAAAATGAAACTCTACGATGTTGTTGTTTCTAAAGGACAACAATGGGATTCTCTTCAGAAATGCTCAACATTTCTGCACTTTTTGTCCCCGTTTTCCGATCCTGTTAAAATCAACTAACAATGCAACATTTTGAAACTGTTGTTAATAAAAATGTTTTACAGGGAAAGTGCTGAGCCTTACCCATACTGTGCAAATGCTTGCTGTAGTCTCCAAAATGCTGATGTCAGGACTACAGTAAACTATTTGTACTTGGCTTGGTGTTCCCTCCTCCCAAACTGACATTGCACTGCTCTGTTTGCACTCTAAAGAAAAAATGGACAGACACTCCCATTTTGGGATGTCATCAGTGCTCATATGTCCTTCCCATGCCTCTCCTTGCAGTGTGGAACAGCTTTTGTATGCTAGTGTTGCCTGCAGTGTGTTTCTCATTGTTGGACGTTCACATGCTTGCTTTTGCTCTTCTCTTTGCAAAAAAGGTAAACGGTACCTTTATTTTTAGAGGTCTTGCGGTCTTGTCCTTACATTCATTATTCTTTACATTTGCACCCAAACAATTCCGGTAAATCCGATAATTAACTTTTTGCAACTCTTCTTTGTGGGCTGTGGTTAGCCAAAGTCAAAATTTAATTAAGCGGGAAATGAGAGTGTAGCCTTCAGTGTGGGGATTGCAAGTGGCTTATTCCCTTACAAAAGTCATTGATGCATTGCTAAGTGGTTGGATGTTTCTGAAATACAGAAAATTTATTTTACAAATGGGTGAGCAGTTGCCTAAAGAAGACTGTCCAAAAGAAAGGACTGATTACAGTATTTATATTCTGTTGGCAGTCTTCTTTAGGCAACCTTTCACCCATTTGGAGTCTTTCATTTTTGGTTTAAGCTGCTTTGTGATCATTAGTTGTACATTATGGATTTAGATCTGCTTTCAGGAAATACATGCACACATACAAGCTGACTTGATTTAACAGCAAGTAACATCAGACCACACCCCTCTGAACTGTACCATTTTCACAGAATGACCACATTTCTGGCTCTTATTTTTGATCCTTTTTTTTTATAAAATTATGGTATACTGACTGACAAATTAGTGTGAAATCATTAAAGACTGAAGTTAGAAAATAATATAATAATAATACAGGAATAGCAGACACTATTAAAGCTGTGGAACAAGGATGTGCTTAGGTGTGCAGCTTCTTTCACTGTTATATCATAGTTTTCCTAACTAGCCTTTGCTGCAGAGCTAAGAGAGATTACCCTGCTGGTCCTTGAAACAGCTTGCACTGAAAGAAAAAAGTAATGTCCTCCATTATTTTCCACTCACTAAGCAGCACTTTTGCTGTTTAGCGAGTGTGAAATAAAAAAAAAATTAAAATTAAAAAAAATGAGTGCATGTGTGAGAGAGTATGCGTGTATTGTGACAGAACGATTGAGATGTTATCTTACACTCGCTAAGCAATGAAATAAAAGGTGTGTGTGTGTGTGTGTGTGTGTGTGTGTGTGTGTGTGTGTGTGTGTGTGTGTGTGTGTGTGTGTGTGTGTGAATGTGTGCATTAAAGCAGAAGCGTGTGTGTGTGTGTGTGTGTGTGTGTGTGTGTGTGTGTGTGTGTGTGTGTGTGTGTGAATGTGTGCATTAAAGCAGAAGAGAGAGAGTGTGTGTGTGTGTGTGTGTGTGTGTGTGTGTGTGTGTGTGTGTGTGTGTGTTGTGTGTGTGTGTGTGTGTGTGTGTGTGTGTGTGTGTGTGTGTGCATTAAAGCAGAAGAGAGTGTGTGTGTGTGTGTGTGTGTGTGTGTGTGTGTGTGTGCGTGTGTATGAATTAAAGCAGAAGAGAGAGAGTGTGTGTGTGTGTGTGTGTGTGTGTGTGTGTGTGTGTGTGTGTGTGTGTGTGTGTGTGTAAAAATGACATCAAAGAATTTCATATAGTAATAAACACTGACAAATAACATCAGACCACAAAAATGGATAGTGCACAGTTAGTGATGGCAAGAGCTTTAGATTAAAAGTAATGGCAGGTATACGGTAAAAACACAGTTCTACTTATTTATGCGATTAAAGGAACCAGTATTCTGTTGTAGGACAGGTACGTCATCCTTAGCAGCAGGGTCTTTGACTACTTTTATATTTGGGAGTCAGATGCCTTATTGTTTTATTCCATGGTAGGGATACCAACTCTTCATAAATTTTCTGACAGCCTATACAAAAATGTAAACTCTCCATAATCTGTATGTAGCATTCACTGTAAAAAGAATAAAGTTAGACCCTGAGGTCATGGGGCCTGGGGACCAAGGTCAGTGGGGGAAGGTTCATCCTTTCCTAGGACTGTATGGACAGTTCATAGTTTAGTGGTGACAGAAACTTTAAATCAGAGGAACAATTTTAAGACTCATGAGATGTGTGTACACAGCTTGTTTACTCAGATGGTTTACTCATTTGTGTGATGAAACTGTTTTCAACTCTTGTTTGTGGTGCAGACTGTGGTATTATCATACCTCTCAATCTCTTACAGGAGAAAATCTGGACAAAGCCATAAATAAAACTGGGACAAAGGCCAAAAAAGGGACAATTTTTAAATATTGCGCTTAAAAATTAGTAAGTTGATAGAATAACAGGTTTTGCATTAGCAGAAAGTTTTGGAAGGGTGGAAAGTCTGAAACATAAATGTATGCCATTATGTTCTAACTTGATATGTCACTGGAAGGGAGGGCTATTTTTTGTTGAGTAGAGGTGTCCATTTTCAACATATAAAGAAGAAGGTGTGGTGGGGTGGCTCAAGAAGAATGTTTGGCAAAGAGGGAGAGCAGCATGTAGCAGAGCAAGACTAACCCAGATAAACCACGAGCTCAGAAATAGACATGGTGGCATGTACACAAAAGATAGGAATGACAGTGCAGTGACACAGACTGGAGCAGCATGTAGAGGAGCAAGACTAACCCAGATAAACCACAAGCTCAGAAATAGACATGGTGGCATGTACACAAAAGATATGAATGACAGTGCAGTGACACAGACTGGAGCAGCATGTAGAAGAGCAAGACTAACCCAGATAAACCACAAGCTCAGAAATAGACATGGTGGCATGTACACAAAAGATATGAATGACAGTGGAGTGACACAGACTGGAGCAGCATGTAGAGGAGCAAGACTAACCCAGATAAACCACGAGCTCAGAAATAGACATGGTGGCATGTACACAAAATATATGAATGACAGTGGAGTGGCACAGACTGGAGCAGCATGTAGAGGAGCAAGACTAACCTATATAAACCACAAGCTCAGAAATAGACATGGTGGCATGTACACAAAAGATATGAATGACAGTGGAGTGACACAGACTGAAGCAGCATGTAGAGGAGCAAGACCAACCCAGATAAACCACAAGCACAGAAAATAGACATGGTGGCATGTACACAAAAGATATGAATGACAGTGGAGTGACACAGACTGGCAGGGGGTAGGCAGCTGAACATGGGGACAGTAGGACAATGCACAAGGCATGAGGAATAGCACAATAAGGAAAATAGAGGACCTGAATGGAATAGGGCAGGTGGTCATTGTCAAATGTCAGACCAGTCCAAAAGACAAAACCCAGCCATCAATCACTTCCATGATTGACACCATGGTCAGGCTGAACCTTTGGTGGCCTGATGCTCAGGACCTGACACTTCTGTGACTTGGTAATTTGTGCCTTTCACAGTGCTGGAAAGGGGAAAGATGTTTGTTGATGGACATCAGATAACACCAGCCTCTATAACTGACATCGGGAGATGATGGGACATGCCTTTAGGCTACTTTCAGAATAAGATCCTGGTCTCCTGCTAGGATGTGGCCACACAGGCCACCACCAATCCTTTCAGGTCACGTAAGGTGACTTCCATGCCTATGCTGAGAGGCAGACCTGATGATCACTGGTTTAATGTAACATAGGCAATTTATTCTTCAAGGGCAACAGGCACTTTATTTGTACATGAAACTTCATTAGTTATATATCCATTTAATGTGGAATTATTTAGATGACTTTACTTCTGCAGAGATTTTGCATATTTACTGATATCGGCGGATTGTAATGACAGAAGTTTGAGTGGCCTTTTATGGTAGAGATTTTCTGAAATTGGTAGTTTTGTCATCATTGGTTCATACATGCTGTTTCATTGCTTACTAGGAGACTATTCAAAACTACAAATTTAAAACAGTCCAGAAGTAAGCTTAGTCCTCCACTGGCAGAATGGAAAATAAATGTGGCTTTTCATGCCCTATCAATGAATGTGAGTTTCAAAGGCAGATAAGTTTACTGCTCATGCTAAGTCTGTTTTCATTACAAGACTGTATTGTTTGTTTAGCAAATGGCTCAGTGTTTGTGCTATTTTATTTCAGTTTCTGTAATCATTGCAGAAGTAAATAAGAAAACAGTATGCATGCTGACAGGTTTGGACAGTGTTTATGGTAACTGAGGAGAAATAGCCAAGTAATGGAACACTGGAGTGGCTGGGGAGGGGGCTGCTGCTGGAATGGCAGGGTGTTACAGGCTATCCATTCAAGTAAAAGAAAGCTCATCCCTGTCCATATTCAAAGGCAACTTGAATCTAAGGATTGGTAACAGAAAATGTACTCTATGATTGCCCCTCATGCCACTAATGGATAGAGACATTTCCTAAATGCTGCATCCCTTACACTAGTCCCCTCAAATTATCTATGGTATGATCACAGTTATTCTCACTTGGGCTAATGTACAATTATTAGTCATGGAATAGGTAAGACCAATCAGGAAATGTTAATTTAAGCCCAAAAGGGAAGTTGGCTAAGCTTAAAATGTCCTTTAAGTGAACCTATGTTGTGGTCGTAAATAGTTTTAAATAATTGCCCTTTTGAGATCATGAAGTGCCCCTCTCACCCTCTGCCCCCCTCCCCAGTCTTCAACAGCTTCCAGCGCCTATACTCACTTTGGGCCCAAAGTCAAGTACACAGTTTCCAGAAGCTAACAAAATAAAAAGACCCTTTCTGCCATAGGAATACAGTTCTGTACCCCACCCTCAGAGATCTTTTTCTAGGAACTAGAAAGGAAGTAAGAAACTAAAGTTCTGGAAATCCCAAAGGTTTTCTCCTAAAACTTATGGAGAATGACCATCCCTTATCCCCCACAGTAGAGGGTGGAGAACTCAACTATCGGACATCACCCTTACAGCAGAGATGGGCTACAAGACCAAGGCTTCAGGAGACTCTTCTCTGAGAGGTCTTAACATCCTGAATAGTTGCCCGACTGTCATACTCTGGAGACAGCTGGGAGATGCTTATCACTGTACCTCAAAGCCAGGATATCCATCACAAAAGATAAGTGGGTACAGAGGATTATAATCTGAGGCTAATTCATTCCCATTTTGTTTCATCCTTCACCATCAAAAAAGTTATTAAATGTTTCACCCTCTCAAAGGCAAGCAGAAATTATAGAAATAGAAAAGCTGCTGAATAAGGGGATCATCCAAAATGTCCCACAAGACCAACATGGAACTTATTGAAGATTCTTTCTAGTACCAAAAAAAAAGGGGACACCAGGCATATTTTAGACCTCAGCCATCTCGATCGTCGCAGTCTGTATGTCAAACAGACAAAGTTCTGGATGGTCTTGGTTCAGTCCATTCTCCCACTTTTCAGAGTGAACAGTTAGATGTGCTCCATAGACCTTCACGATGCATATTACCACCTCAAGATAGACAGGCAATACAGAAGGTTCCTCCATTTCTTGCCGGGAGCCAGAAAGTTCTAATTTAGAGGTCTGCACTGCCCTGTGATTTCACCAGAAACCCCCCCCCCCCCAGTGTTCATCAAAGTTATGTCAGTTTTCACAGACTATCTCAGGATTCAAGGATTCTGGGTGCTCCATTATCTAGGCAACAGCCTCATTTATTCCCCTACAAGGGATATACTCACCCATGCCAGAACCTCCTTGTTCCATCATTGTTCATGGCTGGACATCACTGTGAATTCTAACAAGTACAAGATTTTTCATATCTAAGCAATAGAATTTATAGGCGCACACTTGGACACAACTTGTCAGATAGTAAGACTCCCTCAGAACATATTATCAGCCTTTCACAACACACATTAGAGTTTCTCTCCTACCAGAAACTACCTACAAAACTAGTTCTTAAATGGATAGGCCCAATGGCTACATTGATGACCTTTGTTTCATATGAAAGTGCTTCAGTGGACCTTTGCAATGCAGTGGTCCATCAAACATCAATCAATGAGTTTCCAGATACTCCTAACAAATATATGCAGAGCACACATATCTATTAGTGGCTCAACTTCCCGGTGATAGCACAGGTCACCCATTAAAACTTCCTGCATCAAAGGCCACAGTGACCACAGACCCTTCCCAGCTGGGATGAGGGGCACAATGTGGAAAAGACAGTCCAAAGCATGTGGTCCCACTCCAAGGCCAATTAACATCCTAGAGATGTGGTCAGTTCTAGTGTTGCAAGCCTGTTTCAAGGAGAGATATCTATCCAGACAGACAATTTTCTGGTAGTCTGGTACATCAACAAGGAGGGGGATCTCCCTCGTACACATTATATCAAGAAGAGATGTGGGTTTGGCAATGGGTAATATATTACAACCACTTTCTAATAGCAATGTGCATTCCAGGGAAATCCAGTGATCTGGTAGACAGGTTTTTCAGATCTGCCCTCTTCCCTCATGAATGGTTCCTCAACCCAAAGGTGGCAGAGCAGATTTTCTGTCAATGGGGCAAACCATGCTGTAATATGTATGCCTCAGGTACTTTGCCTTAATTCCTTGGGGATGGGAGTCACAGAGGGATACTTTGATCCACATCTGGACCCCTGGTCTCCTATAATCCTTCCGTCTGACTCCTCTCATACCAAAATCTCCAGAGAAAGCATTAGAGAGAAAGGCCATGGCGATCCAAATTGCCCCCTTCTGGCCCTGACAAGTATCATTCCCCTTCTGTTCTCATCTGATACAGCCCCCTTGTGTGGACGAGTCCAGCCTGGATCTCCTTTCTCATCCATCCAGAATGGCTCCCCCAGACATTCAAGCCCTCAGATTAACGGCTTGGTTTCTCCATTTCCAATAATGGCCAGTCAGTCCATGCTCCAAAGTAATCCACTTTCTTATATCATCTCAGTGAGCTTCTACCAGGAATATTTACAAAAGCAAGTGGAAAAGGTTTTCTATTTGGGCCTGTCAGCAGAATCTCGATCTCTTTTCAACTCCTTTTCCAGTGATATTGCATTTTCTGGCTTCTCTTTTTCTTAATGAAGACAGCTATTCTACTATCAAAGTTCAGTTAACTGCTATTGTAAGTTCCATATTGAAGAAAATGAATCCCCAGCAGCTCTCTTAAATGAGCTAAAGCTTTTTTATGGGGTACTTTCCTTCTCAGAAACCCTCCCCCCGAGGTATCCTACTCCCCCTTGGGATATTATTATTATACTTCAAGCTCTAACAAAGTTTCTCTTCAAACTTTCAACCAGGGTGGATATCAAGTTTCTGACATGGAAAATGCTTTTGGCAGCCATTACATCTGCCAGAAGGATATCAGAGCTTCAAGCGCTTTCCTGCAAATCTCTGTACGTTATTTTTCACAAGGACAGGGTATCCTTATGTACTAACCCTTCCTTTATTCCAAAAGTATCTAACAAGACTACTTTAAATCAGACCATCCATCTACCAGTTTTCTTTCCCTATTTTTTCAAAAAATGGGAATACATACTGTATCTGCTAGATGTTCATCATTGGCTACATTTTTATATTTATCACACTAAACACATTAGGAAATCTGACCAAGTCTGTGTCTTTCACAACATGCAAATTTAGTCAAGGAGTCTCTAAAATCACTTTATCAAAGTGGTTGCCTGTTCACAAGTTTACAGAGAAAAGTGTTGGACCCTATCAAAGTCTTTCAAAGCTCACTCGACTAGATCTGTGGCTAACTCTAATGCTTTCTTTTCAAGGGCCTCTCCTGATGACATTTGTGCGGCAGCTACTTGGTCCAGTGTTCATACCTTCATTGCCCATTACAAACTGGATTTGTTCTCTAGAAACAGGGCAGGTTTTGGTTCAGCCATCCTCTGGAATACCCTTCCATGATAACACCAAAGGTTTCATTAGCTGTGGACCCGTCCCATCTATTGAACAATGCATTGAAGAGACAACATCAGATACAAAAGTGATGTGCTTCCCTTAACAATAGATTTGTGTCTGCTTTTGTCCTTCCTCGACTACCCACCTCCCTTTCCCCCTTCCTTAGCGCTACAGTTATTTCTTTTGCTTCTGACAGAACAGGACTGGACAGCTCCTAGGGCTAACTGTCCACACGTTGAGTTTCAGATCAGCTTATGAATTTAGTATTTGTGTTTCTTCCTGATTTGTGAAAGTGAAGTTCTTTGTTCTTTATTGTTTCTCTTGGGCAAACTCCATTTGAGGTAATGTCAGGGTCTGCATGGAGTTGTGGGTAAGTGTTTGAACCTGAGTTTTGGATCCAAAGTCTTGAATGCCCAAGGTCACATCCAAGATGGATCTGAAGACCCATCCTTTAAAGAAGGATGGAAGCAGAAAATACAGATCTATTGTTATGCTAAGTACATGACTTCCATTTCTCCCTGTAGTGGGTAGTGGTTCCCCAAACCCTAATTTTCATTAAGACATGATGTAAAAGAGTTCTGTCTAGGGGCTAGTGTATTTCCCCCAGTTAAGCCTTGATATTAAAGAGCTATTTCTAGTATCTAATGTCCCCCCCATGTTACAGGATTTGATTATCAGTCTAGGAGCACTGTGCCAGTATGAGAGCTCCCCAGTCACTTACATACACATACACACACACACACACACACACACACACACACACACACACACACACACACACACACACACACACACACACACACACACACCTAACCGAACATCTCACTAACACCCCCTACTGTGACCCCTCAGGCAGACATACACTCATACATACAGACACAGACACACCGTCCAACACTACCTGTCTGTAAACTCCCCAGTGCTTATCTATGCTGCAATGGGTGAACACGAGCTTTTCTCTGTGTTCTTTAACACCATTGGACTGGAGTGCCCATGTTACAGCCTACCCTTTAGAATACCTCATTAGTGTTTAGCACAGTTATGAAGACAGCCCACAATGGTGCCTCATGTCTTCATGCTAAAGCTCCATGGTAGAGCTGTCTCTGAATTGGAAATGGTTACTGTGAAATGTAATAATAAACCTTCTGAATAGTGCCCTGTGTGTGACAAGAGGCATAAACAAAGGAAAATGTATGTTGGTGCTATCAGGGAATATTTGGTAACTTATATAGAGAGAATGGGATATACTACATAACTAGTCATACTCTAATGACCAAAGACTCCAAATAATGCTGGCCATAATGGGTACCAGAATGAGCAGACTGTTAATCAATTTGATAACACTGGCTAAATCTTCTGAAAATCTTTTGAAGAGCTTGCAGAAACATAGAAGCCTTAAATCATTGGTAACTGCAGAACATGTTAGGCACTGTAAGTAAGTCACTTAACATCTTGTGATGTATGACAGAGATGCAAAGGTGGCCACCTGTTTGGAGTAATCTGTCAGGGTCACTAACAGATAAATCTGTATGAGAATCAGTGGATTTTTGATAGCCAGTTTTGTGAATTGACTCTTTCAGAGAGTTTAATGAAAATCCTGATTCATCCAAATATGCCACTGAAAGGAAGAGTTCTGTTCACCCCTATGTTGCAGTGATCTTGGAGAGGATTGTAGTAGCATTGGTAAATCAATACAACCCCTTGCATGGGAGAAGCTCCTATAAAAAATGTCGAAATGCTTATCTTTCCCCAATATCCCCCTCACACCTTTTAGCCTCCCCATCAGTCATTCTACTGATCAGTTCATTTCATGAGGTGCAACAGCATTAAGACCAATATGCTTGTGCGTTAGCAAGAGACAAGTGTGGAAGGAGTATTGCTGCCACCATCTTGCATTATTTATTTTTACTTTGCTGTACCATTTCTCTGCACATGCCCATTGATGATGCTGATGCTGGTTATGCAATGGGCATTGCACAAGATATATTTTACCTTTGTGAGTAATATAAGCCCTAAGATGTCCCATCCTCCTTAAGGAAATTCCTGCATTGGCTGTCCAGTCTCTACCAAGGATCTCCATTGCAGCGCACTCACTTGAATATGCTCTGCCCCATTCACTCTTCTTCTGCAATCAATTAGCTCCTCCAGCACCAGGAATATCAGTTCATCTGGTCTCATCTGGGTCATAATCAAGGCTGTGTCACTCTGTGCCACAAAGCCAAGCTTGTTCAGATGCATTTTGAGAATCTGATTATCAAACCTGCATTTCAATATCACTTGCTCATCTACCTTTAATCCACTTTGGGTGTGTTATGTGATATATGTGATTCTATTTCATCCAGTCATCCAGCTGATCTGACTATTGGGATTGGAGTCAATTTTTGGATGCGAACCAGCCATCTGACAGTGCTCTCAGCCTTGAGCTCATTTAATGTTTTACTACTATTAATGCCTTGAGCCTCTCCTGGCTTCAGATCTCATTTGCCACCATTTTAAACATTCAATAGTTCTGTGCCAGCTAAGTGCTTTCTTATTTTTCATATAGATATATAGATATGTATGTACACAGATTCACTTTATAATCTCAAAATACTAAGATCTCGAATTTCAGTATCTTGAGCCTATAAAGCCGAGCATTCACAATATTGAAACCTCAAAATCGCGACTTTTAAATAAACCCTCCACCACACAAACATACATACACCTTCCTCCTCACACTACAACAAACCAACAAAACACACACAAATACAACAACACAAATACACACACCTACCCTACATGTAAGCAGGGGGAAACCCCCCCCTGCACCCCCCACACCCCCGCTACGTACATATACTAACTCCGAGGTCGCACTAAACAGACAAAGATACTGAACCCACCACTACATACTCTATATTCCCCTTGCACAAAAGCACACCACATACGTACAAACACCACTACTCCCAACACTTACACACTCACATTCTTACCTACCTACCCTAACCTACACCTATAATTTCCAAACACACTCACATACACTTAAATCCCTACCCAAAACCCTTAAAAAAACAGCATTTACCTGAATCTCCACAATATATCCACACAACAGCAGTCAAACCATATCCCACAGCACATCACACCTTACAAGCACAGCAAATCCCACATGCCACACAACCACAACCGCAAATTCGACACTTTGAATTCAATCAAGTGCAGTTTCGCTCAACTGCACTTTCAACATTTTCATCTCGAGATACTGAAATTCGAGTCTTCAGTATTTCGAGATAGTAAAGTGCTTCCTTGCACACACATGCACATATATCTTTATCTGTATATACATACGGGTTCCCTTTTTAATTTTGAAATACTGAAATCCTGAATTTCAGTATTTCATTATTAAAATACCAAAGTCTTGAAATACCGGTAAACCAGAAGCGCAAAATTCAAAATACCGAAGTCCGGAGATTTTGAATTAGCACTTCTGGTGTTGTGGTGTGTGAATGGTAAGATGTGAGTTTGGGTATGTATGTATGTATATGTCTGTTGGTTAGGGGCTTTAGTGTCTGTCAGTGTGTGTTTTGACTGTTATGTGTGTGTGCGAGGGTGTGTATAATGTGTGGGAGTGAGTTGTTTGTGTGTGTCTGATTGTGCGATCTTGGAGTAGGTATATATAAGTAGGAGGATGTGGAGGGAGCAGCCCCCCACATGGGGGGGGTGCAGGGGGGCTTGCCCCCCTTCTTATCTGTAGTGTAGGATATTATATTTGAGTTGGGGGGAGTGGTGTGTATGTGCTTGTGTGTGCTGTATCTGTAGTGTAGCGTCGGGATTTTGAATTTCGCGGTTTTAAGGTTTCGGTGTTTGGTATCTTCGGCTATGTAATTTCGAAATACTGAAATTCAGCATTTCAGTATATTGAAAATCCATAGTGAATCCATAGATACTGATATTTTTTTTTTTCCCATTTTTTTTTCTTGTGTTGACTCCTAACAATGCTTAAACCAGCTACCATATATATATATATATGACTCACCTCTAACCCCAATATTTGTCACTATTGCATACATGCCTAACTATATATATATATATATATATATTTCAGGCTTCTGAATGGGAACTATATATATATATATATATATATATATATATATATATATATATTTAGATTTTATTTGACTTTCTAATGTTTTAGTTAGGATTCACATTGCCATGAATGAGAGCTTCAAAAAGTGATCTAAATGTGGATAAAATTCTGCCTCAAGATCCACACAAATGGTGTGTGATTTGTTTAGGTTCCGAACATTTGTATGCTGAGTGTTTTATCTGTGAAGGATTTGGGTTGAGGGTTTCTGTCAGATAGAAAAAGTAAATTAATACTTAAAGGTCTTTTGCCTTCCAACACTCATACTTTGGAAAAAGGAAGAGAAGAGAAGAGAAGAGATGAGAAGAGATGAGAAGAGATGAGAAGAGAAGGAAAGGGATAAGAAGCTGAGGAAGAGAAAATTCAGAGAAGCCCCAATTTATGTCAGATCTAAAGATTCCCAGAAGGGAGAAGGAAAACCCTACCTTACCTTCCACCTCTACTTTGTTATGTAGGTCTCCTCCACCACAGACTGTTGTAAACAGAAACAAGTCTTTCCCTAAGCCCTCAGCTCTGACATTCTTCAAAGAGGGAACTGTCCAGATTTCTTTCTTCAGCCCTTCCCCTCAGCTGCTTAAGTAAAATCCTTCAGATCATTCCAAAGCATGTCAGAAACTTGATTGATAACTCATGATGATGTCCTTCCTCAAGACCCACTGAGTTGTGTGTCATATCATCACCCACTCCTTCAGTTCTTTATCAGATTGGTCCATGCTAATGTCTTCTAGCTCCAGCCCTGACACTTGTCTCCATATTAGAGGTCTTTGAACTGACCTGTCTACTGGAACCAATATGTTTGGCACTGATAAGGTCCTCCTCTTCAGTTCTAATCACTTCACACCTGGCACACTCAGTTCTGAAACCCTTGACTTTGAGTGAGTCCCAGGGCCAGCTGCTTCAAGATGGTTCTTCAGCATCTCATCCAGTGCCAAACTGTGTGGGCGCATTTTCATTGTGGAAGTTATCAGCCTTATAGCTGTGACACCAGTCTCTGTCTGAGGACCATACAGTTTCTTGTGGGTCTTTTGTCTTTGGTGAGCAGGGGCTGGGTTAGCTCTGGAGTCAGATTGTCTGATGTTGACAGACCCTGGTTCTGTCTTCAAGTTCTGGAGAAGACTATAGCATTGCCCTTGAGATGTGCACCAGATCTTCTTTCTGCATTGGCTTCACCCTGAGATACTATCTGCTTCTCATTTATCTCATTATAGTTCACTGTGACAAAGTAACATGATTATCACAGAACCTTTTGAAAACTCTGATCAGTCCCACTCAAAGATCCCTTGGAAGAGGGCATATAGAAGGAGAAATATGACGGCGCTGATGGAGTCCCTCACATTGAACATGGACTTGGATAATAGAGAGGTTTCCCCACAATCCCCTCCTGAGGACACTTCATTCGGTGAGGTCTACAATCAATGAGACAGAGAGGATCCTGGCCCACCAAACTGGACTCCCAGGATGAGAAAGTGATATTTGAAACTTACTATTCTTCTCAGTCTACCTTCAGGTGGGACTTCCAGCTCGCTGTCTGATTGACTTGATCACCAGAAGGGCATGGCAGGAACTGGACACTACTAAGGCAGAAAATTGGGATCCAATTTCGTGCCCATCTAAAGATAGACAGTACTGGACAAAAGGTCCTCTGATAAATACTGACTGTTGCAGCAACCAACGAGAAAGAACTCACAGACAAGTCCTCTGTTACCCATTCCTATAATAGCGACTCTAATGTGGTAGGAGGAATGGAGAAGTTTGCATACACCTCCGGCACTTTTGCTTTTAGAGCATTAAATTATCTACCTTATATGAATCACTTCCAAAGGATCTTACCAAAACTGAATATAAATACTTTGTGTAACCTACTCATATAGGACTCTAAGAAATAACTAGAGATAATACCGGGTACAGTGTTGAACATCACAAATGTCTCCATGTGTTTGTTCTATAATGTAGCTGATAGAGTGGCTAGGGTAGCATGTATGGGTATTAACATACCATGCAATATCACACTTGCATCTGCCTATGATTTTGAGAACAGCTTTACAGCATCCATCAGTAATGCCCCCTTTAGTTGTTCCACTCTGTTTGGGCCTACTGTGAAGTAAAAACTATCAAGGTGTGAACAGGAAAGCAAGATGCTGTCTGCTATAGAGGATAGGTTTGACAACCCTAAACACTCCTTTAATATCAATCAGAAGTGCTCCCATCCTTTTGTTTAGTAGACACCAATGTCCATTCTTTGAATCCTACTCAAATAGGGACAGCCATGGCTGAGGCATTTCCTTTAATGGATGCTGACCAAGAGGTTGTGGGGGTCTGCAAAATAATTGTTTTTGTGTTCCATTCTCCAGAAAACAGAACAGTGACCATGCAGGCTTGTCCAACTGTCCACCTCTGGAAGAATCAGGGGCATTTATCTCATCACAGATGTTATGCTATGCTATTTTCCCAGTATCTCCCTCTTCAACTTCAGCCATTCAGAGGCATTTCACCCCGCCAGTACAAAGTGGCTGAAAAGGATACTTACTTCCTTCTTCAAAAAAGAGCCATCCAGAAGGTCCCACCAGACCACAGAAGTTTATGAAAATATTCAAGATTCTTTTTAGTTCCAAAGAACAAGGACCTTCAATTAATTCTAGACCTCAGTGGTCTAAACTTCTTTATCAAGAAGACCCCTTTCAGAATGGTCATAGTGCAACAAATTTTGCTGTGTTTCATGGCAAACAACTGGATGTGATCCATAGATATCCAAGATGCCTACCTTCATATAACGATTATATATGAATCCAGGAGGTTCTTCCACCTCTAGCTAAAAGCCAGCTATTACCAGTTCAGAACCTGCCCCCCCCCCCAAGGTGTTTACCAAATGCATGGCATTAGTCACAGCCTATCTGCAACTTAAGGGACTGTGTGACTTAGCATGTCTAGAAATTTGGCTCGTTGCTGACACAGACAGAATTCTCACAGACGGCCACAGATTACGTTTTCTAGCTCTGTCTATCTTCAGGTATTTCCATCAATCAAGAAATGTCATGTCTTCAGACTACTCAATATATTAAATGTATTTTCTGCTGACTAGAAATAAGGACATGTTTCATAAGGCCACATACAGAAATAGTTCTTGCTATCAGAACAACTGTGCAACACCTCATGCAACAAGATGTTACCCTGGCATCATTGATTTTCAAAACAATGGTGCTCATGGCAGCTTCTATCATAATGGTTTTCTATGCTTGTTTTCACATGAGGATCCTTCACTACTTATTCTTGGCATAGTGGTCTCATTATCAGGCCTTCCCTCAGTATCAATTCACTTAACTCCAAAATACAGAATCTGTTTAACCTGGAAGCTGGATTTTCCTGATGTTCATCAAGGCACACCTATTGTATTGTCTCCCTCAACTGCAGTAGTAGCCATGGATCCCTCCAGTCTGAGGTGGGGGTGGGGCATTTTGAAAAGAGGATGGCCCAAATAGTTTGGACACAAAAAGACAGCAGCCTTCAATCAGTATCCTAGAGATGAGGATGATCATCCCAGCTTTGCCTGTTTCCAGGATCTCCTTTTCTAAGGTATGAGTTCTATTCAATCAGGCATTTCAATAGTTTGGTACATCAACAAACATGGAGGAATCCAGATCTTACCACTTTTTCAGAGAGGCTATGAAGGTATGGTAATGGGCAATGGATTTGCATCACTTTCTAATTGTAATGCACATTCTGGGGAGAGTCAACTACTTGGTGGACAAGTTCAGCAGGGTCTGTCCTGATGCCTCATGAGTGATCCCCTCAGTCCTTCAATAGTTCAGCAGATCTCCAATAAATGGGGCTGGACTTGCTGTAATCTATTTGCTTCCACTTCCAATACCAACTGCAGTAGCTACTTGGACCTAGTACCACCAGATGAGCAGTCACTCAGTGATCTGCTAGAATTTCAGTGAGCCTCAGTCTTCTGTGTGCCTTTTCCCGATCCATCTCATTTCCAAACTCCATTAGAAATTTTTTCACTTAAGTAAATTATGATTCTCATTGTTCCACAGTGGCCAAGGCAAGTCTGATTCTGCCTGATCACACCTCACTTAGTCTCTCTGGCTCCTTGACACAAAACTGGATCTTCTTTATTAGCTATTCGGGCAGCTTCACCTTCTCAAGTTTATCACATGGTATTTCCAGTTCCAATAATGGCCAAGGATCACTCCTTTTCTAAGACAGTAATTGATATCTGGTCTGCTTCATAGAAGCAATCTACTTTTAAATGTCAATAATTCTCCATTTGGGGTAGCACTCAGAATCTGGGCCTTTTTTCTGCTCCTATATCCAAAGCACTTCCCTTCCTTTCTACAGTTTATGAGGAATGCTCTAGATATTCTACCAGTAAAGTACAATTGACATCCAACTCCAATTATCATCATGCTTTCCAAAATCAGTCTTTAGCCTGACATAAGTTATGCAAAACCTTTCTTAAGGGTCTATTTCCTGTCCATCCTCGGATCAAGACTCCACTCCTCTATTGGATCTGACCCTTGTTCTAGAGGGTTTGACAAGAGCATGGTTTGACCCAGCTTCTTCAACAGACTTAAATTCCCTGTCTTGTAAAACTGTACTCCCGGTTGCCATTACTTCTGCCAGAAGAATTATGGAGCTCCATGCCTTGTTCTCTACTGTTCCTTACTTGATTTTTCAAAAAGATGGGGTGTTGCTAAGCCAACCCGCATACCAAAGTTAGTGTCAGAATCTAACTTGAACCAAACATTTTATGTACCAGTTTTCTTTCCTGGTCACTTGAATAGAGGAGAGCACTTGGTGCACACATTGGATGCTCACAAGCTTCTAAGGTTCTACCTTCACAGAGCAAATACATTTAGTTTTCTTTACATGAGGAACAGTACAAAAGCTCATGAGGTGAGGGTAAAAAAAGAAGCAGTTGAGCTCTCCAGAAAGCCATGAAGTATGGTTCTGGCAAAACCTACCCTAGACTTAGAAATGCTGTCTAATTTGTAATGTTTAGTGAAGGTATACACAGAAGTCCATGTACCACTTTGAGAATAGCACTAGTATCTGATCCCTCGAAGAAGGCACCTGATGAAGCCCTAGCAGAATGGGCCTTTACAGAAGAAGCAAGGGTCTTACCATGCATCACATAACAGAATGAAACAGCTTTAGAAATCCATGTAAAAATAGTCTGCTTGGAAACAAGCAATTCCAGAGCCCTGGGATGATAAGAGACAAAAAGCTGGTCTGATTTTGTAAAAGATTTGGTCTTATCTAAGTAAAATCTAAGTTGCCTATACACATCCAGAGTGTGCAACAACGTCCCACTAGAATTTTTTGGAGAAGGAGAAAAGGTAGGTAAATGAATGAACTGGTTGAGTGACAATTCATTGACTACCTTGGGAATTAAGGAAGGGTTGGTACACAAGGACACTCTGTCTATATGAAAAAACAGAAATGGAGGAGAGGTCACTAGGGCCTGGAGCTCAGACACATGTTTGGCTGAAGCTATAGCTAGGAGAAGTACAGTTATCCAGGAGCAGTGTTGTAGGGATGCTGATGAAGCTGGCCCAAAAGAGGGAGAGTCAGTTTATTGAATACAAAATTAAGATCCCAGGGAGGAGGGATAGGTTTCCTGGGAGGTCTGATGTGAAGGACACCTTTAAGAAATAATTTAGCTTCAAATCTGCTAGCTGGGGGGGGGGCAGGCAGAAATAGATGACACATTGGCCTTCACTGAAGAGTAGACCAGGCCAGCACTGACCAATTCACACAAGTAGGATAGAACCAAGGGGACTTCCACTGACAATGGATCTTGGTTTCATGATAGACACCAAAGTGAAATTCTCTTCCTCTTGGATAGATAAGATTTCCTGGTATTGGGTTTCCTAGCCTCCTGCAGGACCCTTAGCATGTTCTCAGAGAACAGGTGTTTGAAAGGAATTAAAACCCTATCACCCACAGAGTCAAGTGGAGTGTAGACAAGTGGGGATGGATGAGAATTCCTTTGTCTTGTGTAAGAAGGTCAACCCTGTGAAGTACCTTGTGGTGACTGCCCTTGGCTAAATGCAGGAGAAGAGGGAACCAATGCTGTCTTGGCCAAAAGGGAGTCACCAGCAAGATTTTTGGGTTGTCCTGCAGAATTCTGATCAGGATTTTGGTATGTTCTGAAGGGGGGAAATGCATACAGAAACATCCCCTTCCAAGAGAAAGAGATGGCATCAACCTTCCAAACCAGAGGGTGTGGAACTCTGGCAAAAAATTGTGGAAGTTGTCTGTTCACGGGGGAGGGAAAGAGATTGAGGTATACTCCACTAGTGGACAATATCCAGAAACACATCCCTTTGAAGCATCCATTATAAATTCATCCATTATGACAACTTCCACAATTTTGTGCCAGAGTTCTGCACCCTCTAGTTTGGAAGGTACTCTTCTGTGTTAGGGACCTGCTCAAGGTGTCTGCCACACAGTTTTAGATGGGTGGAATATACACTGCCTGAAGGGTCACATGGTATTGGACTGTCAGCTCCCAAACCTGGAATACCAGCCTACATACTATTTAGGACTTGGTCCCTCTTGTTTATTCACATACCAGAGGACCGTCATATTGTCTGTGAATAACTTTAGAGGTCCTGAGAGTAAGAGAGGATGAAAGGTCTGAATGACTAGCAGCAGCACCCTCACCTTCCTCACATTGATGTGTTCCCTTAATTGAGATGGGGTCCATACCCCTTGAGCTTTCAAGTTTCCAAAAGCTGCCCCCCCCCAACCCACATTTGAGGCACTTGTGAACAGCTCTTGGACTTGTTGGCAGAGGATGCAAGGGTAGTCCTGAGTTGAGTGACACTTGTTGGATCCACCATGGTAATTCCCTCTTCAGACAGGGGATGAAATAAATGGAAACTGCAGAGGATGCTAATGCTGCATCCAGTCTGACTTTAGGAACCACTGAATTTTCTCATGGGAAGTTTGGCCAGTGGTAGCATTGGCATGGTTGATGCCATGAAGTCCAAAATCCTGAGGATCTCTCTGGCTGAAATGTGGTGAAGAGGCAGAAGGTTCTTGAAAAAAGAAGTGAGGTCCTGCACCTTCTAAGAGAGAAGAGAGACCCTCATGAGGTCTGACCATATCCTACACCCCAGGAAAAAATGATCCTGAGATGGGGTGAGACTGGATTTTTTTGTGGTTTATGGTGATTTCCAGACATTGTAGAAGAGAAATGGCAAAGAGGATGTTTTGCTCTAAATCTCTGGGAGGTTGGCATGACGAAGAGATCATCTGGGAAAGGGAAAATGTGTATACCCCAAAGCCTGCAGTGGGTAATCACAAGGGCTAGAGATTTTGTAATAAATACCCTTGGTGCAGTAGAAAGTCCAAAGGGCAAGGCAGAGAACTGAAAATGCCAGGAAGCCACAGAAAAACGTAAAAAACTTCCTGTAGCTGGGGGTGGATAGTAATGTGCAGGTATGCATCTTTGATATCCAAGGAAGCCAAGTAAGCTTGTGGCAGAATAAGGGGAAACAGGGTTTGAAGAATTAACATACGGAACGTGGGTACCTTCAGGAAGGTGTTGAGATGAGACAGATCCAAAATGGGTCGCCAAAGACTATCCTTTCTGGGCACTAGGAACATTCTGGAGTAAAAACCTCTTCCTTTTTGGTCTTGAGGAACTTCCTGAATAATCCCTTGTCTCCATAGGTCTGTCAGTGTTTCTGGAATGTAGGGTAGTTGTTCTTCTGGTGGTTGATGGGTGCCCCTAAAGGAAGGCAGGAAATCCCATACCAGAAAGTCTCCTTTCTGAATGATAGAGAGAATCCAGGAGTCTTGAGTTATGCTTTCCCAGACTGGCAGAGACAGAGAGAGAGGCACTGGGAAAGCAGAATGTGGGTGAGGTAGCTTGGGCAGTTAGAGGGAACCAGGTTTGTCAGGAAAGAGCCACTTCTGAGCTAGAGTCATAGAAACAGTCCTTGGCTGCTGAGGCCTCCTACCATCCTTTTTTGCTTTAGATGGAGGAGGGTGGGAGTGCCTACATCCAAAGACAGTTTTTGCTAGGTAATTTCATTGAAATTTAGGCACTGAGGAAGCAAAGATGTGATGTGAAGTTGTTCTATCTCGCCGTTCATTCTTTACTGATGGGTTTGGAGCCAATACTCAGCTCCAACTCGACCCATTGCAAAAGATCAAGGTCTTCAACCAGCTCGAGGCCAACTCCCTATCCCATGATGCTCCCTGATATTCCCTCAGATCTTGTTTGCCACTGCAACTTGATCGGACATTCACCAACTCTGGACAGTGAATAACTTTTCTTCTTTGAATATTATAGCTATAGTTTTAGCAAAAATTTAATAATTTAGCATTAATATAGTAGTCAGAGTGTTTAGCTTGTTCTTATGGTTAGATTTAGATTAGATAATTAATCTTTAAGGCCTTTTTTGTTGGTTAGGCCTTCTATTCTCCCTATCTCTCCTGAATTAGCATAGTTAGTGTGTTTAAGAGGAATTAATGGCCGCGTTTTTTTAGACCCTTTATTTCTCTTTTCTATTTAGCTATAAGTGTGTGTTAGCTCTTTCATAGGGCATACAAATATATATTCTAGCATAGTTTTAGCCTGTAATTTTCATAGGGCACAGAGTTTCTTCCCTATTAGAGTGTGTTGTTTAGCCCTTCTTTTTTTACAGGGCGTATGCTTACCTTTACTTCCTATTTACTGAAGTTAGTGGCAGTGTTTTAGGCAATTAAAGTTAGTATACTGCGTGTGGAGTGTTAGAGTGCAATTGCACCCCTTCTTTTTCACAGGGTGTATGAATAATTTCTGTGTGTACAGATTTGTTAAAGCCCTTCTCCTACAAAGCTTGAATAGTTGTTGTGTGAATTGTTTCTTGCTGTTGTGGAAGATGTCACACCAGGAAAAAGAGAAAGCCAAGTCTGGCTTCAGGAAGTGCCCTAGATGTGGGCAAAAGATGTCCATAACTGATGGACATATTGAATGTTTTTGCTGCTTGGGTGAGGTTCACCTGCAAGAAAGGTGCTCTATATGCCTCTCATTCAGCTGGAGTGTTGCATGAGAGGAAGGGAAAGTTGATGGACAAAGGGCTGCTTAAATCCTCATTTCAGGAATCATTGGATAAGCCAGACAAACACTCAAAGATGGAGCCAGCAAAATCTCCATCTACATCGAAGTCAGCTTCCAGTAAAGCATCGACATCAGTTCCACAGCCTTCAGAACAGACTATCATTATGGTCAGGAGCCGGTCCCCGACCGTGGAGCTGGTACCTCCTACCTTAAAGTCCCATATACTGCAATCTGTGGCTTTGTCACATTCCTCATGGGCCTCAAGTAGACTGTCTGATTTGGATGTGGACCATGTGGTGAAGAAGCTCCAACAGATACCGGTGCTAGCAAAAATTTTATCGGCACCGACCCAAGGGGCTTCTGAGCTGATCTTAGTTCCTCCTACATCTTCTCTTCCTCCTCCAACTTGCATGGATATTTCGGAGCTGGAGAGTGTGGAACTGGTGATCATGGACCCTTCGGGTCTGACAGCTTCTATAGGTTTTTCGGCCCTGATTGCCCTGATACCCTCAGCACCAACCAAGGAATCTCGGGGCCAACACTCAGCGGTTGTGTCCAGGGAAGGCAGTTGGACTGACTTATTGGTGCCGACTTTACCCCTTGGGGCTTCAGCTCGAGTGACCTGAGCCCTGACCTCTGGCTCTGAGCCCTCTGTACTGGAGCAGATTATTTCCATCGGTTTTTCGGATCCGAGGGATTTTTCTCATCGGGACTGAGGGGTCTTCAAAGCTATGAGGAGGGCTTTGTCCGCCCCAACAACCACTCCATCAGTTTGACCAGCTCCCTCCCTGAAAGCACTGGTGTCTGCCTCTTCATCATACACTCCTTTGAACTGTAGGGATCCTGAGCCTCAGGAAGCTCCATTGGGTGAGCCATGTTCTTCTGAGACCTCTCCAGAAGCCCCCACTGAAGAAGTGCCTAGGAAGGGACACTGGAAGAAGAAGCATTTGGACTCCCCACAGGAGTCAGTCACTTTGGATACTGACTTGGATGAGTCAGAAGGGTCCCCACAGTCCCCCTCAGAAGATATCTCCTTTGCAGATATCTCAGAGATTCTTAAACAGGGGGTGGCTGGAAATCCCTTAACCCTTCTGATGATGAGTCAGTTTTCCTGAAGGCTTTTGGATCTCAACCCTCCACCTCTTGGGTGTCTCCACCTTCGATGAGTTGCTGGAATTACTCACTCGAAGGGTGTGGGAGTCCCCAGAAACCACAGAGCCTGTCCCTAGGAGGTCTAACAAATTTATTACTCGCCCACAAGACAGACTTTACCTTTCCAAAGGAGTACCTGTTGATGCTATGGTGGTGGTGGCAGCCACCAAGAAGGAATTATCGGAGACTTCTTCATCTGTTCATCCCCCTAATAGGGAATCTAGGATTATGGGCAGATACTGGAAGCATATATTCAGTTCAGCGGCCTTCGTTCTTCAGTCACTGAACTACCTCTCACATTTTACTAGGTTTCAAAGGGATCTCCTGAATGAGCTAGGAGACACCCTACAGGGTTCAGTAGCTGCGGGAGTTTCAGACAAAATAACTTCCCAGCTCTCCACTCTTACGCTTATGTTCCTTTGCAGAGCCCTTTAAGTCTTCCTTCATTGACACCCCCTTTGATGGTTTGTTCCTTTTCGGACCTAAGGTTAAGGAAACTTTTACCAGGAGTGAGAAAGATGGAAAGTCCTTGTCTGCTGTCGGTCTACGTTTTTCTACCCCAAACAGACCTTACCCCAAAGGGAGGGGAGGTGGAAAGATATGGTTCTATAAGTCTCAAGGATCTTTCCAAAATGCTCATGGTGACACTCCCTCTAGAGGCAGAAGAAGGGGTAATAATGGAAGATGCTGCCCATATGGCAGGGGGGATCTGCAGAACCAGGGCAACAGAGAACATTTCTTTGGCAAGTCCTATCAGCACTCCTGAGAGGAGGCCCAACTGTCTATCTCTGGAGGCACTCAGGGGATGCTTATCTTTGTACCTAGACACCTGGCTAAAAATAACAAAAGACAGCTGGGTACAAAGCATAATATCCAGAGGATACCCTATTCCCTTTGCCACTCCTCCCCCTCTAGTAAAGAAAATCCCAGATGTTCCACCAAGTCACAGGGAACTAACAGCCTTAGAGGTCCAAAGGTTGCTGGACAAAAGAGTCTTCCAGCCAGTCCCAGCAGACCAAAGAGGATCTGGAACTTACTCAAGGTTCTTTTTAGTTCCAAAGAAAACAGGGGACTGGAGACCTACTCTGGACTTAAGCAGACTAAACAAGTCAGTGAAAAAGAGGAAGTTCCGGATGGTCATGCTTCAGTCAATATTTCCCTTTCTGGGGAAACACAATTGGATATGCTCTATAGATCTTGAGGATGTGTACTACCACATAAAGATGGACAGACCATCCAGGGATCATCTACGCTTCCAGCTGGGACCCAGCCATTATCAATTTTGCACTCTGCCCTTTGGTCTCACTATAGCCCCCAGAGTGTTCACCAAATGTATGGCAGTAGTCACCGCTCACCTGAGATGGTTGGGATTCCAGGTGTTTCCATATCTAGATGACTGGCTCCTCACTGCCACTGCCAGACATCAACTCATTCATGTGAGGGACACAACCTTACACCTATGCAATCAATTGGGGATTTCCATCAGCTCCGAAAAATCTGCCTTATCCCCATCGCAAAAGACTGTCTTCACAGGAGCAGAACTAAACACAGTTTCTGTGACCTCCAGAAAGAATTTCTCTCAAATGAGAACAAGCATCAGACCTGCTTCCGAGGAAAAAAGCCCCAGTCTCAATGGTACTCAAATTGCTAGGATTGATGGCAGCAGCAATCATTGCCATTCCCCTCACAAAAATGCATATGCAAATTCTACAATGGCTGCTATTCTCTCAATGGTCCTTTCAGGAACTTCCAATGTCACATCAAATTGTCTTAACAAATGCGTGCAAGAAGGACTTTCAATGGTGGCTGTTGTCTCAGCATGTATCTCAGGGATGTCCATTCATTCTACCCAATCCCATAGCCATAGTGACTACAGACGCTTCCTTGATTTGGTGGGGGGAGGGCATTTTCAGGGAAGAACAGCCCAAAGCACATGGAAGAAACACGAGGCCCATCTGCATATAAATGTCCTGGAGATGAGAGCGGTACTTCTAGCACTACAGTCCTTTCAAGACTCTCTACCTCTGGGAACAATTGCAATTCAGAGGGGCAACATGTCAGTAGTCTGGTACATCAACAAACAAGGAGGAACCAAATCTTACCCCCTGTGTCACGAGGCCATGAGAGTATGGCAGTGGGCAATCTCCTCTAGGTGCTTTCTTTTATCAATGCACATCCTGGGGAAATCCAATGTGATAGCAGACAAGCTGAGCAGGGCAATCTTACTGCCTCATGAGTGGTCCCTGAAGCAACAAGCAGTGGAAAGGATTTTCTGCAGGTGAGGCCAGCCTTGCTGTAATATTTTTGCCACCCTAACAAACACGAAATGCAGCAGCTACTTTGCCTTAATTCCCCAGCCGGGGAAAACCCAAGGGATGCACTGGTGCACAATTGGCCCCTGGGTCTCCTTTATGCATTTCCCCCCGTCCCTCTGATTCCCAAGGTATTATAGAAAGCAAAATGTCTGGGAAGGACCATGATACTAATAGCCCCTTACTGGCTTTGGCAAATTTGGTTTCCCTTCCTCCAGCCTCATCTTTTGGAAGAACCCTGGTTCCTGGACCCAGTTCCGGATCTGTTGACCCATTCATTAGAGGCTCTTCACCCTTCCCTTCCCTTCATTCCCTAAAACTGACAGCTTGGCTGCTCCAATCCCCACAATAGCCAGGATTTACAACCTCTCAACTGAGGCCCAACATATCATAACATCCTCTCATAAATCATCTACCAGAACTTAGTAAATGGAAGAGATTTTCTTTATGGACCTCTCAGAATGATGTTGATCCTTAGTTAGCTCCGATCCCATCTATATTGCAATTCCTAACTAAACTTTTCAATGAAGGAGTGGCTGCAGCTACCATTAGAGTTCAATTAGCAGCAATATCAAACTTTCATTTTGGTTTCCAAGGCTCCAATGTCATGTCGCATCAACTTGCTAAAGCCTTTCTTAAAGGTGCCATTCATATGAGGCCACCAATCAGAGCTCCAGTCATGCCATGAAATTTAAATTTTGTTCTATCCATAATCATACTATCTCCTTTCAAACCAGCCTCATCCTGTTCTTTGAAATTCCTTTCATGGAAGACTATTTTTCTAATAGAAATTGCTTCTGCTCAGTGGATTTCTGAGCTTCAAGCCTTAACCATCAAACCTCCTTATCTGATTTATTTATTTATTTACATTTGTTTACCGGGAAATTCCGACTGGACACAGGTCCTTTTTCAGCAGATGCACAGGGAGAAAACTCCACATTATGTCATGATAAATAGAGATACACAGTTGCAGCAATAGTAAACAACATTACAGGTTGTTGGCTTTAATACAATAACAAGATATTGATTATCAACAGTATATACAGTAAATGTTGCAAGTTAAGATAGTTTCTTGTCATTTATAATATTAGTAACAAAGTTGTCAGACAAGATTTTAAAGTATGTAAAGACAACTAGCTATTTCTGACTGTGGTTAGTAGTGGCGGTAGTATAGTTGGATTAAGAGTCTAGGTGGGGGGAGGTGTTAGTCTGGAATAGAACAAGGACAAAGCCAGTGCAAATTTAAGTGGAATTTGAATGCAGTCTTGAAAAGGCTGCTGGAAGGTAGAGTAGTTATAGAGGGTGGAAGATTGTTCCAAAGTTTAGATATGGTACATGAAAATATGGCTTCTCCTGCTGAGTTTTTGGGCTTGATAACAGTGAGTTGATTTTTGTTGCTTGATCTTAGGGGCCTAGTGGGGTGATAGGGTTGGAGAAGGGTTTGAAGGGAAGGGATGTTAAGGGGGTGGTTAATAAGTTTATGAGCGAGGGTGAGTTGATTAAAGTGAAGGAGTTGTGGGAGTTCTAGCCAGTTTAGTTCTTTAAGGGAGATACAATGATGGCTGCAGTAGGAGGCTCCAGTGGCAAATTTAGCAGTTTTGTTCTAACAAGCATCCAGCTTGTATAGGTCTGTCTAAGGTTGATAAGTATGGGGGATGCATAGAGTAGGGTGGAGATTAGCTGGGAACTGGCTATGGAGATTCTATTATTTTCCATAATGACAGTGTTTCGCTCAGAACTAATCCATCCTTTTTACCAAAAGTTTGTTCAGAGGCAAATCTTAACCAATCTGTTGAGTTGCCTGTTTTCTTTCCCCAATGCACAAATAGGATAGAACACATGCTGTACAAACTTGGTGTTCAAAGACAACTCTGATTTTACCTAGACAGAACAGAACAGTTCAGGTCAATGGATCAACTCTGTTTCCTTTTCAGAGTCAAAGAAGGGTGCCTCAGTGATAAAAGTAATCTTGTCAAGATGGCTATCAGATTGCATTTCCTTCATTGATAATTCAAAAAATGCCCCCTTGCAACAAAAAGTAAAGGCCCACTCTACTAGAGCTATTTCAACCTCATTAGATTTTTCTGTGAGGTTACCATTAGACTCTATTTGTGCAGCAGCTACCTGGTCAACACCTCATACCTTTATCACTCATTACAAAGTAGACAAGGCCTCCAGGGACAGGACCTCCTTTGGTTCCACAGTTCTGAGGAATATACTCCCATGAACCACCCGAGAAGATGGTACTTGGGACGCTACCCATCAGTAAAGAATGAACGTTGAGATCGAACAACTTCACATAAAGAAGTTATATACTCACCATAACGTTCTATGTGAGTTGTTCATCTTGCCTTCATTCTTACATCCCACCCTCCAACCCCCATCCAGTCTACTTGAGGTATAGAGTGCTTTGTCTCTTATCCAACTCTCTGAGTGGCATATCTATACTACTAAGTAGTCATGCAGCAAACAAGATCTGAGGGAAGATCGGGGTGCATCATGGGATAGGGAGTTGACCTCGAGCTGGATGAAGACCTTGAGCTTTTGCAGGTGGCCGAGTCAGAGCTGAGGATTGGTTCCAAACCCATCAGTAAAGAATGAAGACGAGATGAGCAACTCACATGGGAATGTTATGGTGAGTACATAACTTCTTTTTTCAATTCCTGCAATTCCTTTCCCTTCTCCTGCAGCAATTTAAATAAATTAGCAGCTGCAGAGCCAAACAATGCAGAGTTGTCTAAGGGGACATCCATAACTTTAGATTTAATGTCCGCTGGTAATGGCTGGAGTCTTAACCAGAAGAATCTCCTTAAGACAGAGCCAGAGACAGCTGCCCTGAAAAAAGCCTCTGCAGCATCATAGCTGCATTTGACGAAGTGGAGGGCTACTTGTGAGGAGGCTCCAAGTATGGATATAGCCAAGGTTTTAGTCTCTGAGTTAGGCAAATCAGAAATGACTTGAGAGAGTTGAGACATAAGCTTTAGGACAAATGTGGTCATGTGTGTCTGGTAATCAATGGCTCTAAATGCCACGGTGGCTGAAGTGGACACTTCCTAGCCCAGCCTTTCCGGGATCCTGCTGTCCTTATTCGAAGGAAGGAAAGACATTGAAGGCAGTAACCTGGATGGCTTTTCTGAAGCCTCTAAAATAACCAATGGGTCTGCTGAGAGACATTTAAATAGGAACTTGCGGTCCTCAGGGATTTTGCAAAATTGGTCTAGCTTGTTAGGGGCTAGAGGCTGGGAATTGGTGGGCCTGGGAGTCAGAGGCAAAGGCATCTACAAAAGCAGGTAACATCGGAGGAATAGCTGAAGGGCTGGGTGATTCCACCTGCAGAAGGTCCTATTATCTCTTTTGTACTTCAGACACCTGAGTGCTATCCCATTTGAAATGATCTCTAATCCAGCAAAGCCAAGTCTGAGGCTAAAATAGCTTCCCAAGCCAAAACCAATCACAGGGCCTTTTTTAGTTATGTTCATAATCCCAAAAGCACAATGTAATGATACCCTGAGATGATTGTGAATGATGTTAGCCACACTGATGCTGAAGATATAACAAACCTACTGGCTAACAAATTGAGTTCTAACTTTACCCTTCTCTCCACACTGCCTGCACATCAAGATATACCCAAAACTGGCTTGCCTCCAGCTATCACTCAAGACCAAGTACCAAATGTGATATTAAAAGCTAAAAATATTGCATTGATGGGTCCTGATAATGCATCTAAGCATGAAGCACAATTTAGCCCCCGACCCAGCAACAGCATGGTTCAACTTCAGCCTCTATACAGATTTTGTACCAAGTAACACCTAAACCAAAACTGAGAACCCAACACTGATACAAATGAAGCACGAATAGGCACTGACACAACAACCTGATTTTATTATAGGATTAAGCTCTGTCATCAAGTTTGTTACAAAACTTCATCAGAATCCATAAACAAAGTTTGCAACACACTTTAAATAACCCTTCCCTCTAATATTACATGATTTAAACCACCAATAACTTTAGCCCATAAATTAACAAAACATTAAAAAACTTTTACACATTTTAAAAAATGTATATGCATAAAAAATATGTTAATATATTGTGTACTTAAATAATGAAACATTTAAAACATTTAAAAACATTTAAGAACTGACTCAAACTTTTTAAGACATAAGCTTTAGAATGCTGGAGATGGATACAGATTCATTTAAACCTGGTAGTGCACAGACATTTAACCTAAGTTGCCATAAGGCTTCTCTGCATTCAATTAAATCAGCCCATAGACCATATTGGGGGGGGGGGGTAATACACTGTTTCCAACCCAAAAAATAAAAATTAATCATCAGGATACTTCACCACATACTTGTATAATGAGTCACTCAAAGTTTTTGTACCAAGCTAATGGAGAACAGCTACAGTCATTCCCCTGCATAAGGGAGGAAGTTTTACAGATCCATAAGTCTGACCAACCTCATATGCAAAGCTGTCAAAAGACTTATCATTGAGCTAATCAATAAGCACATAGGGAAACTCCAAACTCTGGACCTGTCTCAGCTTGGATTTGTCAAGGGCAATTCATGCTTTCTCAACCTGCTGGACATTTTTGTAAAGGTCGCCAAACCAATGGATGAAGGTAGTAAAGTGCAGACTGCATACTTTGACCTGGTCAATGCTTTTGCCACAATCCCACAGTCAGGCATAGTAGAAAAGCTAAAGAAACTGGGAGTATACCCCAACATCTTCTGCTGGATTGGTAACTGGCTCACAGATAGGGCGTAGTAAACCAAAATAGGGGACATTACTGCCACAAAATGGCCAGTCACTAGTGGAGTCCCCCAGGGTTTTGTGCTGAGACATCTCCTGTTTGGCATATCGTTCTCCTTAGTAAAACCAACACCAAAGGGCTGCAGCTGACTATGTCTGCAGATGACTGCAAGCTAGGAGCAGTCATTGAATCTACAAATGACTTGGCAATCCTACAGGAAGATTAGTCCCAAATAAATAACTGGTGCCAAAATCATGGAATGAAACTAGAATGCATTAGCATATCCTTTGTGAAGTACTTTATCATACTGACAATGTGCCCCTAAGAGCAGACCCATTTCTGGTGGGATTTGGCAACTTATGAGGACTGTGACCTAACTTTTGACCAACATGTGTCTATTATTGTAAGAAAGTCCTTCTATATTCCGCAGCTTATAAACAAAGGGAATGTGTCTAGATCTAGAGATGTCATTGTTCTCTTTTTTTCAGTCACCATTTGGCTAGTCATTGAGTATAATTCCCCCTTTGGTATGTACCTGTCCAGAAACATACAACAACTGGAATACCCACAGAGATGCCTTATTAAATGGATACAATGTCTAAACAATATGTCCTACGTTGTATGACTCAAAGTCCTCTCACTGTCCTCGGTATCCCTAGAGACTGCTATGAGGTGATCTTTGTCTGGAATGCAAGACATCCTCTGACCCAGTACTGGCAGATTTACTGCACATCAGCAAGTCAAATGGCATCAGAAATACTTGGTCATGGGATACAGTCCTCTTCGGTGCCATCAAAAGAACTGTTTGGAGGGACAGGTATATCTCACAGAGGATACCATTGTTCTGGAATAGATTTCCCGTCAACCTAAAGCAATGTTCATCCCTTGGATTTATATGGGAAACAGAAAATTTATACCAGAATTGCCCCCTTGAACTACTAATGGACAGAGGTAGCTTATAAGTGCTTTATCGGGTCTATATTAGATCACCAAACACTTAAAAAAGTGAATGGTGATTAATCAACCCTATGGAAGTGAAAGCTTACAATTTCAAACTGTCAGAACAGCGATTTTTTTTCCTAGGGAAAAAAATTGCTGTTCCAAAAAAAAAAAAAAAAAAAAAAAACACTTTAAACATTACATTAAGTGGGGGTTTTGCCCCCCACACCCCCCTACATAAATATACCAACTCTGAGACCGCACTACAGTATCGAAGATGGCAAAATAACAAAGAGGCCAAGTTAATTTTTTTCCCAGGGAAAGAATTTGTTTAAAAGCCATTTCGATATTTTGCCATTTCAGGCTTTTGAGTTCGACCAAGACACATTCGAAAGAATGTGTCTTCGGTCTTCTAATAGGGAACCGCTTTATCTCATGCATGGATCTACTCCAATCATCTCTGGTATGATCCCAGTTATTCTCACTAGGAGTAATATAGCATTATCGACCATGAGATGGGTAAGGCCAGTCTAACATCAAATGGGATAAGTTAATTCAAGAACCAGAAGGGAAATTGGATAGGCTGAAAATGGTCCACAAGGGTAGCTAGCATAGTACTTAATCTATGAACCTATGAACAAATAGGAGATGGCAAAACACTAAGCCTTTTGGCACACCACTGGCTTCTTGCTTTCAGAAGTGGTGCCTGCAACTCTAACCACATGGATTTTGTCAGACATCTAGTTAGCTATCCATTTCACAAAATAAGGATTCATGTTCAAATTTGCAGCTGTGTCAGTAATAACTACATGGGGAGTAATGTCAAAGGTGTTGGCCAGGTACAGAAAAGCTGTATGTACTGCATATAACTATCCACTGCTTCAGTTACATTTTCAAAGAACTTAATAAGATTAAAGAGGCAAGACTTTCCTTTGAAAAGCAGAATTGATGAGGGTACAGGATTAAAAGATTTTCCAGGTTAATGGGGTTTGAGATAATATATATTCCATATTTTCTTTGGGCAAGAATGTGCAATATTCTTGTGGATCAGCTCTAAGCATTGCTGGGCATTTGTTCTTAACTTCCTGACATAGTTAAAAAATGATTGAATTATTTACCTATCTTTGTATAAAGGGAAATAATATAACTATTTAAGTAGGAGTAAAATTCAGAGGACTCATCAGCAACTTTAACAATGGGATCAATTGGAGGAGGATTACAACATAATTTATTTAGATCATTAAGTGTATGAAGAAGGTTCGCTTTACAGAAATCACAAAAGGAGACATTTACAGGGGAGGTGGCACCTATCTGACAGGAAAATGTTACTGAGTTACAGTCTGATTTAACAAGGCTGGTTGATACCTATCGAGATGTGCAAGAAATGGCCATATTTGTGAGGCCTAGACTGAAGGTAGTTGTACTCTAGTATTAGTAGTATGGTTAACTCTTAGTAAAAGTGAGTTAGCATTTGTAATCTCAGGGAAGTGTTTTGCATGCAGACCACTGGCAGTGTAGGTAAACCATTTACTGAAGGACTGTTGAAATCCTCCAGTAGAAAGGTATTGGATTTAATGGGGATTTTAGTCACTCTATTGTTAGCTATCATGTTCAGAAGGAGACGTAGGGGTTGTTCCGCAACTAGCTATGAAGTGGTAGCTGGTCTTGTTTATGGTGGTCGGACAACTAAGAGTTTAAATGTGGTATTCCCAAGGAATCGCTCTTGAGATGGTGATATCATTGACCAGTACTGATGCTCTCCCTTAATTGTCATTAGATCTAAAGACATGACAGGCACTATACCTAGGAAAAGGAGTGCTGTCATTGCTTTGAAACCATGTGTCTGTAACTACTCAAATATGAAAGCTGTAGGAGAGTTTCCTGTATTAGTGGTCTGATGACAGTGGAGTACAGTGGAGTTATAACATCCCTTGATCCAGATGCTGTGCCCTTGCTTATGAGGTCTTGTCTTTTCAGCCACTTTATAACAGGATTAATCTGCTGATGCATATTGGTGAGGGAGTTCATTGACTACTTTAAGGATAAGAGCTCCAACCTATTTCTGGACTTCTCCATCACAGCTTATTGCTTTGTTTAGAGGCCACATGTGGGTCTGTCTGCACCATGTGCTATTGTCCTATATGGGACTGTAAATCCACACATACCAGCTGTAGAGAACAGAAACTGGCAACAGTCACATGTGCAGGTCTTCCGAAGGCATTAGATGTGGTGGTTATAATAGATCATAGCTTTGTCTTATTCATTAAAAGATAGTAAAGTAACTATGCTGAAGCACCTTCCTGCAATTAAAGCATCTACCTACAACATCTCCAAGTGTGATCTGCTTGTCATGTGTTTCCTCTTTCATCCTGGAGGAGCCAAACTATGTTACGATACATGATAGCTACAACACTGAATTCTATGAGCAGTTAATATTTGTTCCTCATATAACCTTACAGGTCAGTACTACAATAAAGTTAGTTCACATTAATTATATTTGATGTGGGGTGACATGACAAATATGTGTAAAACTATTATCTGTGCATGTGTTCAGGATATAAATGAATGCATGGTAATACTGACCTTTCAAAGTACATAGCTCCTCACTGTCAGTCAGCGCATTTCTGTTTATAGCTAGTAAAGCTTTCATCTGCTGCATAAATAAACTTATCTCTTCAGTGAGCACACAGAGGCTGTACAAGTAGTTAAGAAATTACTGTGGAATACAGAAACTCATTTTATGTAAAGTTCAAATAGCCGCAGCTGTGCTATAGCGGTGATAATGATAATATTAATAACAACTACTTGCATTTATCCTGTCAAAATATTTACTTCTGTACTGGTGACCTGAATGCCGTACAAACCATTTCAGTTTACATCATTCAAAAAGGCATAAAATATAAAATGTAATGGAAAAGCATAAAGTGCAACACTTCTATTTTATAGCTATGTGCCTCAAGAGAAGTGAGGTAGCTATCTATAACTATACTGCTTTACTGATGGCAGGAGAGCAGAATGTTGATCATTCCTTCTGATAGAGACATTAAAATCCTAGTATTGGGGACAGGGGATGTTTTGGGCTTAAAGACAGAATGACGGAAGTAGTAAGGTAACAGCTGCACCACAATAAAGGCAGAAGGAACCGGAACATCTGATAATGTCTGTGCTGATGCAAGGGCAGAGAAAGGAAAGGGACCATGGAGCCACTTTCAGTGAAGTAAGGGTGTGGCAAAACAGAAAATATATTGTGGTGTTCTCTTTGACTTTACTCGGAGGTAAAGTCAGAGAGAAGACATTCAAATTCTCTTGACAATAACTTCACAAGGAAAACGAGAGGAAAAGGAAACCTGGGTTGTGAAGTGCACTCTTGCATGCACTGGGAGAGATGAACTGGGTTAGCGGTTGTATTTGATTTGGAAAGAGACAGGAAATGCATCATAGGAATAGCTACACTAAGGACCAAATTATAAAGTTAATTACATTAATAATGTGTATAGTTGGTGGGGACAGATTGCGGAGAGGCAGCGGGGTGACTAAATCAGTTGTCAGTGTCAAAGGGCTTAACAAAAGCTATCCTTAGGTAAGGGCAGCAGAGAAAATGCATTCAAGTCAATGATGTTCTAGCCTAAGAATAGAAGGGGAAGAATTTATCATGTCAATAGTTGCACAGCTTAGCTCCCTGTTAAAAGTGTGAGACCAGATCCAGGAAGTCTTAACCCTTTAGCTAAAATTCATAATGCAATGAATTTCCAAATTCACTTTTACACTTTTAAAGCACTTTTTTGCAGGGAGCTTCACTTCCCTGCACCCTAGCCTTGGGGGCTGTGCCTCTGACAACATTGCTAACCACTTAAGAATTCAGAGATTACCATTCCTCAAGAGGATGGAGAACACCACAAAGATTCCACAATCTGAGTTATTGTGTGTTCCTGTATGTTCATAGTTTCAGTTCCGTTATTCCAAGAATTCCAGTTATGGTCAATGGAATTCCAAAACGCTCTCCAGCAAATGCTGCAATGCAGCAAAGGGGTAAAAATGTTAGAATAGCTCTTGAACTATAATAAATATAGAAAAGAATAATCTTGATTTATAAAGGGCATTCTACTTTTTCATGCATATTAATTAGACTGGTTGCTAAATAACTGTCTAGTGACAGCCAGTATGTACACTCTTACCTGGTTACTGCATGTACCAGTTTTGTGGAAAGGGAATACTATAAAGAATTGATTTCATCTTATTTTTGAGAATACTGCTTTCGATTTTTTTTTATTTCAACCTATGAACTCACTAAGACTGGTCCAAACCACAAAGGCTTTCATTCTAATACCTCATTTTAATGAATTGCAC
This sequence comes from Protopterus annectens, assembly GCF_019279795.1. NCBI lineage: Eukaryota > Metazoa > Chordata > Ceratodontiformes > Protopteridae > Protopterus > Protopterus annectens. The sequence continues at coordinate 59,835,684 of NC_056739.1, read as the reverse complement.
ATTCTAACTGTGCAGTGGTTCATTCATTCTGTTGTCAGATGCTAGTGTTTCAGGTGCACCCTATGTTCCAGCATAAGAGTAGTAGAACCTAGTGTTTTCTTGTTCATAGACTCTTATGCTACAAACAGCAGTATACTGACATCCAGATGGAAGAAATTATTGTTTTAGTAGCTTCAGTGGTTTAAGGACAGAGGAAAAAACTGAAATAAAGAAAAATGCTGCTCTGGAGAGGGGAAAAAAAAAAAGGGAAAAAAAGACTGAGAAAATGCACTGGGCGGAATTCATAAGAACGTTGTGTAGTCCCATCCCTCTAAATGTCTTAGTTCAAGGGTTCCGGACAAAGCTGAAAATAATGGGGCAAGGGCAAATGCCCAAATCAGTGACCCATTTTATATATTTGTTTAATTCACTTAAAAATGAAAAGAACAACAGGTTTTTAATCAACAAGCATTTTTTGAATAAGAAGTAGTGTGAAACTCGAATGTCAGGCATTACTGCACGACTGTAATCATCGGTGATTTACTACAAAATCAAAAATGTTAAGACTGATAGAGAAAAAAATATTAGGCAAATAAGGGATGCCCTGAAAGGTGCATTTGCCTTTTGTGCAGTCAGTGGCCACACACAGGAAATGGGTGATTCAGAAACAAAAGGTATTCCTTATTAGATCACTGTTGTAATAGTCATTACAAAAGAAACATATCCTGCTAAGAATACAATATATCCAGCTAGTCCATAAAGCTTCAGGCTTCTTCCTCCTGCACTGTATGTACATCCTTAGAATAAAACAATGTGCTTGTATAGGAAGGATGTGCAGATGTACCAAAACTCACACCTTTCTTGCTGTTAGTCCACTCATACAGACTCTTGACAGGGTCATGTCTGGTGTAACCATGCATTTGACTTCAGCACATTGTCTTCAGTCAGTTAAGTACCTCACTGAAGACTTATCCTCTTTTCTCAGAAAAGTTTCTAAATATTATTTCTTGTCTGTCAGAAAAGGAAGTTATAGCTGTTGATACCAAATTCCATATAGACTCCCACTCTAGCTGTCTACTTTGGTTGGGGTCTGAACACGATGTTCGGTCATGTTATTTTTGTCAACCACATAACTCGAAGACAGAAATACATTAAACACCTTTTCTATCTTCCTTGAGAACAAATGTTTTCAGGGCATGGTGTGAGGACCCATGACATTGCTTTCCCTGTGGTGCACCTTCCCCCTCAGCTAAAGAAGAAGAAAAAGCTGATGAAAGAGGTGAGTGATGATACCCAAATGTCCACCTTTCTTATACAGTCTGTGGCTAAACACTGCACTAATGTGCATCTGCAGCCCTGAAACATGAGATGTTATTTTGTCCTATCTCGCCATTCATGTTGTCCTATCTCGCCATTCATGTTGTCCTATCTTGCCATTCATTCTTACTTGGATTGGTTCAGAGCCAATCCTCAGCTCTGACTCGGCCGAATACACCAGCTGGAAGTCTCAAACTTGGCTCGTGGCATGGTACGTATCCCATGATGCAGTGGTGCAACTCCCCAGATCTCTTTTACTGCTTTACGAGGTTGGATGTTCTCTTCTTGGCCTTGGCTAAATTTTTTTTGTCTTTTGCCTTCTAATAATTAAAACTAGTTAGATTTTGGAGATTAGTTAGTTCACTGAGTGCTGTGACCCTTTTAGACCTTAGCTTTAGTGTGTAGCTAAACTTTATCTCCTTTTTTCTGCTGTTGTGTGCTATTTCTTGGCGGTTGTTTTTTTTGCAGACCTGTACTGTATATCCCATAGTTTATCTTACTGTAGTGGTGCTATTAAAATTGCCTTTAGTGTTTGTGTACATTTCTAGTACCTTAGTTAATTAGCTTGGTTAGTTCATTAGCTCATTTAAGTTAGAGAGCTAATTGCCTGTTTTAGTTAGAGGGCTAGTAGTGTTAGTGTATTCTATCTTTCCTTTTATTATAGCTTACTAGGTCCGATTAAATTAGAGGTCCTAGTGTTCGTTTTAGTTAGAGCAAAGCTATTTCTGTTTATATTCATTAGATGTGCTGTATGTGTTAATTTTTAGCGTGTTTATATTTTTTCTAGAAGTGGTGTGATTTTTTTACTTAGTGTTTATAATTCTTATAGGACTTTTTTCTTTCCTAACATGTCCAAATAGACTGGTGAGAAAGAACATAAGCCTTTGGGCTTTAAAAAATGTCAAAAATGCACCCGGAAAATGTCTACTACATGGACATAGCAGTTATGTCTATTGTTTATGAGCTATCCATCTTCAGGAAAAGTGCATTTTCTGCCACTCCTTTAGCGCACGTGTGTTGCAGGAGAGGAAAAACAAATTGATTGTCAAAGGACTCTTGAAACTCACCTTTGAGGAAACTGTACAGAGTGCTTCTTCTTCTTCCAAGAGGGACAAAGCAACTAAAAAGCCATCTCCTCTCTCTCTTTGGTTCAGTCAGAGCTTCCTGAAAAATTGTCAAACATTTCACAACCATCAACCTCCTCAGCTCCATAGGCTTCGGAACTGATGAAGATAATTGTTATTGACAAACCTGGTTCTTCTGCTCCAAGGTCTTCGAAACCAAAAGAAACCATGTCTCAGAGCCAGTCCACTGAAATTCAACCAGTTTCCCCTACTTTGAGATCTCCCATTCTGGAGAGATCTCATTCACCAACTCTATCCTCCAGGTCCTCTAGGAGCCTATCTGATGATGACCTGGAGCGGGTGGTGCGCAGACTTTTGAGGTTGCCGGTGCTGGCAAAATTGTTCTCAGCTCTGACCCAACAGATTTTGGAGTCTTCCAAGACTGTTACATCCACTGTAATTCCTCCTCTGAGCCATGCTGGATCTCCGGAGCCAGAGTGCCAAGTACCACATGCTGTAGACACATCATTTCTGGGACTCCCTTCAGAGATTACGGAACCTATATCTGCTCAGACACTCTTGGTGCCATCCAGGGTGTCTGGGAGCCGAAGTTCTCCAGTCGGCCCCGATGGGGATGTTCGGACCCATGTTTCTTCGGTTCTGAGTCTACCTCTTGGTTCATCAGCTTGGGTGAGCTCGGCTCCTACATCAGCTTCAGAGCCAGTCTCTCTAGTGCCGGGGGTGTCCTCTGTTTCTTTGGAGCTGGAGATATCCTCAGAACCAGTGGGTTCTGCTTTTGAGCTGATGATGAGGGTGCTGTCCCCCTCTACAGCTCTACAGAAGGATACTGGCATACATCCCCCCAAAGCACTGGCTACTGTCTCGGCACCACCCCATCCACAGGCCAGCAGAGATTCAGAGCCTCAGGAATCCCCTTTGGGTGAAACCCTCTCTTCTGAGGCCTCCCCATAATACCCATCTGAGGAGCCCCCTCGGAAGAGGACATGGAAGGGGAAGCATATAGACTCCCCAGATGAGTCTGTCATCTCAGACTCTTATCTCGAGGAGTCAGAAGGGTCCCCACAGTTGTTCTCTGAAGATATCTCATTTGCAGATATTCTTGAGATCCTAAAAAAGAGAGGCGGCAGCTGGAGATCCATCACCCCTTCTGATGAGGAGTCAGTATACCTGAAGGCCTTTGGATCTCAACCTTCAGCCTCCTGGGTGTTTCTGCCTTTTTATGAGCTAATGGAGTTAGTCAGTTGAAGGGCGTGGGAGTCACCTGATACTATGGAACCAGTCTCTCGCAGGCCAAACAAGTTTTTGTCAGCCCCCACTGGAAAATATTTTCTTACAAAAGGTGTGCCTGTAGATGCTATGCTGGTGGCAGCAGCCACCAAGAAGGAACTTTCTGAGACATTCTCATTTGTTCATCCTCCAAAGATTCTCGAACGATAAACAGATATGAGAAGCATGTCTTTTCATCAGCAGCTTTTATACTCAGATCGCTGAACTACCTCACACACTTTACAAGGCTACAAAGAGATCTCCTAAAGGAGCTAGGAGATACTCTACAAGGTTCATTGACTGCCGGTGTGACTGAGAAAGTCTCCTCCCAGCTGTCCACCTTAAATTCCATCGTCAACTCCTCCATGAGACTGATATCTTATACAGCGGATGGAGTGAGTAGAGCAGAGGGTTCAGGAATTTCCCTGAGGAGACACTCCGGGATGCACTTGTGTAATTTTGCGGAACCTTTTAAGTCTACCTTTACTAATGCATCTTTTGATGGTTCTTCATTTTATGGGCCCAAAGTTAAAGACACACTCACCAGATGTAAGCAGGAAGGGAAAACTCTCTCTGCCGTTGGAGTATATTTTTCAGTACCTTCAAGACCTTACCCTAAAGGTCATAAGAGTGAGAAAATGTGGTTCAAAAGATCCCAGGGGCAGAGGGGAGGTAACAATTGTAGATCTCATCCTAGAGGCAAGGGGGTCTACAAAACCAGGGTGACCATGATTCCTATCGTGAACGTCCCTACCAGCGCTCCTGAAAGCAGGCCTAGCTGCTCTACTCTGGAGGCAGTCAGGGGACGTTTATCTTTGTACCCAGAGGCCTGGCAAAATATCAGAAAAGACAAGTGGGTACAAATTCCCTTTTTCCATCCTGTTCCACAAATCAGAACAATCCCATATGTGCCACCCAATCTAAGGGAGCAAGCAATTATAGAAATAGAAATCTAAAAATTGCTAGACAAAAGAGTCATCCAGAAAGTCCCTGCAGACCAAATAGGATTTGGAACTTACTCAAGATTCTTTTTGGTGCCAAAAAGAACAGGGGACTGGAGACCCATACTGGATCTTAGCAAATTAAATGAATCTGTCAAAACGTCAAAGTTCCAAATGGTGACACTGCAGTCAACACTTCCCTTCTTAGGGAAAGATGATTGGATGTGCTCAATAGACCTCCAAGATGCGTACTACCACAAAAAAATGGACAGAACATCAAGGAGTCATTTATGCTTCCGGCTGGGAGCTAGTCATTATGAGTGCCGAGCTTTGCCCTTTGGTCTCATTACAGCCTCCAGAGTGTTCACCAAATGCATTGCAGTAGTAACGGCTCACTTGGATTCCAAATGTTTCCGTATCTGGACCACTGGCTTCTCACTGCCACCACCAAGCATGTACTCCAACAAGCCAGGGACATGACATTGGAAATTTGTGATCAGCTAGGCATAACAGTCAGTTTACAAAAATCTGCCTTCTTGCCCTGTCAGCATATTACCTTCATAGGCGCAAACCTAGACACTGTTTCTATAATGGAACATTTTCCAACTGACAAAATTTCTGCCCTCAGACAGCAAATACTTCACCTTCTTCCCAAGGACAAGGTAAAGGCAAAGGTAGTTCTGAAACTTCTAGGAACAATGGCTTCAACCATAACTCTAGTTCCTCTCACAAGGATGCATATGAGAATCTTTCAATGGCTTCTATTTTCCCAGTGGTCATTTCAAGAAATTCCTGTGTCCCATTTGTTCACAATAATGGAATCATGCAAGAAGGATCTATGGTGGTGGACTCAGTCCAGCCATGTGACCATCACAAAACTCTTTATTCCACAACAACCTGTTGCTACAGTGACCACAGATGCTTCCCAAATAAGGTGGGGGGGCATTATCTGGAAAGGACAGTCCAAGGTACATGGCAAGACCACAAGGCCCATTTGCACATCAATGTTCTAGAGATGAGAGCAGTACTTCTGGCGTTGCAAGCACTCCACGACTCTCTTCCACTAGGGATGATTGCAATACAGTCAGACAATATGTCAGTGATATGATATATAAACAAACAAGGAGGAACCAGATCATACCCACTTTGGCAAGAGGCTATGAGAGGTTGGCAATGGGCAATATCTTCCCAATGCTTTCTAGTAGCAATGCACATCCCAGGGAACTCCAACGTGATAGCAGACAAGCTCACCAGGGCAATATTAATGCCTCACAAGTGGTCTTTGAACCAAAACATTACGAAAGAGATTTTCCAGAAATGGGGCCAGCCTTGCTGCGATCGTTTTGCCACTCCCATGAATGCCAAGTGCAGCAGCTACTTTGCCCTAATTCCCCCTCCAGGGAGACATTGAGAGATGCACTTTTTCATGACTGGCCCTCAGGAATTCTTTATGCCTTTCCCCTGTTTCTCCTCATACACAAAGTCATCCAGAAAGCAAAATCCTTTGGAAGCAGGCTGATTCTCATTGCCCCATATTGATCTCGTCAGATTTGGTTCCCCTTCTTCTGGCCTCATCTGCAGAAGCCGTGGGTTCTGGACCTAGTTCCAGAACTTCTGACACATATGTCAGGAACACGACATCTTTCTCTCCACACCCTCAACTTGACAGCATGGCTGCTCCACTTCCCAACTTAGTCAGACTTCAGAACTTCATTCCAGCAGTCAAACATATATTAATATCCTCTCATAAAGATTCTACTAGAAAACTATATACTAGCAAGTGGAAGAGGTTCTCTCACTGGGTGCAAACTAGAAACATTGACCCATTTTCTGCTCCAATTCAGTCCATTTTAGAATTTCTTGTAGGACTCTTCCAGCAAGGCTCAGCTACAGCAACTATTATAGTTCAGCTGGCTGCAATTTTGAATTTCCACATTGGTGAGCTACTCCTAACCTAATGTCACACAGGTTGTGTAAAGCATCTTTAAAAGGCACTTCCTTATTGAGACCTCCTTTTAAAGAACCACTTTCTCCTTGGGATTTAAATTTTGTTCTGTCTCAACTAACATTGCCACCGTTTGAGCCCTCTTCATCGTGTGACCTCAGATTTCTTTCCTGGAAGACCATCCTTCTAATAGATGTAACATCTGCCAGAAGTTTCAGAGTTGCAAGCACTATCAATCAGACCACTATATCTGATTTTCCATAAGGATAGGGTATCGCTACGAACTAATCTGTCCTTTATACCTAAGGTTTGCTCTCAATCCAATATGAATCAATCCCTTGAGCTCCCAGTGTTTTTCCCCAATCATAGCAACAAGGCAGAGTATAAACTCCACCAATTGGATGTGCATAGACAGCTCAGATTCTATTTGCATAGAACCAAAGATTTCAGGAAATCCGACCAATTAGTCACCTCTTTCTCTGAGGCAAAAAAGGGTATGTCAGTATCTAAAGTCACCCTTTCAAATTGGCTTTCTAGTTGTATTACCTTTATATGCACCTCCAATAATAGAAAGTTAGCATTCAGAATTTGAAGTCACTCAACCAAAGCATTAGCAACATTCTGTGCTTTCCAGGCCAAAATGTCTATGGACAGTATTTGTGCTGCCAGTATGTGGGCCAATCATCACACGTTTATCACAAATTACAAAGTTGATTTGGTCGCCAGGGACAGGGCCTCCTTTGGTTCCACTGTGCTCAAAGGTGTACTTCCATGAGCCACCCAGGAAAAAGATGCTAGGGACGCTGTCCCATCCAAGTAAGAATGAAGGCAAGATAGGATAACATAACATAAAGAAGTTAGGTACTCACCATAATGTTCCATGTTTGTTGTCCATCTCACCATTCATTCTTATGACCCCCCCCCCTCCATCCCCCTTCTAAGGACTCCTAGAGGACCTGAAGGTGACCTTTCCTCTTATACAGGAGCTCCTTTGACTCTGTTTGTTTTTTCTCCTTGACCTGGGGTCATACTACTCCTTTTTACTGTTAGCAGCAAACAAGATCTGGAGAGTTGCACCACTGCATTATGGGATACCTACATTGCCATGAGCCAAGTTTGAGACTTCCAGCTGGTGTGGCTCCGAACCCATCCAAGTAAGAATGAATGGCAAGATGGACAACAAACATGGAACGTTATGGTGAGTACATAACTTCTTTTTTGCAACTCCTGTGTCCTACAGTGAGACCCCGTAAAAGGCCACAATGGCCCAGATCCATGTCATGTCCAATCAGACTGTTCGTCTGGCTGATTCAGCAGGGAAGGCAGAACCAATGGTTATTTTATCTGAAGACAAAGTAGGTTTTCACCAGGTTTTTACAATGGAAGATATCAGAGACTCACTCATGGAGTTCAGACCTATAATTTCATCCCTAAAGACCATATATTTTGGCACTCCCAAGAAACATACACAGAAAACCAAGCCTGTATCCCTTCCTTCAAACCTTCCTCCCAAAGAGGGAACATGGAGGATTAGTATTAATTTAGTTTAAGGGCTGTTTACAGTTATACATGTCTTTTAGTTCTCTTTGCCTGCTTTTAATGCTTCCTCTGAAAGGAAGAAGATTCCTTCTTCTTTTGAAGAGGAGGGTTTTTCTGACTCAGAAAATGCAACCCTTGATTTTGCTTACCAGATTCCTTCTCCCATTGGACGTGAATCTGAAGCAGAGGCCATGTCATCCCCTGACTCCCCTAATAAGAAAATCTCCTTTTGTGACACAAAAGTAAAAATAAAAGATTTTTTTTCAAATGGAAGAATATAAAAGTTTCTGACTCCTAGAAAAGATACTAAGAATTACTGAATACGGACACTCCTAAGCATGTTGCTCTATATCCAGTCTTGGGAGCACTGGATGACACCTTTTCATCTGCTTCTATTTCCCTGGATTCTCAGCCACCAGCCCATGAAAAAAAACTGTTTTTATAGAGTTCCAGATTGACACAAGTAACTTTACAAAAAATTGACTGTTGATCTCACTGTTATATCTGTGAATGCATATTAAGATGCTAGATCTTTTTCATCTTTTAATACAGTTCCTAATGATAAAGACAGCAGAGCTCTTGATAGGTAAGGGGGAGAAAAGGTGTGTACTTCTTCTACCGTAGCATCTAGAGACATTGATTACCAAAACTCACATGTCTAAATTTCTTTTATCTACCCTGACTAACATCGGACATTCATTAGGCAATCTGCCTAATTTTGATTTAAAATCAAACACTATGCACATGCTTAAAACTTTCTCTATGGTGGCTAAGCACACAACTAAAAGTGGCCATGATGTAGTGGTTCTGTTTCCAAGGCAGTAGTAGCACCTGGGAGAGTTATGAGAAGTCATGCTTGGATAAGACTTCAAACATTTCCAGAGGATATTATAACTCAACTTAAATGTCGCTCTGGAAACGGAATTCTTTTGGCAACTCCTCTGCTGAAGTTCTTATAAAATAGAAGAGAGAGAGAGAGAGGGGTGTACTGATCCAAGGGGGTTACGCAGCTATTATTTTCTCCAGTTTCCAAATAGTTTTTGACTTTGCCTAGAATTCTTGCACTCAGAGGTTAAGATGTATGCCTTGTGTACACTTCTGTAAAGATATACCTCTCAAAGGGACCTTTCATGTTAGACCACCTGTGAAATCTCCCTATTCCCCATGGAATCTAAATTTTATGCTTTCCCACATAATTATTCCACCGTTTGAACCAGCTTCCTCTTGTGACCTCAAATTTTTGTCATGGAAAACCATCTTCCTAGTAGCTATTACTTCTGCCTGCAGAGTGGCAGAGCTTCAGGCTTTGTCCATCAAGCCTCCTTATTTGATATTCCATGCTGACAGAGTCTCACTTAGAACAAACCCCTCATTCTTGCCAAAAGTTTACACTGAAACCAATCTCAACCAAATTATTAATTTGCCAGTCTTTTCCCCCAACCATTCAAACAATTTAGAGTACATGCTGCATAAACTTGATGTTCATAGACAACTCAGATTTTATTTTGATAGAACAAAAGACTTCAGAAAATCAGACCAGCTTTTTATTTCATTTTCAGACTCCAGGAAGGGTAGACCAGTGGCTAAAACAACTTTGTCTAAATGGTTATCTGATTGTATCACCTTTGCTTATTCAGCTGCCAATATGCCTTTGCAGCATAAAATTAAAGCTCACTCAACTACAGCAGTTTCTACATTATCTGCCTTTTCTTCCAGACTTCCTATTGATAACATTTGTGCAGCAGCCACTTGGTCAAAATCTCGTACCTTTATCACTCATTACAAAGTTGACAAGGGCTCCAGGGACAGGGCCTCTTATGGATCCATGGTCCTGAGAAATATACTCCCGTGAGCCACCCAAGATTGATGGTGCTTGAGACGCTACCCATCAGTAAAGAATGAACGGCAAGATAGAACAACTTTACATAAAGAAGTTATGTACTTACTACTTACCATAATGTTCCATGTGAGTTGTTCATCTCGCCTTCATTCTTACATCCCTCCTTCCTACCCCCTCCTGGGCTGTTAGATGACCGAGATGCTGGATCCATCCTGGTTGCTCAATCCTTCTATACCCTTTCTTGGGAGTGAAAGAATGACATATGGTATTATTATACGCAGCAAACAAGATCTGAGGTAATTCTAGGTGCATCATCGGATAGGGACTTGGCCTCGAGCTATTTGAAGACCTCGAGCTTTGCAACTGGTCGACCCAGAGCTGAGAGATCGACTTCGAACCCATCAGCAAAGAATGAAGGCGAGATGAACAACTCACATGGAATGTTATGGTAAGTACATAACCTTTTTTTTTTAGACATTGCAACTTACCTTTTTGGATTATGAACATATTTATTAGTTCAGTGTTCTTGGGAAGCATTGACTAAAGAAATGTTTGGGACATTTCTTTACCTTTCAAATACTATTGTTAATGTTCTGTTCATGTTTTCAGTTCCATTTAGAATGTCACTTGTTTTTTATGGATATGTTTATTAGTCACTGAATTTAGAACAATTTCAGCAATATACAGGGATATATAAGCTGGACAATTTATGCTATTATATATTATACACTTTAGTTGGTGTGCACAACTTTTCATTTAGGAATATCTAAATAGTTTCAAGCCAATTAACAATAGCTATTTGTTGAGGGGCAATGATATGACCCATATAAGTTGTTGGGTGGTACCACATTTACATATGTTATATATTTTTGTGGTTGCATCACAGTATATGCTTATTAGTTCATAGAAACAAATATACATTGGTTTGATATATCCCTTAGCCATGATATCAGATTATGTTTAATTATTATTATTATTATTATTATTATTATTATTAATTTTTAATATCTGGATTGGGGGATATTTTATATGTTTCTACAGATAGCAGTTGTGTTCATCAGTCACCTTGATGGTAGGAGTTAGTATAAGAGTTTTGATTAATCATTGACATAATAAGGCATTGGCTGGATTGTTTACATACAGTACTATCAGCCATTTGACACACTTGTTAATAATTTAACTGTACTTTTTGGGTTGATATATGGCATGATATGCAAATATACATGTTGAGCAGAAGTGCTGCATGTAACATATAAAAAATATTTTCTCTTGGTATTTTAGCCTGTTTGACTGTGGTACTTTTGTCTTTAAACATTAGGTGACACCATCTGGTATATTTTGAGAGACATTGGTCTGAAAAAATCTGTTTGGTTGGTTTACCTTGTACATGTTGAGCAGAATTGCTGCTTGAACAGTGTTTTTTCATTCCAATGATTACAATTTCCTACGAGTTAGTGGTAGGTGACCAACCATACTTTTTTGATTATTTTTGATGGAGTTGGCTGAGTTAAATTGGGCTATGGATCACAAGTATCAACATTAATATATTACAGATATACACGGTGAGCAGAAGTGTGACATGAATTATAGATATTAAGTGGTTCACTCTCAATGATTTAATATTTGATCACATATGTTTTATATCATGATTTATATTTATTGTTGATTACAGTTTATTCTTATGTGTGATCATATATTGGCATGCTAGTGCGGTATATATTAATAGTCTAGCACATATTCTGCAACAGATATTTATTGGGTTAACAACCAATTTTTCCATCTATTGGGGGATAGTATTCTGATTTTTATTGGACATCTGACAACAATTGCTATCTGACCAGAATATTACCTCATGGATTTACTAACAATCTTGAAAGGTTTGTCTGCTGACAAGGATGACCCTCAGGTTTTGGACTTGATAATGAGACCAGTAAGTCTGAGAATTCCAACTCATAAGTCCAATGTACAAATATTTTTTCCAAGCTAACTAAATCGATGAAAAATCTTAGCTCTAATGTCTGGTGCTTAAAACATTTTAAGGCCTATAAATTTCAGGGTATCATGCCTAGAGGGATACGGATTCAATTACAGCCATTAGTAGAACAGGCTGATGAAACATTGACAATTGAATGGGCAGCGGCACAACAAAATGCCTCTTTCCAATTTGTTGAAATTCTGCATTTCTTTTATGAACATAGAATAGTCATTTCTACATCAAAAGGGACTGAGATATGTGAGGAAGTTAAACAAATGGAAAGCCATCATCTGTATAAATCATTATTTCAAACGTTAACTAAAGATTTATTTGATTTTGAAACACAGTTAAATGATAGGAGGATTCAGAAATATAACAGAGACTTAAGAGACTACAATTTGGGTAGACTATTTGATCAGCAAAAAAACGGTTATGTTTTCTAACCAAGGCACTTCTAATGTGAGTACTAAAAGGAAATGACAACAATCCATCATAAAAAACATGGCAACATTTCTGTCAGTGACACCTCGGGGGATGACTTGTTCTCATATACTGATACTAAAACATCACAAACAAGAGTCACTAGTACACAAAAGACAGAATGTAACTTTTTCATCAGTCAAGGGTCAAATTAATGTGTCAAACCCTTTAGGGTCAGAAGGAGTGGTGGTGGTAGGAAGCATCGATCAGGCAGGCTCATTAGAGATGTTACTCCAACTTTTGGTTCCCAGTTAGTTGGGCACGGGAATATACACATCTCTTTGGTCATTTTGTCAGAGGCTGAAATACAACTACTCAATAAAGGTCTAAATTTTTTACCAGGTCTTGTTGTATCTGAACAAGATTTTGTTAATGATGTTGTTTCATTTTGCAGAAATTTGAATCTGGAATTGTTTTTTGATAATTCTGTACCAACATATGATTCACAACCTAGTTTCAGATTTCATAAATCTACATTCATTCCTCCAGTCAATAAATGTAGACATTTTTCAAAAATGCATTCTTAAAGATTTACATTTTGCTTCAGATTTATATGCAAGACAAGGGATGAATAATTAAACGGCTGCAGAATTACATTCTTTAGACAACCTTCGACGTAACAAAAATCTAGTTATGATTTCTGCTGATAAGATGGTGCTGTAGTCATCTTAGATTGGTCTATGTATTTGGCTGAAGTAGACAAGCAGATTTCTGATGGTAGGTTCTATAGCTATATTGCTATTGATCCTACTTATATGTTCAAACAGGAAATTGACAGTTTTTTACATCTTACCTTAAGTGAAAGCATAATTAGTAAATGAACTTTAAAATCATCTTATTGTGTCAAATCCTTTACTACAGCGCTTGTACCTGCTTCTAAAAATACATAAAGATGCACAATTACCAGTAGATAGACCAACTGTATCTGCAATGATTCTTTGACTGAACCTCTTTCTGCTTTCCTGACTGTTTATCTTAAGCCCCAACTCAAAGGCATTAGAGCCAGAATTCAGGATACAACACAGTTTCTGAATATAATTTCGGAGTCCCAACTTGAACATGGATGGATGATGTGTACCTTAGATGTTAAATCACTCTATACGAGCATACTCCATTGGGCTGGACTTACTGCTTTACAGTACTGGTTGGAATGTATTTCACTATATAGTCCTGAACATGCCCTGACTAAAAATGTATTTTATTCTAATGATAAGTGCTATTTACAATTAAAGTTTACTGCTGTGGGTGCATCCTTTGCACCCATTTATGCTGACCTATTCATGGGCTATTTAGAACAGCAAATTACCTATGATTATAATCATAATTTGTTTTTGGATGACATTGATATTTGGAGAAGATATCTTGATGACTGCTGGCTCATTTGGAGAGCAGACTCAGTATACTTCAAGAATTTGTTAACTACTTTAACGAAAACAAGTGCGCTATACAATTTACAGTTCATGACATCAATTGTATTTCATTTTTGGATGTTGAAATAACTGGGTCTATATCATATTATCGAAATTCCAAAAAAATCGAACACTGTAAGCTCGAACTTGGAATCTTGAAATATATCATCGAAAGCTCAGAACAGCGAATTTTTTCCCTGGGGAAAAATTTGCTGTTCCGAGAAACACACACACAACACAAGCACACCAAATAAAACAGCAGTCTACACACATACACTTAAAATCTTACAGCTAACCTTACACTAAACTGTACATACCCTACTATTTATCCACTTACCGTAACCCAAACCCTTACCCTAAGGTCCGTCACTATTGCACACTCACCTTACATGCGCCCTTACCCTAACTCACCTAACCCACACCCTAACGTCCGCACAATTACTTGAATCTGACCCATAACTTTCCACCACAGTGCTGAAAATAGCGAAGCCACAGAAACGGCCAACCAAATTCTTTCCCTAGGAAAGAATTTGGTGTTCTGCAGCTTCGCTATTTTCAGCGTTCACTGTTTTGGGGTCGATATTAGAACATTCGATGTTTTAAAACTTCGATGTTCTAATATAGATGCAAAATAACCCATCAAGATGACAGTACTTTGGCCAGTAATGTGTTCAGAAAACAGCCTAGTTCTAATAGCTTACTACAGGCATCAAGTTGTCACCCCAAACACATCATACACAACATTCTCAAATCTCAGTTTCTTAGAATACATCATATTTGTTCGATTTCAGATGCCTTTGAATTTCAATAGCAAGACCTTATTACCAGATTTTGCAATAAGGGCTATAGAAAATATCTAGCCACACAGACAAGCAATTTAGTTTGTGCATATGATAGGAACAATTTATTACAATATCAACAGCGTAACAGAGGGAACCATGATATCATCAGATTTAATACAACATATCAATGTAACACATATAAGTTTATGAATTTGATTCATAAACATTGGAACATCCTAATGACTGAAGAATGTTTATTGAATATATTGGGCGATAAGTGCCATTTCTGTTTTAGAAGAGGGAAAACATTAGGGGGTTTCCTCAACCATTATAAACATAATATATCACACTGGGAACCTCCTCAAGGAACACTAGATGGTGGGGTCTTATCTGGGTGTGTCCCTTGTGGCCATTGTAGTTTTTACAGCTATGTTAGTAAAGCAAAATAATTTACTAGTAAAAACACTCCAGAAATTTTCCATATTAATATTTTTGCGAATTGTAGTTCTGACTGGATCATATATCTTGTGACAGGTACTTGTTTGGCCTTTTATGTAGGTCAAACCTCTCGGCCACTCAAACTATGCATATCTGAACATCTTAGCAATATTAGAAATAAAAATCCTTCCAATGCTCTATGTGGCTCTACTTGATAGAGGCACTGGGAACTAATGTCGGGCGGCACGATGTCATGGCACTTCTATGGACTGTGCTTCTAAAGGCTCCAGGACCATTAGCCTAGTACACACATATGAACCTATGAACCTATAAAAAGATACCATACATAATGGGTGAGAATAATGACTTCTTACAATAATGTTAAGACTTCCCATGTAATCTTGAAATATGAATAGTCTCACAGGTATAGACATGAAGGAAAGAATACTTAATTGTATTAAGAAATGCAGAGTGCAAATAACGATGCTACAGGAGACACTTTTGGAAAGAACTGAGCATGCGAATTTGATAAAGAAAGGATTTCAGGATGTATATTCTGCAGAATGTTGTTGTTGTTGTTGTTGTTGTGTCTTTCGGCTTTTCCTGGTTAGGAGTCGCCACAGCGGAACTCCGGTCTGCTAATAATTGGCAATAGATTTTTTACGTGCTGAGTTGCCAGCCCTGACACACAACCTTCAACGAAGGTACGCCCAATCATGCATGTCTCCCCACAGAAGACGCGCTAGCTGAGAATCGAACAGGACAACATCTTACTGTGAGGTGACAACGCTACCAAAGCACCACCACCGCAGCATAGGATGTATATTCTGCAGAATATCAGGGACAAAGGAAAGAGGAGTTACTTATATTAATTGCTAGAAGAGTGCCAATGTGATAAAAGAGGAAAAATATAATAATGGCAGATTTGAAATAGTAAGGGGCTACTGACAAGGGATGAGGTTTACAGTGGCATGTGTTTATATTCCAACTAAAACTGGTATTTTTGAGGTAAAAAAATTGGGAGAAATAATCAGCTTTCTGCAGGGAGAATTACTTATTGGTGGGAATGGAATTTGATTTGTAACAATGAGGATGTATCTGGGTGGTCTAGAAGGGAAATATAACAAAAAAGGGTAGATTTCTGAAGACATTTATGAAAATATTTGGCATGAAAGACATGAATTCAGTAGCAGGAATGCTGAGAGAATTTACGTATCATTTCCCAAGGTACAATAAGTGGGCTAGACTTGATAGAAATTATACTTCATAGAGACATGTCCATTTAATTAAGAATTTTGATACGCATTCAATAACTATTTCAGATCATGTGTCAATAATTACCAAGATAAAAATGCAGGGTAATAATTTAAAGATGAGACACTGGTGCTTTCCCACCTACCTGTTAAAAAGAGAGGAATTTAATGAATGGGTAGTGGAAATTATCCTAGCATTATTAGCGAAGATCGAAAACACTCCATAAGTTATAGCTATTAAGTAGGATAAAATGAAAGCAGAGTTTAAAAACTGGGTAGAAATAAAAGAAAATTTGATCTGTTTAAGAAGTAATACAAATTATTTAGAGAGGCTGACAAAGGTTAAATTGTTTACAAAATAAGGTAACAGAGCAAGAGGAGGCAAAACTGCAGAGTGCTAAAAAATAAAGGAGTGCCTGAATAATATGAGTTTAGAAAGATTGCTGTTAAGCTACTGTATTTTGATAATAAATCCAGAGCACAAAATCTTTTGGCAGAAAGACCTAGCCAACAGAGAGCCGAACGTTTTCTTGCCAAAGTTTGGGAGCCTATAACAAGAAAAGTAATCAGAGATCCTGTAGAGGTACTAGAGATATTTCAGAAATTTTATGACATTTTGTATAAAGCAGAGAAGTGTGAGATCAAGAAACTCACAAATGGAAATATTTATGGAAGACTTAAATATGCCAATGTTAGAGGCAGATGAGGTTCAACAACTAACAGTTAAGATAGGAGGGGATGAGATAAAATGGTGATGAATAACCAATCTACAGCAAAGACTCCAGGAATAGATGTTCTCCAGGAATAGATGTTATTCTGGTGAAAGTTTGGAAATTAGGAGGGAAGATTGTGATAAACATTTGAAAGATTTTGTTTAATTATATTTTAAAAAGAGGGAGGCACCAGCATCTTGGAAAAAAAGTTGTAATAGCCGTAATAGCTAAAGACAGTAAAGAGTCATCTGATCAAGCTTCATATAGGCCCATTTCAATTCTAAGCCATGACTTTAAAGTGTTTATGTCTTTAATAGCTGCTGTTATTGGTGGGTCTTGATCCATAGAAAGTATTCAACAGAGGACGTTGGGATTTTATCAGTAGGGCAGTGAAAGCATTTGCATTTCCTAATACAATAATAAGGTTAATTAGAAAGATATATCTGGGATCAATGGCAAAAATAAAAGTGGAAAGGGTCCTCTCAGATAAGTTCTGTCTGAAAAGAGGAACCAAGTAGGGGTGTTCTCTTTCCCCTTTGTTATTTGTGTTATATTTAGAACCACTGGCAAAAAAAAAATAAAAGACTCAGAAATTTAAGAATATATTTGGTATGGTTTTGAAGAAAAGTTAGTTTTATTTGCAGATTGTATTATTGTGCACCTGTTGGAATCAGAAAAGGGCATCTCAGTGTCGTGAAGCATTCTGAGACAGTTTCAGTTTTTTTGAGATATAAAATTAATGAAGATAAACAAAGGCTACAGCTATAAACTATGCACCCACACACAAATTGGTCCAACAATACACATATTTATGGAGACATGATAAAATTAAGTATTTAGAGTATGGATTAAAAAGGATAAGGATATGTGGGAAGAGACTAAACAAAATATAATACAAAAACTGAGATACTAAAAGCTCTTGCTTATGGATAGCAAGATACAAGCAGTATAATGTTTTTAGTCCCTTTATTTTTATGCACAGGTCAGGCATATTTTTATCAACCAGGGTTGAAGGATTTTATTTGAGAGGGGAAGAGGGCAAGAGTCAAATGGAATAAGCTGATGTTCTCAACAGAGCAAGGAGGTTTAGGATTACTTTATTTGAAGGGATATTTTAGAACTACGCAGTCAAGGCTCTTATACATGCCACAAGCAAAAGGCTGCAGTTCAAAGTAGAAAGTGATGATGATGAAGCAGAGGGTTATTTCAAGAAATAAGGATAGAGTGGGATTTTGGATGCAGATCCTTACGAAGAATAACAACAGTCATAAAAAATATTATATTCATAAAGTAGCAGAAAGTATTCCAAAAACTAATCTGACATGGGAATGGAGAAATGAGATTCTGCTGAAAGGGATGAGTGCAATTAGGGGGACAGACAATAGACAAGAGGGTGTTGGAATTTACTTGGAGAAGCTGACAAAGGAGCCAGGGTATTGGGAACAAATAATTAGACAAGGAAAGGTAATAGACTGGAAAGAGGCCAAAAAGGCATTTGGATTGCAGGCTAGTGATTGTCTTCTCTATCAGGGATTGACACCAGAGTATAGACAAAGAGAAAGGGATACAGGAATCCTAAACAAAAGCCCTGCACTGGCTGAGTTTTTAATTGAATGTAGAACAGAAGCTGTTGTTAAACAGGGATAATTAGTAGGGCATATAAAATATCACACAACAACAAGAATCAATCAGGGGATGTCAGAAAAGATGGGAAAGATAGATTAGATATGCAATTCTCAACGAAAGTATGAGAGGGCATATGTATGGCTCCCAAATATGCAAAAAAATCTACATGATTTAGGACTTTTGCCTGGAAGTGTTTGCATAGGTACTTTTATAGCCTAAGCAGATAGCACAAATGTTGGAGGTATGATGGCGAGGAAATAGATAACTGGTAACATGTTTTGGAAGTGTATTGAGTTGGTAGGCTTTAAAAATTCCCTACAGAGTAACCATTTAATAATACTGGGTGAAGGAATGAGTATAACTAAGGAAATTATTTTTTTAAGCTGGGATACAAGATTTGAATTGCCTAGACATAGTAAGGCCTTGTTAAGTTTAATTCTGGTGGCTGCCAAAAAACAATTAGTAGAAATTGGAAATAAATACCTAAACCAACTATACCTGAAGTAGTGAATATTGTAAGAGAGATAAAAGAGCAGGAGGTGAGATCTTTAGAAAAGGGTAAGAGTAAATTACACAGAAAAAAATGTAAACCGTGAGAACAATGCATGCAGAAAAAATGTTTTGGAGCAGGAATGATGTTTAAGAGAAGGCAGGAATTGAATATTTTATTTAATGTTGCCTAGATTGTAGGATATATAACAATATTTTTCATGTATAATGTTTGTAAATGTGGACGTGTTAATATGGCATGATTACTTTTATATAAATTTAAGTTTGCTTATGTCACAAGTGATAATGGAAGTAGATGAGTATTGCTAAGGTTGTATGTTGAGGACAGGATTTTTTTTTTTTTTTTGGTACAGTGTAACAATGCATCAGTATGCCAAGTATTAATTAGGGTAAGCTCTTTCTGGAAGGTGTAGGTATCAGAGGGGTCTTAACCAGTATTTCCAGTTTGTAGTTGTCTGCATATTTGTTTCATCAAAAGTCCTGGTCTTCAGCTGGAGATCAGAAAAATAGATGCAAAAATGGAGGAGACCAGGTACAGACCCTTAGGCATACCTCTCAACTGTCCAGAATGTCTAGATTTTTGTGTCATATTCTTGGTCTGTTCCTGTAAAATTTGTAGTTTTCTGGCAAATCTTTGATGACTGAAGTCAATGAATAATGACAGACATTTGAGTTTCAGACTTCATAGTCTTCCAAAAATACATGCTAATGCAAAAATCTGTTATTCTAAGTTTAATATTTAAAATCTGCCCCTAATTTGGGCCTTTGTCCCGTCATTATTTTTGGCTTCGCCCAGAATTTGTGCAGTAAGAAGTTGAGAGAGGTATGCCCTTGTAGGACTTCAGTTAGTCATTTTAGCAGTCTTTTAACCAATTTGCTATCCATCTTACCACATATGGGCCAATATTCAAGACTGCTAATTTGCTTAAAATGCTGGCATGGGGTATGGTGTTAAACATGCTGGCCAAATCAAGATAAGCTGTTTAAGCAGCAGGACCACTGTCAATGGGCTGTCATCCTTCTGAAGAAGTTAATCAGATTTAGCAGGTAGGTTCTTCCTTTGAGAAAGCCAAATTGTTAAGGGTCAAGCCTAATGAGACTTTTGATATTATAATTTATCAGATCGGTTATGATATGTTTCATATTTTTCCAAATCAGACTTGTAAGGATGATAGGTCTATAGTTTCCAGGGTCAAAGATAGGGCCACCCTTATGGGGGGGGGGGGGGGCATTACTATTGCAGTGTGCCATGACTCAGTAGTAAAGCCCATGGCTAAGCTTATGTTAAACAATTTGAGGAGAGGTTCAGCAAGACCCTGTCTAGTGCTAGTAATTAAGCAAACAGATATGCTGTCAGGTCCCACAGATAAAGTGTTATAGGTCATTGATAATACCTTAAGAACATGTTCCTTTATGATAGTAGGTTGTATGGGATACTGATATGACTAGCATTTGGATGGTGGTTTGGGTGAAATTCTTAGTAAACATGCTTGCTAGTATACTTACAATGTTGTTTGAGTCAGAGTGAGAGGTCCTATTAAGGATAAGTTTAGAACCTCGCTATGTATTATTTGTTGACTTCTTAACATAGCTAAGTTAAGACTTGCAGTTATCTTTTGCTTCTGACGATGACCTTGGTTTATGATTCACTTCCGTTTCTTGATAAAAGTTT
This sequence comes from Protopterus annectens, assembly GCF_019279795.1. Taxonomy (NCBI): domain Eukaryota; kingdom Metazoa; phylum Chordata; order Ceratodontiformes; family Protopteridae; genus Protopterus; species Protopterus annectens. The sequence continues at coordinate 59,814,914 of NC_056739.1, read as the reverse complement.
TTATGCTATCCTTGATCTGAGGTGTTTTTGTACTTACTGTGCAGTTTAAGGAGTTTTCTTTTGTTGTTGTATAGTCTGTCGATGCTGGTGTACCACTGTGGTGTTTTTTGGTAAATGTTCCATTGTGATTAATGTTATTTAGGACTGCTAGCTCAACGCATTTAACTAAGTGGGCATAGAACACCTTTGAAAAGTGATTGCTGTGTGGAACAGGCAAAAAAAAATATGAGGAAAGCTGGTCATGTTATGGGTACATTTTGAGATGTCATTTTACGAGCCGCGGTGGTGCAGCGGTAGCGTTGTCGCCTCACAGCAAGAGGTTCTCCCGTTCGATTCTCAGCTGGAGTGCCTTCTGTGCGGAGTCTGCATGTCCTCCCTGTGGTTGAGTGGCGTTCGAAAGACATGCGTAGAATGGGCATGCCTTCTTTGAAGGTTGGGCATCGAGCTGATACCACGGCACCGTAAAAATCTACTGCCAATCATTAGCGGACCAGAGTTCCACTGTGGTGACCCTTAACTGGAAAAAGCCGAAAGAAGAACATTTTATAATTGAATAAGGTTTAACCTTTTAAAATCTTTTAAATGGTAGACACTTGTTATAGGGGGTATGGTGGTTTTGAATGGAAATGTCATGAGTTTATGGTACGGCTTAGCTGGGAAAGGAGAGACTATGGGAGTAGAAACAGTGAAGGCAGTAATTATAAGGACCAAATCAAGTGTGTTTTGACCTATAGTGGGTTCACTTACTATTTGTAACTATTTGTTCCAGAGATTTTTTTATTTATTAAAAAAAAATAAAAAAAAAAAAACTCTAGGCATGCTGTATGTTAGAGGCATATTTAATGACAGGATAGTTGAAGTCTCTGATAATTATGGAGTATTGTTATAGGAATTTCTTATAAAACTGCTAGGAATCTTACATGATCATCTGAGAACATAGGTTCTGTGGCATGTTATAAGCTGGTAGTTTTCTTTGTTTATAGTGAACTGAAACTCAAGGCACTCAGTCTATAGGTCTTTGAGACTCTGTCTAGATGAGATATGATCCTGACAAATGTGGCAACACCACCACACTTCCCACCAGGCTTGCTTGCACTTGCACACATCACTGCAAGACTTTACAAAGATGCGAGCATGTGAGAAATTTCAGAGTTGCATACTGGTGAAATACCAGTAGTAGAAGCAGTGTGTACTCACCAGCACTTCTTTGTTTTGTTTTTGTTGAGGCTGGTACTAACCTAATTTCATATTATGGCAGACTTTGGCAGCAATGAGGTCTTCAGCAGCAGTTAATGTTACTGGCCAAACACATAATTGAATGCTTTTGTGTAGCTGATGACATAAATGTGGCCTGTTTGAATGCTTTGCCCACATTCTGAATGTAGGGGAGTATGTTGTGTTTTTGTGTCTGTAAGCATGTGCTCTCCTAATTACAGGGGCCTCTCAGACTGTGGCTGAGGATAAATTAGGTATATCACAGGGGTCTTCCTCATGATTACCTAACACATTTCTTAACAATATGATACCGCTTGTAGTGGAGCATATCTAGTTCCTGAGAACAACATGGCATATATAACATTGTACACCTTCCTGAGGAGCTCCCTACTGAAATCTTTGCATATGAAATGCTGAGTATTGACATGTTGGAAAAAAAATATTGGAAATGCAGGAGAACAGTGAGTCTTGAACATCACTCTTCTCCATTAAACTTCTTTTTTACAGGGGGGCAAGGCCTCACAATCCCTAAACTTGTATAAATAAACATATACATACATATATATATATATATATATATATATATATATATATATACATACATATATATATATATATATATGTATATATATATATATATATATATATATATATATATATACACACACACACACACACACACACACACACACACACACACACACACACACACACACACATACACACACACACACACACACACACTAATAACAAGATTGCTATACCTTGGAGATAAGGGAATATTCCGATAAATGGCCATCTCAAACTTAGTATATGTAAGTTTGTTTTTTTGTCCATTCAGTCTCTGCATTACAGGACTCACTTGTAATGGGTCACAGCATTTCAAATGGTTATCCCCTAAGGTGCTGGGTGCCACAGATTGCACATTGGTAGCAATAGTGTATCTACCTGACCCCTACTCAGAGATGTATATGATCAAGAAGGGCTAGCAACAGCCAGCTGGTCTGCAGTGTAGAGGGGATTATCTCCAGTGAGTGTGCAACATCCTGACAGTTCCCATGATTCTCTTTCCAGTAAGGTGACCTTCCAAAGAGCCATCTAGTTGCAAAGTACAAGCCCATTCCACAAAATGAATGTTTAATAATAAAGCAACTTTTCATGCAGCCATTAACCCTCCCCCCTCCATTTTTCATTGAGTGTTACAGGTGTTGTTAGATACCACCTGGAGTCAGGGTTCATGACTACTGTCCGCAGTCCTGACACTATGGCTAAAATGCACTACAGTACAGCTTGTCCTGAGACCTGGAATGTCACTAACTGTGTCATTTGGGTTGTGAAGGCATGCTTCCAGTGCCTTGACACATCTTGTGGGGGAGTGCAGTACTCTCCAAGCTCATGGTTGTCTGTGCCGCCATGCTGCACAACATGATCACATGATAACAACCTCGTCATTCTGATGACGTGGATTGGTTAGGACCTACCCCAGATGCCACAGCTGCAGGAGAGGGCAGTGAGGTGGAATAGAACAAAATATATGCGGGAAGTACCTCCCCTGGGAATGACAGGTGTAGTGCTTTGCATAGTGGGATTGGCAAAACAGTGATGTCTGGTCAGCTGTGGGCCTTGATAATCATAATGACAGTGTCACACAGACTTAACATGATTTATTCAGCTTTACTGCCAGGCTGTGTTGATCAGTACATAGTCTGGTTACACTGTGCATCAGGTACCACATCAGTACATGTTGAAGGGTGTTGTAGGCTGCAGTCTTTGTCATCTCTAAAGATGACAAGACAAAGTAACACAAGCCTGCCGACAAAAATACTAGGTGGAATACAAGACACACACATGAGGTAGAGGAAACATGTCCCAGGGTCAGGCAGGGGGGTCATGACAGCCTAACTGTGGGACTACTGTTGGTGACATGCATTATGATCTCCTGTGATGGGGAGGGGCTACCAGTGTGTTACCTGGGCCTGGATGCAGTTTGCTAGCAAGTGTTAGCAAGGCTCATAACCTTTTTTGGCATGAAAACTGTGTTCTTTTGTGACCTGGACCTGGATGCAGACCCTTGTTGTACACACAAGTGGAGGAAGGATTTCTGACAGCTCATACTCAACCTTAACCTCTGCAGTGTAACCACCCTTGAAGATACTGGCAATCATAAAGTGAAACTGTTTATTGCAGTGGTGTTTGTCACCAAGACATCAATTCACCTGCCATAAACTGATGTTTGAACAGAATACATGTTTGTGCAAGGTAGCATCCAGATGGGTACCACACAGCAAGCACACTCAGCAGGTTTTATGCAGACTGCATGTCAGAAGACTGTGAATAGATGACATTCCTGCACACCTGAGGTTTATCCCAAGTGCTGCCTGCATCTTAGTGCCCATGTGGGAGCTGAGACACTATCCTTCACCTGTGTGTCACTGACCTGTGGTAGGTATGTTCACATCAGATACAGTGCACATGTGTAAATCTGCCTGTTCTAACACAGGTGAAGCACATGTAGATATAACATCCACTGGAAGTTTTTCACTCTGTGAGTATGCTGGATACTCACCCTGTTCAGTCATTGTGTGCCTGTAGCTCCATTCTGTGAAGAAGGTGACTCACCACTTAAAAGTGACAGAGACAGCATCATTGTGTCCATGATCTGTGACTCCTAACGATACCTATTGGCACCATTGTCAGATGCACATCACTAGTGATACCTGTGAATTCAGAACATACAAACACCATGGTTATCTCAATAATAAATGATGCTAGGGTAATCGTGTCCATGCTCAGCAACAAATAATATGGTGCCCATTCTTACCGTCAGTGATGACAGGACATCACTGCAGGCCTGAGCTGCTTATGAACAGAAATGTGCATCATTCAAACTGAATTGTTCTACACTCACTATTTCTAAGAACAGTATAGAAAAATACATAATATTTAGTGTTTACCTGGTTTATCATCCTAAAAACATGGGAGCACCCCAGCACTAACATCCAGACAACCTCTTGGAATAATGCATGCTGCATTACCTCCAGAAAAAGATGCAAGGAAATTCCAGTCTCTGTGAGCTGAGCGGTCCCCATAGGGCCACTCAGTGCACTAGATCATCCAAGTACAGTCCAAGATGGTGACAGCTGACTGTCTAGAATGAACTTGGTCATTCCTTTGATTATTTTATGCATCTGAACTCTATGTTTTTGATCATATTTTTGGATTTACATTATTTATATTATTCTGGTTCACTCCTGAGCTGTAAGATATTAGGTATTGGAATATAGGTAATATGAGACTGGATGTACCAGTCTACATTTGCCAGCTTCCAGCCTGTCATACTGCTACATTGTTTCTTTGCATTTGGTGGTTTTTCAGTGGTGTACACTTGCCTTGTGTGGTCTGTTGACTTGGTGCCTGGAAATATTTAAATCTGTAGTTCTCAGTACCGTTTTGTGAGATGTCACTTTCTAGATGGTATATAAGCTTGGTGTCTGGAAATATTTTATTTTGCATTTTAGCTCCTTTGAGGTGTGGATCCTTGAAGGCAGTGGCACTATTTCAAAGAGAGTTTTGCATCTGTTAAAGTTCCATCAATGTTTTGTTATCTGTCCATGACTAACAGAGAGGTGCAGTGGTTTGTGAACATCTATCAGACAGTTTTTAATTAAGAATATGCACTATGTGTGAGGTAAGTACAATTGTGAAATGCACTATGTGTGAGGTAAGTACAATTGTGAAAATGAAAATGATGTGCTTTACTATCCAAATCTAAAAAATCTAACTCTATCTAATGCCTAATTTAATCTATCTAGATATCTAATATCTAATTTAATATACCTAAATATATGTAAATCTGCAGAAAATAACTTTCCAAATTCAATATGCCATACTGCATATTTTTCTACTTAATTGTAAATAAAAATGGCCAAGCCTTCCCAAACAACACAACTTTAGACCCATATGTGTATTCTATACTCAGATACGTGCTTGTAGCATGAATATCTCGGAGTCATCTAAATTACAGGTTTGTGCACCAAAATGTTTATACACGGCTTGTATTTGAGGAATGTTTCATGTAGTATCATGCCATTAGTCCAGGCTGGAGGTCTGTACATGACCACAAAGTATACATATAAGTCGTGCAAGGCTGCACAAGCTACCATTCGTGTTTTGCAAAAATGTGTAGCTATGTGCATGCATCTGCCATCTTACTAAACTGATGAATCTTCCTTCATTTCAAGAGGACAGTTGAGCAAGCATGGCTGTCAAATGTAGGAAATCTGCTCAAAGATTGTTACACGCTCTTCCTTAGATCACTGTTGCAGTGGCCAAAACTATATGGCATGTATCATGTAAAGGATCAGTTGTTCATCCTGTCTACAAAGCTTTAGACTCCTTCCTCATACACAGTGTGTGCACTCTTAGCACAAGAATATTTCTACTGTAAGAAGGATGTATGACTGAAACAAAAATCAGAACTTTCTTGTCATGTGTATGCTTATGTAGACTTCTTGTCAGTTTAGTGAAGTGAGTGTTGTGGTTGCTTTCAGCTACAGTTTTGGGTGGATATGTATCCCCATTGAGGAATTATCCTTTTTTATATGGAACAGGTTTCTGTAAAAACTGTCAGGAAAGGTGAGTGATATTACAGTAGACAGATTCCTTAAAAGGACACCCATATTTCTTGTGTTTTTTTTTTATTTTATTTATTTCACTTTAATAACTTGGAAGTCCTCTGGGCCATGAAGAGCCCATTTTCAGTGGAGGCCCAGGGAGAAAAGCTCCAATGACAGTTACAGGTAATTTATCTACACAATCAATTTTTCAGAAAAATACAACAAACAATACAATGTGAAATCATACAATCGATTTTCAGAGAAATGCAGACTATGTTACAATAAAATGAATATGATAACATAGTATTTAATACAGGCAAATGAGAATACACGTGAAATAAGTTTTTTTTTTTTTTTGAGACAAAGTTCATGTCAGAGAGAAAGTGGGTGCAGTAGGTGACTGTCCTGAAAGGGTATAGTTGAGTTGTTGTAGTAAGTGTGTGAAGTAGTTGTATCAGAGGTGGTGAAGTGAGTGGCTAGAGGGGGAAGTTAAGTTGGGGAGTGGGATGGACATATCCATTTTGTAGTAAGATAGGAGGACAAGAGGGATTTAAATTTGGTGTGGTCAGGGGTATTGCGAAAAGTGGGAGGGAGAGAGTGCCATAGTTTAGAAATGGAGCAGGAAAGCAGGAGGTGGCCAGGGGGTCATGAAGATTTGTAGATTTGTAGGAGGTTTTGGTTTTCTGATCTGAGGGAGCAGGTTGGAATGTAGGGGGATAATGTGGTAGAGAGAGAGAGGGGCTGCTAGAAGGTTTGTGGATGAGCTTGTGGGCATTGGTGAGTTTACGCAAGGTCAAGTAATTGGGCAGTTTGAGCCATTATAGGATATAGAGAGAGTGGCAATTTTGGGAGGAGTTCTTTGAGTTGGTAGCAAATTTGCATATTTTATTATAGCATGATTCAAGTTTGGATTGTAGGCCAAGTTAGAGATTGTTTAGCAAGGCGGCACCGTACATAAGAGAGGGGAGGCAGTAGCAGGAAGCTAGGGTTTTTCTGGTGGAGGTGGAGAAGTAACAATAGTATCTGTATAGGAGCCCAAGTTTTTGGTGGATTTTTTTGATGGTGGATTGAATATGGGTGTCACATTTTAGATGCTCATTAATGATGACACCAAGGAGTTTGGTATTAGGAATGATTTCAATAGGGATATTGTTGTTACTAAGTATTTAGAAAGAGTTTTTGTCGATTGGGGAGCTTCTAGACGGGGAAAGGATCATCAGTTTGGTTTTATTAGTGTTAGGGCAAGATGGCTCTTACTCTCCAGGGATTCTGTTTTAGAGAAGGCTGACTGAGTTTTTAGAAGTAGGTCAGAGGGGGAGAAAGCTGAGCAGATGATTGTTGAGTCATCTGCATATTGGATTATTGATGAGTCAGGGATGGCACGGTGAAAGTTGTTGATAAATATATTGAAAAGTTGTGGTCCTAGAACTAAACCTTGTGGGACCCCAATGGGGGTATGTAGAAAGGGGGAGGTTAAGGTTTTCCATTGAATGGCTTGTTGATACTCGGACAGATAGCTTGAGAACCAGGATAAGGTGGAGGTGGAGAGGTTGAGAGATGTGCATTGTGTTAAGAGTAGATGGTGGGAGATGGTGTCAAAAGCTTTAGATAGGTCAAGGAACAGGGAAGATACAAGTTTACCAGAGTCGCAAGCTTGGTTTATGGTTTTGAGAAAGGCTAGGAGGGCAGTCATGGTACTGTGGCCAGGGCGGAAGCCATGTTGAGTAGGGGTAAGAAGGTTGTTATGAGTCAGATATGACATGAATTGAATATGGAGACATTTCTCCAGGATTTCTGAAAGAAGTGTCTGTCTTTTTGCCTCCTTTGTGAAGTGGGAAAATGTATGCATGGCACCAGATGTATATGACATATGCTTCACTGATAGATGGTTCTTCTTTGGGAAGAACGTCAAGGAATATACTGTCACATTTGCCTTTCATTTACTCTTAAAACTGTTAGGAGTCTACTAAATTAGCTAAAATTATTTTCTTGAAAATAAGTGACTTAGGGATCTAATGCATGCCACTACGGCAATGGATTATGACTCAGCAGACCCACCCCCTCAGAAGAAGAAGAAAAAAAAAAAAGAAAAATGTGAAAGAGATTTCTGAAGAAACTAATACTTCACCCCTCTTCTCTGTGGTCTGGGTCTGATGTCTCCAAAGAAATGTTTTCCCAGTCTTAGGCCATCTGTTTGGCCCTCCTGATCCCTCTGTTATGACCCCTCAGTAGGCTTCCAAGGCCCGGGATTTAAGTCTGTCCTTTCAGACCACACATCAGGCTGTTCTGGCCAAGAAGTGAAAACCAAGAATTATTCTCTCTGACAATGAGGGTGGTATACACAAGTGTTGGTAAAGGAGGACATTGCAGGTTCTCTAATGGAGATCAGCTGATACATTTGACCATTAAGTCTCTAAGGCTGGAAATTCCTAAAACAGGTCACAAAAACAAAACTTTTTTCCCCTTCTTCCTTCCCTTCTATGCAGGAAGTTTCACAAGGAGATTGATGTAATTCTGAAGAGGGATGATTTAAGGTAATCCAGTCTATGTCCAGCCTTTTGTTCCAGTTTCTACCCTGGTTAAGAGAAAAAGATCCTCTTTTTCTTAGAAGAAAAGAAACTCTCTGGATTCAAATGTTGAGGGTCTGGATTATGCCTCACAGATATCCTTCCCTACTCTGTGTGAGTCAGAAAGTGAAAATCACTCTCTTCAGAGTCCCCAGTGAAGAAATATCATCTGGGGATACAGTTTCTAAAACAAAAATATTTTTTTTAAACAAAGGGGTAAGAGGTGTCAAAATCTCAGAACAGATATCATCAATTATTGAGTATGGATTTGCCTAAACCAGTAGCCATCTTTCTGTATTAAGAGCATTGGAGGATGAATGTACTTATGCCTGTTTCCTTAGATTACCAACCCTTTCCCCCAAGCAACCTGACAAATTTTACAGGGTGTTTGACACAGAAATTCATTTACAAAAATCCTGTGGCAAACCCTGTTGTTATTTCTTTTGATGAAGATACATCTTCCAAGGCCTTTTCTGTTTCTGACCTTGTATCAAATGACAAGGACACCCACACTTTTTTACAGATTCGGAACATTTTTTCTATGTCTTCCACTTTGGAATTAAGAGAAATGAATTGCCAGGCACAGATGTCCAAGTATTTACTATATATTTTTGCTAATATACAGTGATTCTTATATTGATTTCCAATCTCTAGCATTGAATCTTCCCTGCTGAAAATGTTAAACCCTGCCTCACAGGTCACTATGCATTCTATTAAGGGTGCTTATGATGCAATGGATGCTGTGACCAGGGCTGTTGCTACAGGTATAGTAATGCACCAAAATGCATAAGTACAATTACAGAATTCCCAGATGGAGCCAAGGCTCCTTACTAAATGCACCACTTGACAGAGGTCTTTTGTTTGGGGATTCGTCAGCTGAAATATTAAAGAAACAGAAAAAAAAAGAGGAAAATTAATGCAAAGCATCAAACAAGCTTCTATGAATCAGGCAAGTCTGCAAGACTCTATTTTTACTTACATTTAACTCTGCAACACTTTTGCACTGTTTGAACTGCTTCCAGAGACATCCAAGCTAGGATAATAATATTTCCATGATTTACTGAACTTGTACATACTTTATCCAGGGATCACTACTGATTTTCAACATTTATAAAGCATTTATTTAATTTTGTGGCAAAAAATAGTCAGTTTTCTGTTTGTTGGCTTTTTTGGTTCCATTTGCCTCAATACTACCTTCCAGAAGAGTGAATTAGCGAGGAACTTAGTTGCTTGGTAGTCACTTGTTTAATCTGCATTTGAAAGCTGCTTTTGCATTAAGAAATTCTAGGTTCATCCATTTTGTGGCAGAAGGTGTTTACCTGTTCTCCCAGAGTGAGATATCACTATAGGGAGCTCAGTGCGTGGTTGTTTGTTGGATAAAGGGTATAGGTTTTCAAGATTTTTCTCTGCTGTAGATCAGACAAGTGTGCATGGAACTACCACCGAATGGTGGTAGTTAGCAAGCACCTAGACAGTAAAATTTCCCTATTAAGTTAAGCCTAGGTCTGAAACTTGCTAAATGGTGTGGCATTGTGCAGAATTAGGCTTACAGCAGGTAGCACTATATAACATCTTGCCCTTAAATCCAGAAAGTAGTTTGAGTATCAGATAGCACTACCATAGCATAGCAGTATATAACATCTTGCCCTTAACCTAAAGAAACTACTATAGGAGACCTCTGTGACCTCTGTTACAACCTAGTCTTTAATCTTAAGATTAGATTAAGAGTCTCATGCTCTACCGACTGAGCAAGTTAGGCTAAACAGCCCATCCTATTACAGGACTGGAAAACATGGATATGCAACTTCCAAAGGTCTCTATGGCCAGCTTGGTAGATTTGGGCATCCAAAGGCAATACAGCAATTGTCTTATGTTCTTTGACAACCAATTATTCATTAAAGAAAATAACACAGCATACTACAAATGTATGTACTCAACTTCCTTGGGGACAAAAGTCTCGTATACAAACAAGGTTGTTAGGAATACTCACACTAGCTCCCTCATACATACCATTCACCACACACATAGATTGTCTTATGCTGAAGCACTTAAAAGAAACCTTCCCAAATCTCAAAGACATCCAAAGACACCAGATAGCAAGACCATTTCTCAGCACTCATTAAAATGTGCACCAAAAGCAACAGCAAACATCTCTCATAAGTTTATACCCAATGGTCCCCCAAAAGCAAAGCCCAAAGGGCAATCATATACTTTACCCAATACTCTTGTCATTGGGGAGTCCATTGTGTGACCCACAAATACCCTACTCACCATACTAGGCAAAGTAACAGATAGTTGCCTATCTGGAGCCAGGATCTGCAATATCATGTACTTAATCAAGTCACTGGACTCCAGGTACCAATATAGTTCTATCATAGTCCAGGTGGGTGTAAATGACCTGAAACATACCTCACTGGGCTATATGAAAAGCGACATAATGGATCTCTCAGAATATGTGTCACAGATAGGTATGAGCTAGCATTGAGCAGCATTCTACCTTCACCTAGGATAATGCCACAGTATGAGCATAAAATGACTGATTTTAGTAACTGGCTTAGTTTCTGGTGTCACTCCAGGGGGATCCAATATCTGTCAGCATGGGGAACATGGTCAGCAGACCATGTTGCTTTGCCAAGTATGGGATGCACCTGTCTCCCCCACCCCAGACTTTTTAATATTGGCTAACACTTTATCCACACCTTAAAGCCTTTTTAGCCAATGCCAAAAAGACAAAACTACCAATATAGTGAAAATTCTCCAAGCAGCCTTAAGGTATTGCTGTTCAATGCTAACAGCCTAAACAAAAACTTCCACACCCTTCCTGCTCTCTTCACTGTGGAGAATGTATACATCTGTGCCATGACTAAGACTTGGTTTAAAGCCATAGAAAGTACTCCGGCAGTGCAAGACTGCATAGCCTGTTACACATTTAGACCAACAACAGCACAGACCGGGGAAAAGCGGAGGTGTCTTGATTTATGTTAGCAACAAATATACCTTCAGGTTAGTTAAACAGGATGATACCATGGAACTCATCCATGTGCATGTCACCATAGACTATTTCCCTCACCATACCATGGCTAGCTACAGGTCACCATCTATGCCCCTGGAGTCTCATGACTCTTACCTAAACCTACTAGAGGTACTCACTATCCAAACAAACACCCTCTTCATGGGTGACTTTAACTATCCCTCTATAGACTGGGGAACTTACGCTGCCTCAAACTCACAGGCACAATGCTTCCTGGACTTTATTAACACAAACACCATGGAACAGATACTGCACACCGCCACCAGAGTATTAAACATACTGCATCTGGTACCTCACACTCATCCCCATGTCATGTCCTTCTAGTAAGGTCAGATCACAAAGCTGTCTCCTTAGAAGTAAAAATCAATCCAGAAAATACAGCTAAGCCAGTAACAGTCATGCTCTATTTCAAGGAAAACTACATCCTGTTAAGTGACAGTTTGTCAAACTTTAAGGCTCCCCGTAACCCCAAGACCACAACTACTTATGCAAAATTATTCACTGAGTCCCTATACAAATGTGAATGGCTGAATAGAGGCTGCCATACCAACCAGAAGTAAATCTAAAAAAAAATCACAAAAAACAAACCCCATTGGTGGAATCCTCAACTAAACAGGGAATATAAAAAAGAAGAAAATTCACTGCCAAAATCAGGAAGAGCAACTCCCATGTTAAACAACTAAACAAGAGACTAAGAGGTCTAATTAAGTCCAACAAGGCCAACTACAAAGACAGGATAGCCTTGCAGGCTAAAGACAATCACAAGGCCTTCTTCACCTTTCTGGAACCTTAAAGCTAACACACAGAAGTGCGCTGAACTGTTGGTGAGTGGTATCACCTTCACTGATCAGGGTGACATAGCAAATCTACTGGCTGATTAATTCAGCTCAAACTTCACCCCCATTCCTCTCCAGATTGGACAGGTAAAATCCCGTTCAACATACTGCGTCCAACTATTCGCAGGGACCAGGTACTCAGGTACTAACAGCAGTTGCCAAAGCCATGAACATCACCTCTCTGGGTCCAAACAACATACCTGGTTGCATCCTGAGCAGTCTGAAACATGACCTATCAGGGCCACTTGAGACTCTCTTCAACTAAGGCCTTGAAATAGGCTATGTTCATATTGAATGGAAGACCACAGCAGTCATTTCTTTTCACAAGGGTGGACCATCAACTAACCCAGGGAACTACAGATCCATCAATCTGCCAAGCCAGCTATGCAAAGCCATGGAACAAATTACCATGGAAATGATAAACAAGGACATCGGCAATACAGACACTTGACCCATTCCAGTTTGGCTTTGTTAAGTGAAGGTCATGCCTATATAACCTGGTGGACTTCTTTGAGAGGGTCTCCAAGGAAATGGATGAGGGGAAAATAGTGCCTACTGCATATCTTGACCTGGCCAAGGCATTCAGTACAGTATACCACTCAGTCATTGTTGACAAGCTCTCTGAGCTAGGCATAACTCCCTACATAACTCACTGGATTGCTGGCTGGCTCACCAAGTTTGCAGATGACTGTAAATTGGGAGCTATTACAGAATCCCCCCAAGACATTGGCATCTTGCAAGAGAGTTTAACACAGACAAATGACTGGTGCCAAAGTCATGGCTTAAAACTCAATACTAAAAAATGCATAAAACACCCATAAGAGTTGACTCAGTAGTAAGGTATATGGGAAAATATGCAGACAGCAATCTGCCCTTTGACCAACATGCAGCTAAGATAATAAGAAAATCATTCTATTTTGCTAGACATATAGGTAAGGGTATGGCACCCAGGTCCATGGAAGTTATAGTACCACTTTACTTGGCCTTTATCAGGCATATCACTGAATATAATGCACCATTTGGCATGTATCTAACCAGACACTTGCAGTCGTTAGAAAGCCCACAAATGTTTCTCACTAGGAGAATTCAGAGCATGAATACCCTGCCCTACACTGATTACCTAAAGGCCCCATCTCTGTATTCAGTCTGCTACAGACTACTGAGAGGGGATCTTTGCCTGGCTTACAGGGCTTACTAAACCCAACCCTGATGGATCTGCTGCTCGTGCACAAATCAAACAGCATAAGAAATACTAGATACAGGGATCTGAACTTCATTTGTGACATAAACAGAACTTGCTGGAGAGAGAGAGATGTGTGTCCCAAAAGATCCCTGCACTATGGAATAGGCTTACCATCCATGTAAAACAGAGCTCATCCCTGACCATATTCAAATGAAATCTTGACAATTGAATAGAAAATCATAAATTAACCCCTGGTGTGGCCCCCATGTCCCTTACGGACAGAGGTTGTCAATAAGAAAACTATTACACTAACACCCCCTCTACAAATTTTTAGTTACTTCCCTGCTAAAATGACCCCACATATAGACACCCATGATACTTGGGACCCAAATGGTCTGGGGTGCACAGCTAGGCTTGTAAAGGGCCCTAGTTGTTGCTAGCCTAATAAGAACCTTTGAACCTATGAACAACTCTTTCTGTCACCTATCCCTAGATACAAAAGGAATTATACCTCTTCCTGTGGTCTTTTTTTTTGTAAATCTCCTTAGCAAAAGTCTTCCAAACAACAATGCAAGCAAGAATGGTGGGTAGATTAAAAAAGGAAAGAGAATGGATCCCAAGGACCTTCCTTTCAAGAAATCGTAGTGATCGCCTATGTCTCCTTACAGTCTCCCTCACCACCTTTCCCTCGCCTTCCTACCATAATTGTTGACAATTACTCCCAAAGCCTTCATTTTTGAAAGCAGATTACTTCAGATGCTGGAGTTCTGAAAATAATCCAGAATGGTTACCAACTGCATTGGGCATCCTTTCCATCTCTGCTAGGGATCCCCTCCTCCTCCTCCAAAAAAAAAAACTTAATTTGTTTCCTCAAATCCTTTCAGGTTGTTATCACAAAGAGTGATAGAAGCAGTTAGTCCAGCCTAAAGATGCAACAGCTTTTATTCGAGTGTTTCTAGTTTCCAGAAAGAAAGGCACGTGGAGACCTAATTTGGACATTTCAAAGCTAAACACCTTATTTTTGTTACTAAAATTCAAGATTCTCTCTTTACAAACTCTTTTTAATCTTCTGTTACCCAAAGCCTTTCTGTTTACTATAGGCTTCAGAGATGCCTATCTACACATTATGTACACATTCTAGTTCACAATGAGCATCAGTTTACATCTTTGCCTTTTTGTCTTTTCACTGCTTCAAGAGTTTTTTCTAAGTGCCTTGCTCTAGTCATAGCCTTTTTTAGACTTCAAGACATTCATATTTCCCCCTGTTTGGGTAATTGATTTATTTCAACTCCTTCCCTCACAGCTCTTAGTTCACTTTTCATCTTTTCTGCAGCCTGAATTTCAAACTAAACTTGAAAAAGTTTCTTTAAAATCCTTCTCACGTTAGTGCTTCTAGGGTGCCTCATGGACATCTCCCTATCCACTGCTTATCTCTCTTCCAGACAAAGAATCTTATTTCCAGCTTCACTTCTAGACTTTCACTCATTAATATGTCCACAGCAAGGGAATCTGTCAACATTCTGGCTTACACGGCTTAATCCTTAACAATGTTCCCATTTACTGGAATTCACATGAGAAATGTATGGTGGTACCCCAAGTCAGTCCAGCTTCAACAACTTCACACCTTGTCTTTTCAAATTCTAGTGCTTATCTTCATCAAGAAGGAACTGCTATGGTAGGACAGTCAGGTCTTACTAAACACAGGTTTTCCAGTTTCCCCCTCCTACTCCTGCTGCTCAGTCAGTCAGAACAGATGCTTCATGTTTTTCATGGGAGGTGCAGTCTCTAAAATCATCAAGGCAAGTGGGACCCTCATCGCAGGAGCCAACATTTGCATGTCAAGGACAGGGTGATAATAAAATATATCAAAGCTGTTCTCCCTTGTACCCTTGTTAGTGATAACAGATGACACTACATTGAAGTGGTATACAAGCAGATAGGAAAGGACAAAGTCATACTTCCTTTGTAGGCTAGCCATAGTTGCCTGTGACTTGGCAATACAAAATAACCTCACTCTGCAGGACATATGCATTCCATCAGAGTAAAACACAATAGCAGACACTTTGAGCAGATCTAGGATAGAAGTCCAAGAGTGGATGCTGCACCTAGAGGTCTTCTAGAAAATTTCCACCTGTGGGGATCTCCCTAAGAAGATCTATTTGCCTCCTATCTCAACAGACAACTAAATCGGTTATTTTCGTGAACCTTGCAAAGAGGCCTAGAAAACAGATACATTTTCTTTCCCATGGGTGGGGCTGTTTCTTTATGCATTCCCTCCTTCCTCTGATATCAAAAGTTGTAAAGAGCAACATGGACTTGCCAGAAATGATTCTGGTAGCTGTGTTTTGGCATAGACAGTATTTTTTTTTCCCTTCTCATGCATGTGGTCAAAGGCAGTTACCAAAACTCTCCTCAAATAATGGAGTAGCTTGCACAGGATAAGGGATTTCTAATCCACCCCAGCATTAAAAATGTCCACTTGACAGTATAGATAACATGATTTTGACCCTATTTTGGCACCTTTTTTCAGTGGATGTACAATAAATATTAAAAGAGGCTAGAAAACCTGCTACCAGAAAAGCATGTTTAGCCAAATGGAAAAGATTTTCTAGTTGGTACCATAAAAAGAACAGGATCCACTCCAAGTGGAGGGCTTCTCTGATTCTTCAGTATCTGTCTGAATTGCTTAACTCGGGTCTAGAATACGCTTCTATAAAGGTACACCTTTTGGGTTTTTCTGCTTGCCTGCCTTTGGATCGCTCTTTCTTCCTTATTTCAAGTTAAACAATTTTTGAAATGGGTTTTACATATTAGGTGGCCTAGAAAACAAGCGGCATCTCCTTGGGATATTAGTTTTGTACTGGAAAAATTAAGTGTCTCCCATTTTAAACGGCAGCCAGTGCTGCTATAAATTTGCTCACACGGAGGACTGTTTTGCTTACTGCTCTAACCTCAGCTAAACGAGTAACTGAAATACAGATCCTCATATCCACAAACAATTTTTGATTTTGCACAAGGACAAGGTGACTCTTAGATCCAACCCTTTCTTTATGCCAAAGATTGTTTCTGTGTTTACTTCAAATCATACCATTCATCTCTCTGTTCTATCCTGAACGCAA
Source organism: Protopterus annectens (assembly GCF_019279795.1). NCBI lineage: Eukaryota > Metazoa > Chordata > Ceratodontiformes > Protopteridae > Protopterus > Protopterus annectens. The sequence goes on along the minus strand of NC_056739.1, from coordinate 59,798,347 downwards.
AAACAGAGGAGAAAGAATCTTGCATATTTTGAATGTCCATACACAGTTGAAATGTTTAGACTGCACTAGACTAAAAAAATTAGAAATGTAACCAAAATTTTGTTTCCTTTGATGGGAAAAAAGAATGGACAGTCAATATCTAAGTGTGACAACCCCTCTTAAATCTGGGGCAGCAACTAAGGAGCCTCAGTCCTCTCCACTGTCTCCAGTAAGGGAGTGTCACTGAGATCAGGGATAGAAATACACAATTTCCCCTAAGAGTACACCTGGAGCAGGCTCCAAACCTGGCACTGGACTATATGCTTCACTCCAGGTCCCCAAATAAGTCATCACACTAACCAGTGCAGAGCACAGTATCCCAATTCTAGGTATTTGACACACTCATTCTAAAATATTTGATATTCACACATACAAACACTCTTGGGACAGACTGGCACTGATTTACCTGCTATGCCCTCTTTCCCAAATTACAAGGTAATGGCTGCCACTAGACAAATACCACAATAGCCTTCAAAAGGGATGTTCAATTTTATTGGGTAAAATAAATATTGATCTAAATACTAGCCTGTAATCCAAGCAGTAAGGCTTTTTGGTGTGGCACTGGTGTTATCACAGTAAGCATAAACACCTTCAGGTTACTAAAAGTACTTTCTATATAACCAGCCACAATAACAGGTAATAAAATATTTAATAATAAATAAAATGATTTAAAACATGTATACACTGAATAACTGATTCTAATAAACCACAGAGTTTCACATACAGGAATTATGAAAATAACACTGTAGAATAGATTTCACACTGATTGTAGAAAAAAAATTATATCTATTATTCTCTAACTATCTAAAGATTAACTTTCACTGTCTAACCTAATTAACTCAGCAAGGCAAGATATTACTCTTACTTCTGCTAGGCAAGATAGGAATTTGTGCCTACTTCTCAGGCTGTTCTCTGGTCCTCAGCGACTGGAATAGCAACTCCTACTATTTCTACTGAATAACTCTGAAAAACTCTGAGTGATAACTACTGCTCTAGAAAAAATAACTAGTGAACAACAACTGCACTTTCACCTACAACCTGCTTTTATAGCAGATTTTTTTTAAAAAGCAAAGAAAGCTGTTTTGAGAATTCTACTCTCTCATATCAGACTTTAAAAAGTAAACAAAACAGCTGCTGTGGAGATTCTGTTTCTTTCAGTTCTGGCATACAGTGACATCACATATAGGTCAGCTGACTGGTATAGCCTACATTCAGAATTCTTTTAAAACAAACATTTACATTTGCTCAACCAAAAGAACAGTGTTTGATTGAAACATCTTACATAAATCAAAATAATAATCAAAAAACATAAACTATTTGCACAATTATAGCTAGTCATGCTGGCGTATTATTTACAAGTATTTACAAAACTTCAGCCAATCATGCTAGCTTAGATAACAATATCTACTAAGCTCACACTAAGCAAACCATTTCTGTATGGCTGTCTCAGGTAATCTAGTTTTGCTACTCTCTCAGTAGTAAAAGACTACTTGTAAAGTCAAAGCTTAGTCTTTCCAGAGCTGTGGTTACTTCAGAGGCTTTTTAGAAAGGGCTGGACTATAGAGCTAAAATAGGGGCAACTATTTGGTCTTCTGTGCACACCCTTGCATGATAACACCCTTGAACCCTGACTACTCATAAATCCTTAGTATTAATTATGTTTTTATTGTTTCTTATGTTTAACACTGCCATATCACTTAGCAGTGCTTATGATGGACATATTTTTCTGTAGTTATTTTCACTAGTATCTGGGCTATTTCTTAATCAAAACACTGTCTCATCACTCATATTTTTAAGCTGCCAGTGGTCTTCTATGGTCCCACTGGGATCAGAAGACTAACTCTTATAGGTCTGTTGGAGGAGACGTCCATTGACATGTTATGATGCTGGCTTCTACGTATCTCAGTATTGCTATTTAACTTTGATTATTTACTCCTGTATGCTCAAAAGTCTAGTCTGTCATCCTTTTTGGAGTACACAACTCTTCAATCATCTCCCCAGGAATTTAATTTTGATTAGCAATCCTTCTAAAGTTTGAGTAGACATCAATCTTTGGATATACCTTTTGTATTTCATTTACCAGTCAAAGACTGGATGGCAGGTGGCTAAGTCTTTCATTATGTTTTAGAGCTCAGCAGGTGATTCTTCAAAACTTGGCTATCTAGCCAGTGATTCCAGACCATGTAGTAGGTCAGCATGTCTTAGGAAATTAACTTATGACGTACGACTAGGTAAATAAAAAGGAAAGGATACAGGCTGACACTGTTGTGCTATTGCAAAGGTGAGGTATAAGAAGGACTTTCCCCAAGATGGTGCTGAACAATTAAAGTGTTTGCCAGCATATAAGCTTTCAGTTAAATAATTATGATATTGAAATTGTAAACTATCTGGCAAAAATGTCCTGTTTGTTTATTTCAAAGGTGTATGCAACTGATTGCATTTGTGATGACTGAGTAGAAACATGGAGACTATGAAATCTTTCAACTGTAAAAATGTTGACAGTTTACAAGCTCTCATTAAATGGTTGGCCTTTACATTCACTTATTGATGGAAAAGGCACAAATGGTTTCACTGCCTAGAGTACCAGATTCCCTTGCTACAATTAGGACACTGTACAATAATAAAAGGACAGCTTATTTGACACACTGGTGATCTGAAAAGTCCATAATGTTTATGAAAGTAACTGCAGATTGTTTACTGCTGTAACAAATGGCCTGATAAAATGTTCTGAAGGAAGTAGAAGGCAAAATCTACTAACCTGAAAGTTTAAGGACATCAATTAATATTGACATGTAAATATCTAGTAAATGAATAAAATGTTCTAGCATGTATAAGAAAGTTTACAATGCTCTGTAAGTCACTAATTAAATGTAGATGCCTAAATGTCTACCTTTATGCTTTGTAACCAGAAAGCCTAATACTAAACCATGTAAAATTTAAGAAATTCTCCATACATAATGGTTCCTTAACTGTTATTAGACTCATTAAGTCTTCCTGACATCCTATGGAAAATGACAGATCTGCATTGTAATTCGATGTTTATTTTATTGTAGGGCTGTTTTTCCTGAGCCTCCATTCAGCAAATAAATAAACAGCGTAAGCAACATAGAAACAAACAGGTATACTCCAGTATGATAGCTAAGCATGATGAGGTCATATTTGTCATGGCTGTTTGTTTGAAATCAAATTCACTACATCGGAGAACTTACCCCCCCCCCCCCCAGTGTGGCAGTTTGGAGTTAAGTAATTAAGTTTAGGGCTGTGGAAATTTTCTATGTGCATGGGGTTTAAGACGTTCACCCCCTCTTACAGTAAACATATTTTAAAATATTATTTACATCCATATTTGTGTAGGTTGTTTGTGGTAAAGAGCTACAGTGAAGTGGCACTTGGAGAATATGTCATCAGCCAGTCATCTTCTCCATGTACCCTGTTTCATGAAAACCATGTACATACAGGGCCCATATGGGATGTAGAAAGAAAGTGATGTACCTGCTGAAAACCCACATGACCTCAGCAAGGATATGCAGGCTCTGCATAGAAGGCACTGCAGCCAAGTAACGAATTGGAGAACAATGTACAGTGAGGCAGCAACGGTAGCTGCTCTGCCACTAAAGTACAGATATAACATGTTTAATTACAGTTTCATTCAGAAATATTTTTAACTCTTCAGATATACAGTAGAACCCATTGTTTCTAAAAAGTTGTTCCAGAAATATGTTGTTTAGATAATGGTCCTTAATACTTAAGCTAGCTTTTCATATGATATTGATTATGTGCAGATACGTTGTCGCTATTTTGGATCAATGCACAATGCAATAAGAAACACCGAGTTTATAAAGTAGCACACAAAGACAGCATTAGAACCCACCTCAAGCAGCAGACCTGTAACAAGTGGCATACCACAGGGATCAGTCCTGGGGCCTCTGTTATTTGGGATATATTTCTCTGAGGTGCAGAACAAAACCAGTTGGCTTTAGCTGCCCAAATTTGCAGATGGCTGCAAGCTGGGCACGGTCATCAGTTCCCCAAGTGATGTGGACGTCCTCCAAGAGGGGTATCACCCAAACAAATGACTGGTGCCAGAAACATGGCCTCGAGCTGAATGCCAAAAAAATGCATCATCATCTCCTTTGGGGAGAGTGACGTCCCCACATATTATCACATTAATAACAACATCCTAAGCATGCAATCAGTCATGAGGGATTTGGGCACCCAGGTTGATAGCAACCTGACTTTTGACTACCATGTTGCTTCTATTGTATGGAAACCTTATTACATAGCCCACCTCATAAGTAAGGGTATCTCATCCAGGGACAAAGAGATCATAACATCCCTGTATTCTTCCCTATAAGGTTAATCATTGAGTACAATGGGCCCTTCGACATGTACCTTGCAAAGCACATGCAGCAGCTGCAGAGACCACAGAGGTTCCTCATCAGGAGAATCTAGGGCCTTAAACATCTACTTTACACAGATAGGCTAAAAGCCCTGTCCCTCTATTCATTTTCATACAGAATCCTCAGAGGTGACCTTTGTCTGCCATACAAAGCAATCTCAGACCCGCCTTAATGGGACTGCTGTGTATCTGCAAGTCAAGCTCCACTCGAGTAACCTGTACGTGCAACCTCAACCTGGCCTGTGACATCAATAGGACTTGTTGGCGGGACAGATTTGTGTCTCAGAGACTCCCCCTTCTGTGTAATAGACTCCCTCTCCTCATCAAGCAGAGCATCTCATTATCCCTTTTTAAGGGCAACCTGCATAACTGGATTGGAAACAGAAAATACACCCCCTAGGATTCCACCTGTGTCGCTGCTGGACAGGGGCTTTGGGTGCTGACTTGTTTAAACAATAGCCTAGTAACTTCCTATGATCCTAATACATTCATACCTCTCAGCTGTACAGATTTTTGCAGAATGTCCAGATTTTTGCCTTGTATTTTTGGTCTGTTCCTCATAAAATTTTGGTTTTCTGGCAAATCATTGTCAAAGCATTGAGAATTTAATTCAGAACATAATGACAGGCATTTGCATTTCAGTCTTCATACCATTCAGAAAATGCATGCTAATGCAAACCCTATTATTATGTCAACTTTCTATGTTTGCAAGAGTAATATTTAAACATTGTCCCTATTTTTGCCACCCCTACCCCCCCCCCCCCATTATTTAGGCTTTGTCCAAATTTCTTGCTCTAAAAATTTGAGAAGTATGTACATTGTCATTGGACATATAATTCAAAGGGGTGCAGAAGAATCGCTAGTGGTGTATTATAGACTATTTGACATTCTGTACATATTTCAGCTATGTCTTTAGTGTGTGTTTTTGAACTAGGCCAACATACAAGCCGTGAAAAAGGGATCTCACAATTACCAGTCCCATGTGGTCTTCGTGCATTATATCCATTAGTATGTTATATTGGTGCCTTTGTTAGTTTCATTGTCTTTTACCACCACATAAAACAGTCCTTGAAATGTACATACCTGCTCTCTGTGGTATTAAAATATATATCTAATTCTTATATCTTTAGGTCTTCCTTTACAGGTAGTCCACATTCCGGGTTTCTCTCCATGCAGCATGCGACACTGATAGCTGTGCTGTAACTGATACATAGTACATGTTCACTGGATACAGTGGTTTTGGTTCTTCAAGCTTTACTTAAGGTATTCAAGATAGCACATCAACATTTCCATGTTGATTTATTCTCTTACATACAGCATTGTAAGAATGATTCTCTAAAAACAGAATAAGTGTTCCAGCCTGTCTGTGGTCATCATAATAAATATCCCTTCTTTGGATGAAAATAGCTACCACTGGTTGCTGATCTGTAGCCATCATAATTCATTTTCTTTATCAATACTGGTTACATTTCTTCACTTCACAGATGGCAGTAAAGGTTTATCTTTTTATTTGTGCATAAGTCCATTATTTTTAAGTTAGTGATCTTGAAGCCAAAGTTATTTTTTTGGGGGGTGTACTATCCTGGAGAAAATGAAATAAAACAGTACCAGTCCTACATGATGAAGCATCACTTCCCAGTCTATTAGACAAGGAAAGCTAAAATTAAGTGCACATCTCTTTATCAATGTCCATTCATATCTTCTCTGTAACAGTGTATTCATTGTGTATGATACTGTACAGACCTTAGACAGAAGTCTGTGGTTCTTTATCAATGTTGATTCATATCTGCTGTATAACAGTGTATTCATTGGGTGTAATACTGTATGGACCTTAGACAGAGGTTTGTGGTAGTAGTTTATCACTCCTAAACATAACCTCAGTTGTGACACATTTTGGAGTCTTGATGACCATAGTATAGTCATTTCATCTTGTGACCTCTGTAGTCCACATTCATCAAATACATACCCACAGTATGAGATTTTCCCTTTGAAAAAAAATCATATTTGCCTGTTGGCTGTGGGCCCATATTTCTTCTGCCTGACTGTGACTCTTCATAAGAATATCAAGGTTATCTTTTTCATTCCTCAGTGCCATCAAAATATCATGTAAGTAGCACTGCATATCAGTAAATATATTCCTTAAGCTCAGTACCACAGTAGCCTAAGCTATACAGGTTATATATCCTGCTAAGAATATAACAACCAGCCAGCTTCCAAAGCTTCAGGGTGCCTTCCACATGTTCAAATTGCTAGTCAGCTCAGGCCGAGCTGACTAAAACAGAAGTGTGGGCTCCAACCCCTTCAGAGCTTTTCTGCCACTGAAAAGTGCTCTCCTCTGTGGGCTTTCAAGGATTGACAGTTAGCTATTGCTGTTCCATTGCTAGGCAGATACGTTCCCTTTGGGGAAAATCTCCTACTTTACTTTTTATGATCGAAAACTTACTTTTTCCTGTAAAATTTAATTTCCATTCTCTGGAACAGTATCTCCATCCACATTTGTAGTTTCATATAGGCCTTTTAAGCTGAATTGTGCAACCCAAATGTAACCCACAAATTTGATTTATATAATGGTGATTTACTGACTGTCTGTGTCCATCAGAGACATAGGCACCAGATGATGGGTGAATTTCCAATTACCCAGCCATTGGTCCAAGTTGCATTTAAATAGGGATAGAGACGAATTCTGCTTCACATGGAAGTGTAGCCTGTTCCGGACAACAGGAATTCCTTGAGAAACATATCTTATCTGTCCAACATGTCCTATTTATGTCGCAAGCAGAATTTAGGTCTTTTGATCTAGTAGTTCTGATGCTGTTTGTTTTGCAGGTGAACTCAACAATCCTATCCTCTTGAGTCCTATCCATGAGCCAGCTAGCTATCAAGGGTGTTATAAAGGAGTTTATACATAGTTCTGCAAGTTTGTTAATGGTGCCCAAGTATTGTATTGTATCAACTGATTAAACCAGGCCTAGGTAGGCAGTTTGCACCACTTTTCCCTCATCCATTGCCTTAATGATCTTTCCAAATAAGTTCACCAGATTCAGTAAGCATGACCTTCCTTTGACTAAGTCAAACTGGGATGGATCTAGTGTCTGGAAATCTTCTAAGTCTTTGTTCATAATTTGCATGATAATTCTTTCCATGGCTTTGGAATTAAGACTATTTAGAAAAATGTGTCTGCAGTTTCCAGGATCTTGTGAAGGTCCTCCCTTATGATGGGGGATGACAATTCCAGTCTTCCTTTCTCATAGCACAAAACCTGTTTAAGACTGTAGTTAAATAGTGACTACAGGGGTCCTGATAAGTTTTATTTTAGACTGTTCAGAAGACATCTTGGGATATTATTGGGCCCACTGAGATTGAGTTCTTGTATTCCATGCCAGGTTACCTCGCAGTAGTCTGTATGAAACAGACTAAAGAGACAGGACTTTTGAGGCAATCAGTGTAAGACATTTTGTTAACTCCTTGTATTATTTTTGTAAGGATCTTTGTAAATGCTTCCATTGCTGAATGTGTCTGGTCAGGTGCATACCAAAGGGGCCATTATATTCTATGATGGGTCTGATGAGGGCTAAGTACAGTGGTCCAATCACCTTTCTGGACCTAGATGCCATTCCCTTATTTAAAAGTTGAGTAACACAGCAATATTTTCTAACTACCTTGGACACATGTTGATCGAAGTCTAGATTATTATCTACATGACTTCCCAGAATCCTGACTAGTGAATCAAAACCTTTAGGGGTGTTTTATTGATGATGTAGCTACCCGGGTGGCTGCCTTTCCAAAAGGTGCTATAATGCATTTCTTGGTATTGAGTTTTAAGCCATGGCTTTGGCACCAATTATTTGATGGCATTAGACCTTTCTGAAAGGTGTTCTTATCTTGGGATACAGGGTCAATACTGCTCCCAGTTTGCTGTGAACTTAGTCAGCTAGAGGCTTTTGACATTGGCTTTGACCTCTGAGAAAGTAGGTGGCAAAGAGGAGTGGACCAAGCACCGGGCCCTGAGGAACTACACTGATGACCAGCCTCTTTGTAAGAGAAGCCTCACCAGTCCTATCTGTGAGCCGGCTAGCTATCAAGCATGTTATGAAGGGGTTTATGCTTAGTTCCATAAGTTTGTTGACAGTGCCCGAGTGGGGTATTGTAGCAACTGATTAAGTCAGGTCTAGACAGGCAGTATGCACTGGCTTTCTCTCATCCATTGCCTTAGTGACCTTTTCAAAGAAGTCCACCAGATTCAGTAAGCATGACCTTCTTTGACAAAGCCAAACTGGGATGGGTCCAATGTGTGGAAGTCTTCTATGTCTTGTTGATAATTTCCATGAAATTTCTTTCAATGGCTTTGCACATAAGACTAGTCAGACTAGCGGGTTTGTAGTTTCTATGATCTGTTGAAGATCCTCCATTATCAAGAGGGATGACCATTGCAGTCTTCCATTCTCATAGCATAAAAACCTGTTTTAAGACTGTAGTTGAGTAGTGATTACAGGGGTCCTGATAAGTCACATTTTGGACTGTTCAAGAGGCATCCCAGGATGTTATTGGCCCCAGTGAGTACAACCAGTCCATGCTCTCTGGTTATAGTTGGAGGGGCTATGTCTGAGGGTATTTTTGTGGGGATGATTGAGGGTGTGTGGGGGGTAAAGCTGGAAATGAATTTGCCTGCTAACAAGTTTGCTATATCACCTGTCTCAGTGAACGTGGCACCAATAACCATCAGCTCAGCATATTGCTGTGTGCTGCCCTTGAGCTTTCTGACATAGCTGAAGCTATTTTAATCTCAAGGTTAGCTTTGTTTGACCTAATTATCCCTCTTAGTTGCCTGATTAGTTTAATGGCAGAGTTTTTATCTTTATGTGAATTACCCTTCCTGATTTTTTCCACATTCTTTTTTCCTTTTTGTTGTATATCCTGTTTAATTTGGGATGCAACCATGGCAGCTTGAGTCTAGTGCTAGTTCTGGGCTTCTGGTTGGTACAGCTGACTCTATGCAGCCACTGATATGGTTGTACAGAGTTTCTGAGAGCAATTCAGTGTAGGCTGCTGTGTTCTCAGGGTATGGAGAGGCATTGAACTTTGACAGACCTTCAGTTAATGAAAGGTAGCTTGCCTTGGAATAGTTCCTAACTGTTACTGGTTCTTCTGGGGTTACAGAGTTGACTTAGGTTTCAAAGGAGACAGATTTATAGCTGGACATACTAGGGATGATGAGACATTGGGGGGTGGGGTGTAGCACTCTCCCATGTTTGAGTATGAGGTCCAGTATGTTGGAGCCTGTAGTGGGTGTTTTCGCCATTTGGTCAAGGATGTTTGTATTTATGAAGTCAAGGAATCTTTGTGCCTGTACATTTGAGATTGCATAGGATTCCTGGGCTATAAATTGGTAATTAAAGTTTTCCATGAGTAGGGTGTTAGGTTGGATAGCTAGTGTTTCCAGTAGGATTAAGTATACCTTATGAGCTTCTTGGTAAATGAAGGTTGACATACAGCTGGCTAGTCTATAGTACAGGGTTTCATCTATGATGATCTGCACATGGAGAAACTCCTGTCTGACCTATCTAGAGGTATGCTTGTTACTGATGCATATTGGAGACCTTCAACTTTAGTCCTTATCTGTCAGCTACTGGTCTAACACTGTCCAAGGCATCGAACCCTTGCATTCTCTGGTACTTTCTGATGCCTTAAACCATGTCTCAGTATCTCTACAGATGTCTACATTCTTTAGTGTGAGAACGGCTTGGAGGGAGTTTAGGTTTTTTAGGTAGGCTCCTGGCATTGAGTTTCAGTTAAGGTGATTTTGCTACATTGATAGTGCCTTTTTTAGGCAATGCCAAATCGATAAACCTATGAGGGTGGTTAAAATTTTAGCCAGTATTCAAAATCCTGGACGGGACAGGTACAGACCATCCTTGGCAAAGCAATATGGTCCATTAACCATGTTCTCCCAATGTGACAAATATTGGATTCCCTTAGAATGACACCAGAAACACAGCCAGTTGTTAAACCCAACCACCTTTTGCTCATACTATGGAATCATCCTTGGTTATGATAATATTCTGCTCAGTAATAGGCTCATACCAGCCTGAGACACAAAGTCTGAGAGCTCCATAATGAATGTCTGTCTTCATATAGTCCAGGGAGGTATGTCTCAGGTCATTTACACCTACATGGACTATGATGGAATCATCCTGGTACCTGTGATGTAATGACTTGATTGTGTATGTGATTGGCAGATCCCGGCTCCAGATAAGCAACTGTTCTCTTCTCCTTGTTCTGCCTGTTTAGAGGAACATCAGTATGTAATATAATGGGATCCCCTCCTTCGAGAATCTTAAAAAATGTGTTTGCTTGCCTTAGGGCCTTAGTGTTTGGGTCCCCACTGAGTGGACAGTATGTGTGGTGTTAGGTGTTCTTTTTCTGAGTGCCTTTGTGCTTCCTGAGACTTAGCTTGGACAACAGATTGTCTAGGTCAGGGGTGTCCCACAATGCCCCACTATGTCCTACATCAAACTGTTTTGAATGGACTGATATGTGTTAGACATGGTAATGCCCCCCCCAAACCTCACCAAGTAAGGTAAGTGGCCCCTGAACTGTATCATAAGTGGCTCCTGGGCCAAAAAGTTTGGGAACTCCTGATTTGGGTGATCTTTGTTGTTTAGGAAGATTGCTTTCAAGTGCCTCAGCTTCTGTTAGTCTGTATGTGTAGTGTGTGCTATGTGAGGTGGATGTTATTTGTGTGGTTTAGACAACATCACGTGCACCTGTATATGAGAGTTTAGCCTCAAGTGTCATTGTGTAAGTACACCTCTCACATACTGAGTTTATTTATTTAAGGATTAAGTGGTTGTCAGTAAACATGACACAATGGCTCCATTGTCTCACAATGCTCAAATCCATCAAGCTGGCTACAAAGAAGTTAGGAAATTTCATATCAATGTTATCCTGGCCTTTGGTGAGCTACAAGGAGGTGAAGATTGAGGTTAGATGGCTATTAAGGGTACTTTATTGGGGCAGACAATACTAAATAGTACTGAATTCTACTAACTTTAGTGTTTATACAGACATGCATCTGGAGTGCTTCTCCCTGGGCCTCCAATGAAACTTGGCTCATTCCAACTCAGACTTTCCCAGTAAACAAATATTAAATAAACAAAATAAATAAATTACACAGTACTAAATATTACTAAATCTGTAGTTATTGCAACAATGCTCAACTAGCTGGTGTAAGCTTGTTGGCAAAGAAGGTATAAGCTCTGTATTTACTGCTTTACAAGGTGCAGTTTTAAGGTGCATTCTTCAGGGAAAATTTGCTTTGTAGGGTGAATCTGTTGAAAACAATGGGTGGGAAGAGTAGTTATACACAAACACACGCACGGATATACACACACACGGATATATACACACACACACACACACACACATATGTATATATATATATATATATATATATATATATATATATATATATATATATATATATATATGTCTGGGTCTAGGACTAATGCTCGAATGGCCATTTCAACGAATGTGAAATGGCTGGGCATACTTACACGAAAGTGCTTTTCACCAAAGAAGCACTTTCGCGTGAGTATGCCTGTTGTGGAGGTCATACTACGGTGCGGATAATAGAAAATTCCCTTTTCCCCACTGTAGTGTGATCTTGGAGTGAGAATATTAAAGTAGGGGGTGTGGGGTGGCACAGCCCCCCACAAGGGGGGGTGCAGGGGGGCTTGCCCCCCTGCATAAACACTTTTTTATTGTTTTTAATGTTTTTTTTTTAACGCACTTTAATGAAAGTGCTTTTTCGGTAAAAGCATTTTCGTTAAAGTGTGTTTGGTGAATGTGGATGCGGACTATTGAACTTTCGTTCAATAGTCCTAGATATACATATATATATATATATATATATATATATATATATATATATATATATATACACACACACACACACACACACACATATATATATATATATATATATATATATGTATGTATATGTATATATACAAGAAGTTCCTTGTAGATCTGGATAAAGGCTTGCAAACCGACAAAGAAGTGGGATGCAAGTCCAACCAATGGCTTCAAAAGAGAATGTATGTATGTATGTGAGATACACTCCTTTTTATATGTATTATAGCTTTTTAGAGTTGTAACATATATACATTTTCTATGTACATTATATTGTTTTTTGTTGTATATTTTTAGAATACTGAAGTGCTTTAAGTACATTAGATGTATTTTTATCAGAATACATGGGATCCAACATGCTGTTTTTGATCATGCAATATATGACTTTAAGAAGAGAATGCATGGAGCAGGTGCTTTCAGTTAGTGACTGATAGTAACAGTACGTAAGTGGAAGCTCCATTTCAAATATGTATACGTCTGAGGAAGCGGTGGGACACACTGTGCTTGCGAAAGTGCTTGTATTATTCTCTGTTTTTTGTCGAATAAATAGTACATCTGTTGAAGCCTTTGGTTGGACTTGCATCCCACTTGTATATATATATATATATATATATATATATATATATATATATATATATATATATATATATGTTTGTGTGTGTGTGTGTGTGTGTGTGTGTGTGTGTGGGCGCATGTGTTTATGTATATGTATATATATATGGATCTACTTCATATAATCAAATTACCAAAAATGTTGAACCTTTTAACGTTGAGACAAAATCATCAGATGCTTATATGAGTGAAATTGCATACTATTAAAAGTTAAAATGTTGAAGCACCTTTTGGGCATGTCAGAAAGCATATAATAACAGATTCTATGCTTAAACTGACAAAAAAAAGTACCGTTAACAACAACTTTGAAAGGGGCAATCCCCCATCATTAATGTTCTGCTTGTACTTTGGTTTCATTCTGGGTGATGGAAGGAGGGTGCTCAGGGCTAGGGTCATACCTGCCTGGGCTACATAATCTGAGAGCTCCTCCATGTCTCTTTTCATGTAGTCCAGGGAGGTACGTCTCAGGTCATTCACACCCACATTTACAATGACAGATTCATATTACCTGTTGTTGAGGGACCCGAGTGCATGCGTTATGTGATGGATCCTGGCACCTGGCAGGCAGCTGACTGTTACTTTCTTCATATTCAGCCTAGTGAGTGGGGCATCAGTGTGCCTCACTATCGAGTCACCTATAACTAGTGTGTTGGGCATGCTGTTTTGCCTTTGGGGTTTGGTTGACTGGCACACCTTTTAGGAGAGTTATGTGTCTCATGATTAGTGTTGTGTTGTGGTGGTCGAGTGCATTTTTGCCTTGGAGGTCTCTGTTGTTTGGGTAGATTTTTATTGAGAGCCTCCATGAAGGTGGGTGTGTAGTTGTGTTTTTATGTGAAGGCAGTGCTGGTGTGTGCTTTGGAGGGCTATGTGTTCTATATTGTGTGGTGCAAGTGTTGACCTTTTCCTCTTCACCAGCTATTCCGGTCTTGGCTGGAGAGTGTGTGGCTTCCATTTTGGATATATAAGTGCATCTCTTACAAGTCTGAGTGTTGGGAGGTAAGAGGAGAGGGTTGTCAGTGTTCATGAGGCAGTTGCTACATTGCCACAGGATGCCCAAATTCACCAGGTTAATAGAGAAAGCATAGGAAACTGACCTTTAGACATGCCTGGAGGGGTGGGCATTAATAATAAGTACTGGTGCTGTTTCCTTGTAGAACGTTTAGTGCTGATAGCACGTTTGTGTGCCACAATAATTGCTACAAGAAGTCTGGTAAAGTGCTAGACTAATAAGCTAGTAAAACTGCAGGAGAGGAGAGCACTGACACATCTAAGAGAAAATTTGAAGAGCAGACTTTTTGGCACCACCCAGAATCTTACAGTAGTGAACAAACAGTCCTGGATACAGCAAATCTGTATCTGCACTAAACTAGTTACAGGAAAGGCGGGAAACAGTTTTTTTTTTTTTTTTTTTTTTTTAGTAGAAGTGAAGAGACAGAAGATAATGAGATAATTCAAGGTTCAGAAGCTAAAGGGGTGGGGCTTTACTAAGGTCTCACTATAAACAGTAGAATGAGCTGTTGTAATGTGACTGGGGTAGTGTCCAGTATCAACTTTATACCAGAGACGGGCAACTCAAAGCCACAAAGACATACGACCACCACAAGAACTGGGTGGGTGTGAAAAGAAAACAGTTGTACAGATTACAGAGATATGTATTAAGTCAGACGTGCAGAAGACAATTGAAAATAAACACGTATCTTTTTCCAGTATCACAGCAGGCAGTAGGCTAGTCTCTCTTCAGGTTAGAACAGCTTGCACAAACAGGTATATCTGATTTAAAACACTGGCTGTTAAAGGCAGAGAAATAGAAACCGGCCCAATTATCCAATCAAAAAAATGTTTTGCAGGAATGCCCCTTGCTAGATTAAACTAGTCTGATTTACTTTCTGCCACAAAGAAAACAGCTAGGCCTCTAGACCAAAGATTTCACTGCAAACTGAGGGTCACAACAGTAACAGCTACTCAGATCTATCACACAACAAAAAGGAGACTAAAAACAGTTGTATAGATTACAGAAATATGTATTGTCAGAAGTGCAGAAGACAATTGAAAATAAACATTTATCATTTTTCCAATGTCACAGGGGGCAGTAGGGCAGTCTTTCTGCAGCTTAGAACAGCTTGAGCAAACAGGTACATCTGATTTAAAACACTGGCTATTAAAGGTAGAGAAACAGAAACCAGCCCAATTATCCAATCAAAAATAACAGTTTTGCAGGAATGCCCCAAGCTAGATTAAACCAGTCTGATTTACTTTCTGCCACAAAGAAAACAGCTAGGTCTCTAGACAAAAAAATTGCACTGCAAACGGAGGGTCACAACAGTAACAGATATCCAGCCTTATCACGCAAAAAAGGAGACTAAAAACAGTTGTACAGATTACAGAGATATGTATTAAATCAGAAGTGCAGAAGACAGTTGATAATAAACAGTTATCTTTTTCCAATATCACAGCAGGCAGTCTCTCTGCAGCTTAGAACAGCTTGAGCAAACAGGTATATTTGATTTAAAACACTGGCTATTAGTGGCAGAGAAACAGAAACCAGCCTGTTGACATCAGAAAATGCCAAACATCCTATTGACTGTTTCTGGTTTATGTGAGGTATGCGTGTGTGTGTGTGTGTGTGTGTGTGTGTGTGTGTGTGTGTGTGTGTGTGTGTGTGTCTGTGAAATTTTTATTTTGGTAAGTTAATATGTCAAGCTGGTGTTAGAGTCATCTGCAGTGAGATGGGGGTTGGCAATACATTGATTTCTGTACAATAAAACTCAAATTCCTCAAAAAAAAAAAAAACACACCAAAATTAAACCTCACTAAGAGAAGTGATAGGTCTTGTTTTAGGTCAGTGTGTCCTATCCACCTTTCCCATGTGAGATGGCTGACACCTAGTGCATTGTGGTCAATAAACCTGTTATTACGCTCTAGGGATCTAAACCTCACCACAACAATAAATAGGACATGCTGGAGGGATAGATTCCTGTCCCAGAGACTTCCCATGCTTTGGAACAAGATCCCAATCTACATCAGGCAGAGCTCCTCGCTAACACTCTTCAAAAGAAACCTTGACGAGTGGATGGGAAACAGAAAGTTTACCTCTGGGATCACTTCAGTGGCTCTGCTGGACAGAGGCACAGGGAACTAATCTAAGGGGGCGGCGAAAGCCAACACATTCTGGCTAGGCTTATAAATGCCTTTGGGCAGATAGCCTAGTACCTACTATGAACCTATGAACCTATTTGTCTAGCTA
Source organism: Protopterus annectens (assembly GCF_019279795.1). NCBI lineage: Eukaryota > Metazoa > Chordata > Ceratodontiformes > Protopteridae > Protopterus > Protopterus annectens. Next base: position 59,782,142 of record NC_056739.1, on the reverse strand, counting down.
AACATAATGTTTCTATGCACATGCCTCCATTAGCACTCTGATTCCTGCTACACCCTCTTTTATCTACAAATTATCTTCCTGGGAATATTTTAGTCTCGTATAAGAAACTGTCAAGAAACAGCAAGGACTGTCAGTAGTTTCCCCTCTCGATCAACATTTGCCTTTATTTAGAACTGTAGTGTATCAGCTTTTATCAGCATTAATGAAGGTTTATAAAAGGAAAAAAGTAGTTCCTCCTCTTTCTTGTGATAAAAAAGAAAGTTTGTACATGTTGCAGGCTGAGTTTTTTGAGTTGTTTGGATCAAACCTAAAGGACGCATCCTTGAAATCAAACGATTACTCCCCAAGGACATTACTTTATTAAAACTTTAAATTATAAGGATAATATTTTATTTGGCTTCCTGGAGACCAATGTTATCCATCTAAGAGATATAAAAAAGTAATGTGAGTAACAGAATCTAAATGGATAGCCACTTCTGTATTTAACACATTTAATGATGTCATAAAATCTGTCAATTTACACCTAAGCTTTACTCCTAAACTCTAATACCAAAAAAAAAAAAAAACACAGAATATATAATATAAAAGTCTTAAGGAAAGTCAAGAACTGTTTAATAGTTTAGAGGTGGAGTCTTCTAACTATTTCTTTAGCTATGACTGCTGTTATCTTTACCTCTCAATGACCTTTGACAGACAGGTCTACCATTCCAGTACTCTGACATTAAGAGCTCTACATTATTTATATACACAGTATACCAATCTTGTATATTCTCTTGTATATTGTAACAGATTCAAGAAGCATCACAAAAACGCCTGATGCAGAGGTCAAAAAGTTGTAAACCCCACTGCCGTAACACATAGAATAGAACTGTATGCCTTAAGATGGGTCTATTTTTTTAGTGGATACAGCATTTAGACCAGATATATCTAGTGTTTAGAAGGCAGGCCTGGCTGAGGAGAAAAAAAATATTCTTAAAATGTTAAGTCCCATCTGTTGGGTGCTTCTGTCTCTAAATAGCAGACAGTATCATTTATAACATAGTGAGGAAACCAGAGATGTAGAGGGACAAAGTCATGGCTATAACCCAGGAAACCTCAGTTCAGCTAACAGCTCAAACACCTGTTGCAGCTGGCTAGGTAAAAGGGGAGCTATGAGTCAACAACATAAAATGGCCTGTAAGGCAACTAGCCTAGTACTTACCTATGAACATTTTAAATTGTTTACAGCAGTCTGTTGTTCTGTAATTAGAGTTATACACAGGACCTCTGCTTGCATTCTGTGAAATATTGGTAGTTTCACAAGTCAGTCTTATAAAGCCAGCATTACCGGACAGTTTCTTTGTTTTTTTTACCACTTCAGATGTTTTACATTCCATATTAACATCAGAGTTGTTCAGCTATGTAGTATTCAAGCTTATTCAAAGCATTGTTTTTACTCTTCAAAGGTTTGCAGTCAAACTTCAAAAAAAAGTTGAAGTTATGATTGTATTGGGCTATAGCCAGTATGTTACCACAATTTTCTGTATCTTAAACAGTTTTGGCTATTTTTATTTGCTCTCATTCATGGACACAACTGAGTTTAAAAATAGGAGAAAAAGGAAAAAATTATCACACCTTGTGGAAGATACTCATTAAAGGAGGCTTGCTATGGAGGTAAGGAAAAGAAAATCTGCCAGTGCTGAGGAAGATACTAATACTTAATACTCAAAAAAGTAATGTCTTTTGGCTTTTCCTGGTGTGGGGTCACCACATCGGATTACTGGTCCGCAGATTGATTGGTAGTAGAATTTTGCTGTGTTCAGTTGCCAACCCAGCACCCATCCTTCACTGAAGACACACACGGACCTACCTGCCTGTCTTTAAAACTCACTTGACTGCAGGTCGGACATGCAAACTCCGCACAGAAGGCCCTCCAGCCGAGAATCGAACCGGAGAACATCTTGCTGTGAGGTGACAAAGCTAACCGCTGCACCACCGTGGCCGATACTAATACTTAATACTCAAATAACGCCAATATAGAGGGATACATTCATTTTCCAAAGTAACACAATTCTCCTCATAAACCTCTATGCTGTTCAAAAGTAATATTTTAGCAGTACATTCATGCTTATGGTTATGGCAAGTCAGTATCCTCTAAAACCATACTAGGTCTAAAGAGTGAGAAGCCTAGTGAATCTCCAATAAATAACAGGTTCATAGGTGATTGCTAGGCTAATCACCCTAGTGAGCATTTTTAAGCCTAGCCATGTTTCCCAAATGTATCTGACAAGTTTTGATATCCTAAGGTTATTTTAAGAGGTATATGCAGGCTTGGACATGGCAGATCAAACACTTACATGTTACCTCTGTCTACTAGAGACATTGGTGCTAGACCAGGGGAACATTTCCGATTCCCCATCCACTGGTCCAAGTTATTCTTGAATTGGGTTAGGGAAGAACTCTGCTAATTGTATTAGGTAAGAACTCTGTCATTCTAGAACATACATCCCAGCAACTAATTTAGATTCCAAAATGTTTCATTATTCCTTTAATTATAAGACCTTTGTCAGTGAATATTGTCAGAAGACTAGTGTTGTCAGAAGACTGTGTGATCTGTTCTCACACCAGGCGATTGGATTCATTACTGACACCACAGTGCTGCATCATTGGGAAGGGCTGCATTCCTGAGTGTGCTGTCTTTTGCATAGGACATTAAATGAGGTTCCATCTGCCTGAGATAGTGGTATCTAGGGTGGACGTAAATGATCCCATGACACTTACTGAAAAGACATTGGAATTTCCCCATTGTCTTAGGCAAATATCCCTAGTTAGGATAAACAGCACAACTAGTCTCCCCTGAAAAGAGGCCACTGACTTGGTAGGATTAACACAGTCAAAAAAGGTGGGTAAATAAATAAATACATACATGCATTTTAATATAGTTCAAGAAATGGACCTGCTTTGGTAAATATGTCTACAACTATCTTGGACCATCTTAAGTCCCTGGATAGAATACAGAGATGTGAATCTTTTCAGTTACCTGTGAGCACCCAAGAGAGAAAAAGGAAAATAAGACAGTCTCCTTGATTCATCTAGTGGGAATGAAAGATTTTATATGAGGCAGATAATATCATTTTTATCCTGTGAGTCAGACAGGGAGAATTATTCTCTTCTCTATGCCCCCTCCTCCCATCCCAATTAAATGAATTGCACAGCTGAATATGTACCTGATCTGCAAGAAACTCCTCTTCACTGGAGAAGAGATCAAGCAAACTGAGGTGGAAAATGGCTTATATAAACACAGTGGAAAGTAGCTGTACTGCTCTGTGCTTTAAGAACATTTTAAAAGTTAGTAGTCAAATACCTGATGTGCAGTCTTTTGCCTTCAGGAAGGCTGACAGGATGTAATGCACAACTTCAGATGGAAAGGGTCTCTGTAGCACCCGTAAGGCTCATCTTGATACTGTTCTTTTATCTATGTCTGATACCAGTAGGCAAACTTTGCCTTTAGCAATCTTACCCTTAGATAGGGAGTCAGGCTTTTTTGACCAATATGGGGAAAATGATTCAGTCATCTTTTACACTGCTATTAGAACACTAAGTTAGTTGGCACTCTTGGTTTCTTGTAAAAGTTAGTTTATGACAGATTCAGAAATAAGTACACTATACTAATATAATACAGAATTTAGCTACTACTGTGCACTAAATGGCAGCATATCCACTAAAATGTACTTATGCTATGACTGCATTGTCTTGATAAGATTTGCATGGCTTTATAACTGACTCTTGCAATGATGATGTCGGGGAGACTGATGAATGCTGCTGAATCTTAATAATATTTATATGGTAAATCACCAGACTGTGTAATTGTTGCTCTTGAACATAAAGGCAAAATCAGATTTAACAAAGATTTGTATGTACCCTCCATTTCTTTATAACAAAAGACTCACACTCAAGATAAGAAGTCATTTTATAGAAAGAAGCTTTCTTCTTGGAACTTTTAACAACAGAAACAACAAAGAATGAGGAGAGAACCAAGGTTGCCAATGTGTAGAAATTACTAAAACATGCTCTGCGCAGAAGATTAGTTTGGATAGGAAACTTTTGTTCCTTTAGTAAAAAAAACATTTCAGCTCAAAATGGACTTTATACAAGATGAATGTGCATAGGTTCATAGTTAGGTACTAGGCTATCTGCCTTAGGGCATTTATAAGCTTAGTCAGAGTGTGTCGGCTTTCGCCACCCCATTGATTAATTAACTGAGCCTCTGTCAAGCAGAGCCAATGAAGTGATCCCAGGGGTGTATTTTCTGTTACCCATTCACTCGTCAATGTTTCTCTTGAAGAGTGTTAATGAGGGGATCTGCCTAATGTAGATAGGAATTTTGTTCCAAAGAATGGGGAGTCTCTGTGACAGGAATCTATTCCTCCAGCATGTTCTATTTATTGTTGTGGCAAGGTTTAGCTCACTAGAGTGCGTGGCTCACAGTGACTTGGATTTCTTTAGGTGGAGCATGTCCGTCAATTCTGAGTTGGACATGGCTTTGTAAGTCAGGCAGAGATCACCTCTGAGTAAGCGATATGCCACTGAGTACAGCCGGAGTTTTTTCAGTCGGTCTGCATAGGACATATGTTTGAGGCCAGTAGTCCTCTTGGTGAGGTACTTTTGTGGTCTTTCCAGCTGTTGGAAGTGTCTTGTGAGGTACATCCCAAATGGGGCATTGTACTCTATGATGGGTCTGATGAGTGACGAGTACAGGGGCATTATAACCTCTTTCTTTCTAGATGCGAATGCTTTAGTAATTAGATGGGCCACATAGAAGGATTTCCTAACTACTTTGGCAATATGATTGTCAAAGGAGAGATTACTATCTACCTGGATCCCCAGATCTCTTATTACCTCTTCTGTATTAAGGGGGCTGCCACCTATGTGGTAATTCGTGGGTGTTTTGTTTTTCCCAAATGGGATGACTATGCATTTTTTAGCATTTAGCTTGAGGCCATGACTTTGACACCAGGTGTCCACCTCAGTAAGGCCCTTTTGGAGGATGTCAGCCGGAGAGTTATTTATGGCTCCCAATTTGCAGTCACCGGCGAACTTGGTTAGCCATAGTCCTCCTGTGTTTGCCTGTACTTCTGAGAAGTATATGCTGAACAGTAGAGGTCCCGGGACCGAGCCTTGTGGGATACCACTTGTGACTGGTTTAGAGTCGGACCTGGAGCCTGCTATTCTTACTGCGTGAGTTCTGTCTGTAAGCCAGTTGGCAACCCATCTTGTGACGTAGGGGTTTATGTTCAGGCTGGTGATTTTTTCTATAATACCTGAGTGAGGAATGGTGTCGAAAGGCTTGGCGAGGTCAAGGTAGGCTGTGTGAACCACCTTTCCCTCGTCTATGGCCTTGGTGACTGTCTCGAAGAAGTCAACCAGGTTTAGTAGGCATGATCTGCCCTTAACAGAGCTGAACTGGGTCAGGTCAAGTGTTTAGAGGTTCCCAATGTCTTTGTTAATGAGTTCCATGATGATGTGCTCCATAGCCTTGCAGGCCAGGCTTGTCAGACTTATGGGGCGATAGTTACCAGGGTCAGTTGTGGCCCCTCCTTGTGAAGTGGAATAACCGTTGCTGTGCACTGTTCTATGGGCACGTAGCCTGTGGAGAGGCTAAGGTTGAAAAGTGTGTTTAGGTGAGGGGGTTAGTTCATTCTGTAGTTCGTGCAAGACGCATCCTGGGACACCATCTGGCCCCATTGATGCTGTGTTTTTGGCTTTTGAAAGGGCTATTTTCACCTGTGCATCTGTGATTTCCGAGACACTACACTTTCTGGTATTGTTGTGGGCCCTTTTGGAGGTGAGAGGGGGGTGAAGTTTGCACTGAATCTATCTGCCAGGATGTTGGCAATATCAGTAGGTTGAGTATATTTTGTGCTATTTTGCACTAGCCCAGAGCATATTTGCGAGTTGCCACTTAGATTCTTGACATAGCTAAAGAAGGCTCTGTCATTATCTTTTGAATCCTTGGCTAGTTTTCTTTCGAAGTTAGCCTTGGATGATTTTATGAGGGCCCTTAGTTTCTTACTGATACTGATCAGGGATGGCTTTCCTTCTTGGGATTTGCTTTTTTTTTCTGAACTAGTTTCCTCCTTTTATTGTATAACCTGTTTATGGCAGGGGTCCACCAGACTGGTTTCCTTCTCTTAGGGGAGTGAGTCTTGGTTTTGCTAGGGATGGCATGATCCATGCATCCTTGTAGGTGCTCATAGAGTGCATTTGTAAAGGATTCTGCATCTTGGGCAATGTTATCCTTTAGTGTGGGGGCTGTGAAACTTACCACCTCTGTTTTAAGTAAGGGGAAGTTTGCTTTAGAAAAGTTTTTCACTGTGGTTTCCTTGGTTGGGGATGGTGGTGGGGTGTGGACATCCAGAGTGATTAGTTTATGGTCTGATCTAACCAGTGACAGGTTGACCTCTGATGCGGAACACCTGTCGCCCATGTTGGTGATGATCAGTTCTATGTGTCAATTAAATAGACCTACTTCGAATCTTTGATATTGCAACAAGGAACTCATATCAAAAACAAAAGAGAACTCTTTAACTAACATGGCTTGGTCAGCTTTCCTGAGAGGGTGATGGCTTAGTCATTCAGAGGCACACAGGGTAGTGCAGTCTCCCTGGTGGAGACTGGAGAGACCACTGTTTATTCTATGGAGGAAGGAGAAGAGTTGCTTGGAGGAAATTCCCCTTGTAGAAGTGAAGGGACTCCATCCACAGACAGCTCATTGCACCTCCCACCCAATACCTCACCATGCACACACCCAGCTAGGGCCAGCTAGGGTCAGGAGACTAAAAAACTTGAAACCACTCTTAATGACTGCCTGAATCACAGTCCCTTTGGTTGACACTTGTTCAGTGAAGTGAACAGGTGGGCTGATAGACCAAGTAAAGGACTGACGACTGGCAGGAGAGTAGGACAAAAATAAAAACATATGTGGATGCAGAATAAATGTAGAAGTTTTATTAAAACTGAAAGAGGAGAAGAAGAGAAGGATTTTTAATCTTTAGTTTAAACTGTATTAACTACTACAGGAAATTTGTTAAAAGGAAATTAATATTAAATTTACGTAATATAATGTTTTTTTTTCAGATTTATACATTTCATCTAGTGTAGGTATTTCATCTATTAACACAAAATATAGAACACAGATTACAGCTTGTTCTCTAAAGCATGAATGAAAATAAATGTGCTTGTTGGTTTTCTTGTTTTTTTCACTGAGGGTAACATGCAATTTAATTGATTTAATAGATTTGTTTTTGATTTCAGAGCTCACAGAAAGAAAATATCTTTAACAACTTACATCCTTACCACAATATATAACAACAATCATATTACTGGATCTAATTAAACCAATTAAATTAATCACCAGACTTGTAGTTGGAAAATAGCTAGGATTCATTATTATATAGATATTATCTATATCTGTACCATACCTGTATAAAAACTAGGACTCATTAACTATATGGATATTATCTGTATCTATACGATACCTGTATAATAACTAGGACTCATTAACTATATGGATATTATCTGTATCTGTACGATACCTTTATAATAACAACTAGGATTCATTACTGTACAGGTATTATCTGTATCTGTATAATACCTGTATAATAACTAGGTTTCATTACTACATGGGTATTATCTGTACCTGTACGATACCTGTATAATAATTAAGACTCATTACTATATGGATATTATCTGTATCTGTACGATACCTGTATAATAACTAGGATTCATTACTATACAGGTACTATCTGTATAATAACTAGGATTCATTACTATACTGGTATTATCTGTATCTGTAAGATACCTTTATAATAACTAGGATTCATTACGGTAGAGGTATTATCTGTATCTGTATAATACCTGTATAATAACTAGGTTTCATTACTACACAGGTATTATCTGTATCAGTACGATACCTGTATAACAACTATGATTCATTACTGTACAGGTATTATCTGTATTTGTATGATACCTTTATAATAACTAGGATTCAGTATTATAGAGGTATTATCTGTAATTGTACAATACCTATATAATAACTAGGATTCATTACTATACAGGTATTATCTGTATCTGTACAATACCTGTATGAAAACTAGGATTCATTACTATACAGGTATTAACTGTATCTATATAATACCTGTATAGTAACTAGGATCAGTTACTGTATAGGTATTATCTATATCTGTATAATACCTGTGTAATAACTAGGATTCATTATTATACAGATATTTTCTATATCTGTACGATACCTGTATAATAACTAGGATTCATTACTATACATGTAATATCTGTATCTGTATAATACCTGTATAATAATCAAAATTCATTACTATACAGTTATTATCTGTATCTGTATGATACCTTTATAATAACTAGGATTCATTACTATGCAGGTATTATCTGCATTTCTACGACACCTTTATAATAACTAAGATTCAGCACTATACAGGTATTATCTGTATCTGTATAATACCTGTGTAATGACCAAGATTCATGACTATACAGTTATTATCTGTATCTGTATGATACCTTTATAATGAGTAGGGTTCATTACTATAAGAGTATTATCTATATCTGTACATTACCTGTATAATAACTAGGATTCATAACTATACAGGAGTTAGCTGTATCTGTATAATACCTGTATAGTAACTTGGAGTAATTACTGTACAGGTATTATCTGTACCTGTATAATACTTGTATAATAACTACGATTCATTGCTATAAGGGTATTATCTGTACCTGTACGATGCCTGTATAATAACTAGGACACATTGCTATACAGGTATTATGTGTATCTGTATAATACCTGTATAATAAGTAGGATTCATTACTATACATATATTATCTGTATCTGTACGATGCCTGTAAAATAACTAGGACTCATTACTATATGGGTATTATATGTATCTTTATAATACCTGTATAAAAACTAGGATTCATTACTATACAGATATTATCTGCATCTGTATCATACCTGTATAACAACTAGGATTCATTACTATACAGATATTATATGCATCTGTATGATACCTGTATAATAACTAGGATCTATTACTATAGAGGTATTATATGTATCTGTATGATACCTGTATAATAACTAGGATCCATTACTATGCAGGTATTATCGGTATCTGTATAATATCTGTATAACAAGTAAGATCCATTATTATACAGATATTATCTGTATCTGTACAATGCCTGTATAATAACTAGGACTCATTACTATACGAGTATTATCTGTATCTGTATAACACATAACAACTAGGATTCATTACTAAAGAGGTATTATATGTATCTGTGTGATACATGTGTAATAAGTAGGATCCATTACTATACAGGTATTATCTGTATCTGTATAATACCTGTATAATAAGTAGGATTCATTACTATACAGATATTATCTGTATCTGTACGATGCCTGTATGATAACTAGGACTCATTACAATACGAGTATTATCTGTATCTGTATATCACCTGTATAATAACTAGGATTCATTAGTATACAGGTATTATATGTATCTATATCTGTATAATACCTGTATAATAAGTAGGATTCATTACTATACAGATATTATCTGCATCTGTACGATGCCTGTATAATAACTAGGACTCATTAATAAATGAGTATTATCTATATCTGTATATCACCTGTATAATAACTAGGATTCATTACTATACAGGCATTATATGTAACTGTAGAATACCTGTATAATAACTAGGCTCTATTACTATACAGGTATTATATGTATCTGTATGATACCTGTATAATAACTAGGATCCATTACTATACAGGTATTATCTGCATCTGTATCTGTATAATACCTGTAGAATAAGTGGGATTCATTACTATACAGATATTATCTGTATCTGTACGATACCTGTATAATAACTAGGACTCATTACTGTACGGGTATTATCTGTTTCTGTATAACACCTGTATAATAACTAGGATTCATTACTATACAGGTATTATCGAATCTGTATGATACATGTATAATAACTGGGATCCATTTCTATGCAGGTATTATCTGTATCTGTATAATATCTGTATAATAAGCAGGATCCATTACTATACAGATATTATCTGTATCTGTACGATGCCTGTATAATAACTAGGACTCATTGCTATACGAGTATTATCTGTATCTGTCTAACACCTGTATAATAACTAGGATTCATTACTATACAGGTATTATATATATCTGTATGATACATGTATAATAAGTTTTATCCATTACTATACACTTATTATCTGTATTTGTATGATACTTTTATAATAACTAGGATTCAGTATTATACAGGTATTATCTGTATTTGTACATAACCTTTATAATAACTAGGATTTATTACTATACAGGTATTATCTGTATCTGTACAATACCTGTATGATAACTAGGATTCATTACTGTACAGGTATTAAATGTATCTGTATAATGCTTGTATAGTAACTAGGATTAATTACTGTGTAGGTGTTATCTATACCTGTATACTACCTGTGTAATAACTAGGATTCATTATTATACGGATATTATCTGTATCTGTACGATACCTGTAAAATAACTAGGATTCATTACTATACAGGTATTATCTGTATCTGTATAACACCTGTATAATAATCAGGATTCATTACTATACAGTAATTATCTGTATCTATATGATACCTTTATAATAACTAAGATTCATTACTATACAGGTATTATCTGCATTTCTACAACACATTTATAATAACTAGGATTCATTACTATACAGGTATTATCTGTATCTGTATAATACCTGTGTAATAACCAAGATTCATTACTATACAGTTATTATCTGTATCTCTATGATACCTTTATAATGAGTAGGATTCATTACTATAAGAGTATTATCTATATCTGTACATTATCTCTATAATAACTAGGATTCATAACTATACAGGTGTTAGCTGTATGTGTATAATACTTGTATAGTAACTATGATTAATTACTGTACAGGTATTATCTGTATCTGTATAATACCTGTATAATAACTACGATTCATTGCTATAAGGTTATTATCTGTATCTGTACGATGCCTGTATTTGCTAAACAGGTATTATGTGTATCTGTATAATACCTGTATAATAAGTAGGACTGATTACTATACAGATATTATCTGTATCTGTACGATGCCTATAAAATAACTAGGACTCATTACTATATGGGTATTATCTGTATCTGTATAATACCTGTATAATAACTAGGATCTATTACTATAGAGGTATTATATGTATCTGTATGATACCTGTATAATAAAACTAGGATCCATTACTATGCAAGTATTATCTGTATCTGTATAATATCTGTATAATAAGTAGGATCCATTATTATACAGATATTATCTGTATCAGTACGATGTCTGTATAATAACTAGGACTCATTGCTATACGAGTATTATCTGTATCTGTATAACACCTGTATAATAACTAGGATTCATTACTATACAGGTATTATATGTATCTGTATGATACAGGTATAATAAGTGGGATCCATTACTATACAGGTATTATCTGTATCTGTATAATACCTGTATAATAAGTAGGATTCATTACTATACAGATATTATCTGTATTTGTACGATGCCTGTATAATTACTAGGACTCATTACTATACGAGTATTATCTGTATCTGTGTATCACCTGTATAATACCTAGGATTCATTACTATACAGATATTATATGTATCTGTATGATACCTATATAATAACTAGGATCTATTACTATACAGGTATTATATGTATCTGTATGATACCTGTATAATAACTAGGATCCATTACTATACAGGTATTATCTGTATCTGCATCTGTATAATACCTGTATAAAAAGTAGGATTCATTACTTTACAGATATTATCTGTATCTGTATGATGTCTGTATAATAACTAGGACTCATTACTATATGAGTATTATCTGTATCTGTATATCACCTGTATAATAATCAGGATTCATTACTATACAGTTCTTATCTGTATCTGTATCTGTAGGATACCTTTATAATAACTAGGATTCATTACTATACAGGTATTATCTGCATGTCTACAACACCTTTATAATAACTAGGATTCAGTACTATACCGGTATTAACTGTATCAGAATAATACCTGTGTAATAACCAAGATTCATGACTATACAGTTATTATCTGTATCTGTATGATACCTTTATAATCAGTAGGATTCATTACTATAAGAGTATTATCTATATCTGTACATTACCTGTATAATAACTAGGATTCATAACTATACAGGTGTTAGCTGTATCTGTATAATACCTGTATAGCAACTTGGAGTAATTACTGTACAGGTATTATCTGTACCTGTATAATACCTGTATAATAACTACAATTCATTGCTATAAGGGTATTATCTGCATCTGTACAATGCCTGTAAAATAACTAGGACTCATTAATATACGGGTATTATCTGTATCTGTATAATACCTGTATAATAACTAGGATTCATTACTATACAGATATTATCTGCATCTGTATCATACCTGCATAACAACTAGGATTCATTACTATACAGATATTATACGTATCTGTATGATACCTGTATAATAACTTGGATCTATTACTATAGAGGTATTATATGTATCTGTATGATACCTGTATAATAACTAGGATCCATTAATATGCAGGTATTATCTGTATCTGTATAATATCTGTATAATAAGTAGGATCCATTATTATACAGATATTATCTGTATCTGTACGATGTCTGTATAATAACTAGGGCTCATTGCTATACGAGTTTTATCTGTATCTGTATAACACTTGTATAATAACTAGGATTCATTACTATACAGGTATTTTATATATATATATATATATATATATATATATATATATATATATATATATATATCTGTATGATACATGTACGATACCTGTATAATAATTAAGACTCATTACTATATGGATATTATCTGTATCTGTACGATACCTGTATAATAACTAGGATTCATTACTATACTGGTATTATCTGTATCTGTAAGATACCTTTATAATAACTAGGATTCATTATGGTAGAGGTATTATCTGTATCTGTATAATACCTGTATAATAACTAGGATTACTATAGAGGTATTATCCTTATCTTTATAATACCTGTATAATAACTAGGACTCATTACTATACAGATATTATCTGCATCTGTATCATAGCTGTATAATAACTAGGATTCATTACTATACAGATATTATATGCATCTGTATGATACCTGTATAATAACTAGGATCTATTACTATAGAGGTATTATATGTATCTGTATGATACCTGTATAATAACTAGGATCCATTACTATGCAGGTATTATCGGTATCTGTATAATATCTGTATAATAAGTAGGATCCATTATTATACAGATATTATCTGTATCTGTACGATGCCTGTATAATAACTAGGACTCATTACTATACGAGTATTATCTGTATCTGTATATCACCTGTATAATAACTAGGATCTAATACTATACAGGTATTATATGTATCTGTATGATACCTGTATAATAACTAGGATCCATTACTATACAGGTATTATCTGTATCTGTATCTGTATAATACCTGTATAATAAGTAGGATTCATTACTATACAGATATTATCTGTATCTGTACGATGCCTGTATAATAACTAGGACTCATTACTGTACGAGTATTATCTGTATCTGTATAACACCTGTATAATAACTAGGATTCATTACTAAAGAGGTATTATATGTATCTGTATGATACATGTATAATAAGTAGGATCCATTACTATACAGGTATTATCTGTATCTGTATAATACCTGTATAATAAGTAGGATTCATTACTATATAGATATTATCTGTATCTGTACGATGCCTGTATAATAACTAGGACTCATTACTATATGAGTATTATCTGTATCTGTATATCACCTGTATAATAACTAGGATCTAATACTATACAGGTATTATATGTATCTGTATGATACCTGTATAATAACTAGGATCCATTACTATACAGGTATTATCTGTATCTGTATCTGTATAATACCTGTATAATAAGTAGGATTCATTACTATACAGATATTATCTGTATCTGTATGATGCCTGTATAATAACTAGGACTCATTACTGTATGGGTATTATATGTATCTGTATAACACCTGTATAATAACTAGGATTCATTACTATACAGGTGTTATCGAATCTGTATGATACCTGTATAATAAATGGGATCCATTACTATGCAAGTATTATCTGTATCTGTATAATATCTGTATAATAAGTAGGATCCATTACTATACAGATATTATCTGCATCTGTACGATGCCTGTATAATAACTAGTATTCATTACTATACAGGTATTATATATATATATCTGTATGATACATGTATAATAAGTATTATCCATTAATATACAGTTATTCTCTGTATTTGTATGATACCTTTATAATAACTAGGATTCAGTATTATACAGGTATTATCTGTATTTGTACAATACCTTTATAATAACTAGGATTCATTACTATACAGGTATTATCTGTATCTGTATAACAGCTGTATAATAACTAGGATTCATTACTATACAGGTGTTATCGAATCTGTATGATACCTGTATAATAAATGGGATCCATTACTATGCAAGTATTATTTGTATCTGTATAATATCTGTATAATAAGTAGGATCCATTACTATACAGATATTATCTGTATCTGTACGATGCCTGTTTAATAACTAGGATTCATTACTATACAGGTATTATATATATGTCTGTATGATACATGTATAATAAGTATTATCCATTACTATACAGTTATTCTCTGTATTTGTATGATACCTTTATAATAACTAGGATTCAGTATTATACAGGTATTATCTGTATTTGTACAATACCTTTATAATAACTAGGATTCATTACTATACAGGTATTATCTGTATCTGTACAATACCTGTATGATAACTAGGATTCATTACTGTACAGGTGTTAAATGTATCTGTATAATACTTGTATAGTAACTAGGATTAATTACTGTATAGGTATTATCTATACCTGTATAATACCTGTATAATAACTAGGATTCTTTATTATACGGATATTATCTGTATCTGTACGATACCTGTAAAATAACTAAGATTCATTATATACAGGTATTATCTGTATGTGTATAATACCTGTATAATAATCGGGATTCATTACTATACAGTTATTATCTGTATCTATATGATACCTTTATAATAACTAGGATTCATTACTATACAGGTATTATTTGCATTTCTACAACACCTTTATAATAACTAGGATTCATTACTATAAATGTATTATCTGTATCTGTATAATACCTGCGTAATAACCAATATTCATTACTGTTATTACATTATACTATAATATACCTTTATAATGAGTAGTATTCATTACTATAAGAGTATTATCTATATCTGTACATTGCCTGTATAATAACTAGGACTCATAACTATACAGGTGTTAGCTGTATGTGTATAACACATGTATAGTAACTAGGAATAATTACTGTACAGGTTTTATCTGTATCTGTATAATACCTGTATACTAACTATAATTCATTGCTATAAGCATATTATCTGTATCTGTACGATGCCTGTATAATAACTAGGACTCATTGCTATACAGGTATTATGTGTATCTGTATGATACCTGTATAATAACTAGGATCCATTACTATGCAGGTATTATCTGTATCTGTATAATATCTGTATAATAACTAGGACTCATTGCTATACAAGTACTATCTGTATCTGTATAACACCTGTATAATAACTAGGATTCATTATATACAGGTATTATATGTATCTGTATAATACCTGTATAATAAGTAGGATTCATTACTATACAGATATTATCTGTATCTGTACGATGCCTGTATAATAACTAGGACTCATTACTATACGAGTATTATCTGTATCTGTATATCACCTTTATAATACTTAGGATTCATTACTATACAGTTATTATATGTATCTGTATGATACCTATATAATATCTAGGATCTATTACTATACAGGTATTATATGTATCTGTATGACACCTGTATAATAACTAGGATCCATTACTATACAGGTATTATCTCTCTCTGTATCTGTATAAGGCCTGTATAATAAGTAGGATTCATTACTTTACAGATATTATCTGTATCTGTATGATGCCTGCATAATAAGTAGGACTCATTACTATACGAGAATTATCTGTATCTGTATATCACCTGTATAATAATCAGGATTCATTACTATACAGTTATTATCTGTATCTGTATGATACCTTTATAATGAGTAGAATTCATTACCATAAGAGTATTATCTATATCTGCACATTACCTGTATAATAACTAGGATTCATAACTATACAGGTGTTAGCTGTATCTGTATAATACCTGTATAGCAACTTGGAGTAATTACTGTGCAGGTGTTATCTGTATCTGTATAATACCTGTATAATAACTATGATTCATTGCTATAAGGGTATTATCTGTATCTGTGCGATGCCTGTATAATAACTAGGACTCATTGCTATACAGGTATTATGTGTATCTGTATAATACCTGTATAATACGTAGGATTCATTACTACACAGTTATTATCTCTATCTGTACGATGCCTGTAAAATAACTAGGACTCATTACTATACGGGTATTATCTGTATCTGTATAATACCTGTATAATAACTAGGATTCATTACTATACAGATATTATCTGCATCTGTATCATACCTGTATAACAACTAGGATTCATTACTATACAGATATTATATGTATCTGTATGATACCTGTATAATAACTAGGATCTTTTACTATAGAGGTATTATATGTATCTGTATGATACCTGTATAATAACTAGGATCCATTACTATGCAGGTATTATCTGTATAATATCTGTATAATAATTAGGATCCATTATTATACAGATATTATCTGTATCTGTATGATGTCTGTATAATAACTAGGACTCATTGCTATACGAATATTATCTGTGTCTGTAAAACACCTGTATAATAACTAGGATCTATTACTATAGAGGTATTATATGTCTGTATGATACCTGTATAACAACTAGGATCCATTACTATGCAGGTATTATCTGTATCTGTATAATATCTGTATTATAAGTAGGATCCATTATTATACATATATTATTTGTATCTGTACGATGTCTGTATATTAACTAGGACTCATTGCTATAGGAGTATTATCTGTATCTGAATAACACCTGTATAATAAGTAGGATTCATTGCTATACAGATATTATCTGTATCTGTGCGATGCCTGTATAATAACTAGGACTCATCACTATACGAGTATTATCTGTATCTGTATATCACCTGTATAATAATCAGGATTCATTACTATACAGTTATTATCTGTATCTGTATGATACCTTTATAATAACTAGGATTCATTACTGTACAGGTATTATCTGCATTTCTACGACACCTTTATAATTACTAGGATTCAGTACTATACAGGTATTATCTGTATCTGTATAATACCTGCGTTATAACCAAGATTCATTACTATACAGTTATTATCTGTATCTGTATGATACCTTTATAATGAGTAGGATTCATTACTATAAGAGTATTATCTATATCTATACATTACCTGTATAATAACTAGGATTCATAACTATACAGGTGTTAGCTGTATGTGTATAATACCTGTATAGTAACTAGGATTAATTACTGTACAGTTATTATCTGTATATGTATAATACCTGTATAATAACTATGATTCATTGCTATAAGGTTATCTGTATCTGTACGATGCCTGTATAATAACTAGGACTCATTGCTATGCAGGTATTATGTGTATCTGTATTATACCTATATAATAAGTAGGATTCATTACTATACAGATATTATCTGTATCTTTACGATGCCTGTAAAATAACTAGGACTCATTACTATAAGGGTATTATCTGTATCTGTACGATGCCTGTATAATAACTAGGACTCATTGCTATACAGGTATTATGTGTATCTGTATAATACCTGTATAATACGTAGGATTCATTACTACACAGTTATTATCTCTATCTGTACGATGCCTGTAAAATAACTAGGACTCATTACTATATGGGTATTATCTGTATCTGTATAATACCTGTATAATAACTAGGATTCATTACTATACAGATATTATCTGCATCTGTATCATACCTGTATAACAACTAGGATTCATTACTATACAGATATTATATGTATCTGTATGATACCTGTATAATAACTAGGATCTTTTACTATAGAGGTATTATATGTATCTGTATGATACCTGTATAATAACTAGGATCCATTACTATGCAGGTATTATCTGTATAATATCTGTATAATAATTAGGATCCATTATTATACAGATATTATCTGTATCTGTATGATGTCTATATAATAACTAGGACTCATTGCTATACAAATATTATCTGTGTCTGTAAAACACCTGTATAATAACTAGGATCTATTACTATAGAGGTATTATATGTCTGTATGATACCTGTATAACAACTAGGATCCATTACTATGCAGGTATTATCTGTATCTGTATAATATCTGTATTATAAGTAGGATCCATTATTATACATATATTATTTGTATCTGTACGATGTCTGTATATTAACTAGGACTCATTGCTATACGAGTATTATCTGTATCTGAATAACACCTGTATAATAATCAGGATTCATTACTATACAGTTATTATCTGTATCTGTATGATACCTTTATAATAACTAGGATTCATTACTGTACAGGTATTATCTGCATTTCTACGACACCTTTATAATTACTAGGATTCAGTACTATACAGGTATTATCTGTATCTGTATAATACCTGCGTTATAACCAAGATTCATTACTATACAGTTATTATCTGTATCTGTATGATACCTTTATAATGAGTAGGATTCATTACTATAAGAGTATTATCTATGGGCCAGATTCAGGAAGGCTTACACGGAGTTCAAGAGTAGTGTAAGCCTCCGTGTAAGCCTCCTGATTCAGCAACAGCCCAAATCTCCGTGTAAGAGACAGCTAACACGTCTCTTACACGGAGTGGGCGTGGAAATGCTCAATACCTCATTTGCAGCTCCAAGATATGCAAATGAGGTATGTGAGCGATCCACGAAGCCCAAACCAGTCCGTAACGGACGTGAAGTTGCAGAAATGTACTCAGCTGACAACTGAGTACATTTCTGCAAAATTAAAACGGAGCTATGTCAGCTCCAAATAAAGGGTGCATTTGTTACATTACATGCCAATGGCCAAATATGTGGCCATTGGCATGAAAGTGTTGAAAAAAGTTATATAACTTTTTTTTTTCACGGGATTTATGTGTTTAATCAGAAGCACACCCGCAAACGGGTGCGCTACCTAAAACTGAAAACCGGCTTATAAGCCCACAATTGTGGGATTTATGTATTACATGAAATGTCAATGGAGGGACTTGCAGAGCAAAACAATATGGCCTCCGCTTAGTGGTTGTCAAGGGGGAAGCTCCGTAAGATATGTAACTAAGCATTACTAGGCAATCCTATGTAAATGAGGCTTACAATACTGAATCACACTGCCACATAAGTAATGAGCACTTTCTGAGTCGTGTAAGAGTTAGAGAAGGGGAGGAACAGAGTAAGAGGTAGGTGACATCATGGGGGAAGGATAGAAAGAAATGTACCAGATTGGAGGGCAATGTAAGGTAAGAGATGACAGACAGACATCAGGGAGGGAGGTGTGTCCCAACAGAACACTGGGAATGTCAAGAAATTGAGGGCATACGCCATCCCTACACTCTAAGTTTCTTGAAATATGCATGCGCTGCAGCGCTGCAGTAAGGCAGGTTCTACTTGTGGGAGCGTGTTGCAAACTGTTTACAACGGTTTGCGCTGGCGCACGCGGTGTAAGGCAGTGTGCTGCTTTAGCATGAATCAGCCTAGCTAACACCGTAAGGATGTGTGCGCTGTAACACCGTAGGGATGTGTACACGCGCTTAAGTTACTGTGAGCGTGTGTAAGCCGGTGTGCACATTGCGGCCCCTCAGGAAACAGAGAGGAAATAGGAAACAACCAAAATACAGGGAAACTGCCAGAAGATACTACTAAAGTTAATTGGTGGAAACAATTAGAAGCAGGCAATTACACAGGCAGACTAGAAGCCCAACCCAGCACTTAAAACACAACAAAGAGCAGTGCAGGCTGTTTCTCACAAGAGATACTGCCAGAAACTAAGCTATCAGAGTTGAAACCTGAAAAAGCTGAACTCAGAGCAGAAATGCTAGGGGCTGCCATAGCTGTTATAATCAGACATAGGCGAATTGCCGAGGGTGGTGATAATGCAGATGCTGACAGACAACCCAGAGTGAGGAGAAGGAGAAGAGTATACAGGCCTAGGGTCACCTACCATGGGTTACATGAGCTGGAGATAGTAGAGCGCTATAGAGTGGACAGAGAGCTCCTGCAGCAGATTGTTGAGCTGTGCAGGCCACGCCTCACACACAGAACCAACAGAGGGGAACCCATCCCAGTGGAAACCAAGGTATGTGCTGGCCTAAGAATACTAGCAACAGGTACCTTTCAGAGACCAACTGGCGATATGATGGGGATATCACAGGCATCAGCCTCCAGGGTACTGCACCAGTTCCTGGATGCCATGTCACCACATGTCAGTGATCATATATATGTCCCTAGTGACCGTGAGGTTGTGGCCAGCAATATGCCTCTTCCAGCAAATAGCGGATACCCTGAGGTGCTGGGTGCAATAGACTGCACGCACATACGCATCAAGGCACCAGCTGGTGAGCGGGTAGAGTCTACATTAACCGCAAGGGATACCCTCCATCAACTGCCAGGTCGTGTGTGATGCCCAGGGCATAATAATGAATGTGTGTGCTGGCTGCCCTGGTAGCTACCACGATTCCCACATCTGGCATCTGACGCAGCTGTACCAATCATTTGCCAATGGGGACTTCCCACACGGACACCTAGTGGGGATGCTGGTTATGCACTTGAGCCGTGGCTGATGACACCCATCAGAAATGCACACACACCAACAGGAACGCCATAATGAGGCACACGCACAAACACGCAATATCATAGAGCGTGTGTTTGGGCTGCTCAAGTCACGGTTCCGTGTCTGGACACGCCTGGTGGAGCTTTGCAGTACACACCAACTACATGTACCCAAATGATCATGATATGTGCTATGCTACATAATATGATCCCATGGAAACAGCTGCAGCAGGACCAGCACAGGGCTGGGCCAAACATCCCCCCACCATTGCCAAGGCCACCACAGGCAGGGGGTGACTTGGAGGAGGAACAACCTGACCTTGTCCCAGTAGGCAGAAGGAGGCGTGCCCAGTATGCCCTGGCCTTGGCAAAGAGGCAACGATAGCACATATGCTTGGTCAGTAGGAACACTGGGACTGATACCCACTCTGACTCACTCATACAGTAACAGGGATGCCTAACATGACACAACCTGCTTCCAAATGTACAGGGAGTGTAGTATGTGCATCCGACAGAGGCAGCCCTGCAGCACCATCCGAGGTATGAATGCCATGTGTTAAGTAATGTAATACCATGTATCATATGCACACCTGAGGACCATGACTAACATCCACCCTCACCAATCATAAACCACAAAAACACAAACCCACCTCATAGCTATCACAAGGGATAGGAACCTAGATGTAATGCTACCCAATGCCAAAGGTATAAACAGCAAGATGTGTGCAGTGTAAATGCACACAGTATAGGGAATGCACATATCAGTGCTGTAATAGAAAACAGGGTCAAAGCGCACATCAGCACCCTGACACTACCAGGGTCACACCTCATACAGTGATGTACATGTGCAAAAACATGGAACAAGATACAAAATGAGGGTGACTACCAATAAATGGCATGGATAACCACACACCCCTGTTGTTACCACAACAAGAAGCAACATGCATTAGCCATGGTCAAACACCAATGGCTAAAACTGACTACTACTATATAGCTTGCTGCAGACCACTGTCCTAATAGCAGCAACTGCCCCAGGCCTATGTTCACAGGTTCACAGGTTCATACTAGGCTATCTGCCCTAGGGCATTTATAAGCCTAGACCAGAGTTCCGTGGAGTCTGCCGCACCTTCACTCTGACGGATAATTTGCCCATTATATTGCTGTGCCTCTGACAAGCAGTGATACTGAGGTTATCCCTGGGGCATACCTGCAATCTCCCATCCATTGATTAAGATCTCACTTGAACAAAGCCAGTGAGGTACTCAGCCTCACATGTACCAGGATGTTGTTCCACAGCATAGGGACTCTCTGGTTGAAGAATCTGTCCCTCCAGCACATCCTATTAATATCTGTGTTGAGGTTTAAATCTCCTGCCACTGTAGTTCTGATGGATGTAGAGGTCTTGAGGTGAAGCGTGTACATTAACTCAGGTTTGGACATGGCCTTGGATGTCAGGCACAGGTCACCTCTGAGCAGACGGTAAGTCACGGAATCAAGCTGGAATTCCTCCAGTCGGGCAGCATAAGAAATATGTTTGAGACCCTTTCTCCTCCTGTCGAGGAATCTGTGGGCCCATCCAATTGCCATAGGTGTCGGGTCATATACATGCTGAATGGGGCATTGCACTCAATCAATGGTCCAATGAGTGAAGAGTACAGGGGAACAATGACCTACCTGGATCTAGATGTGAATCCCTGCATGATGAGGTGGGCAATGTAGAAGTTCTACCTAACTACCCTGGCAACGTGAGTGTCAAACAAAAGGTTACTCTCAACCTGGGTGCCCAGGTCCCTGATAACCTCCTGTGTGCTTAGAGGATTGCCACCTACATGGGAACTAGTGGTAACCTTGTTCTTCCCAAAGGGTACGGCTATGCATTGTTTAGTGTGTAATGTAAGGCCATGGCTCTGGCACCAGTTATCCGTGACTATGACACCCTTCTGAAGGATGTCTGTGTCAGATGGGTGTCCAACTATGGTTCCCAGTCTGCAGTCATCTTCAAACTTTGTCAGCCATAATCCTGCTGTGTTTGCTTGTACTTCTGAAAAGTAGATGCTGAGCAATAGTGGGCCCAGGACTGAGCCCTGTGGGACACCACTTGTGACAGTTGTGGAGTGTGACATGGCACCAGCAAGTCTGAACCTGTCTGTTCTGTCACGTAGTCGGGTTTGCAACCCATCCTGTGATGTATGGGTTCACATTTTAGCTGGTGATGTTTTCAATGATACCCAAGTGGGTATTGTGTTGAAAGCCTTTGCCAGGTCAAGGTAGGCTGTGTGGAGTGCCTTGCCCTTGTCAATGGCCTTGGTGTCTGTTATGAAACAGTCAACCAAGTTTAAAAGGCATGATCTGCCCTCAACAAAGCCTAACTGGGTTGGATCTAATGTCTGCAAGTCCCCTATGTCCTCATCTATGACTTCCATTATGATCTTCTCCATAGCTTAGCAGACCCTGCTTGTCAAGCTGATGGGATGGTAGTTTCCGTGGTCGGTGGAGGCACCCCATGTGAAGTGGGTCCACCATTGACATATGCCACTCCTTGGGAACATATCCTGACTTGAGGCTAAGATCATACAGCTGCCCTGACTGCGGGTTGAATTCTTGAGTGAGTTCATGGAGCACAAAACCAGGGACACCATCTGGTCCCATGGATGCTGCGCCCTTTCCCTTGGATAGAGCAGTTCCCACCTGAGCATTTGAGATGTTTGGGGGGCTACAATCCTCTTTCATACATATCTCTCCAGTTGTGGTGGAGGGGTGGGTGGAGCAATCTGCACTGAACCTGTCAGCCAGTATGTTGGCAATGTCTATAGGTTCAGTGATATTTACAGCATTCTGAGCCTATTCTGAGCATATCTGGGAGTTTCCTCCCAGGTGTGTAACGATCTATAAAAGGCCTCATTGTTGTCCCGTGAGCCCTTAGTGGGTTTACTCCCAATATTCGCCTTGGATGATTTCATGGGGAACTCAGTGTTTCACCTATATTGAGCAGGGGTGTCTACCCTTCCACGGATATCGCCTATCTTGTAGTACCTCCTTCCTTGTGTTGTAGTGCTTGTTTATGGCTGAGGTCCACCACACTGGACGCTTGCCTCTGGTACAACGAGTCTGTGTTTTGTTTGGGATTGCCTCATCCATGCAGTCTTGAAGGTGCTGGTAGAAGGCAGTTGTAAGTGATACAGTGGCTTGGGTAATGGTGTCTGCTGGCTTGGGGTTTTGAAAGAGACCACAACAGTCATTAGAAGTGTGTAGTCGGCTTCTGAGAGGTTCTGCACTGTGGTCTTTTCTATCTGGGGTGGAGGTGGGATGTGGACTTCCACTGAGAGTAGGTCATGATCTGATCTCACCAATGATGGGTATACCTCTGGTGTTGAACATTGTGAGCCCATGTTTGTGATGATGAGATCTACTATGTTGTCTCCTCTTGTGGGGATGGTGACTAGTTCTTCCATGGCATGTGAGTGTATGAACTGTAGGAACCTGTGGCTAGAGTGTTGTGGCTGTAGTACTGATCCCAGTCTATATTTGGATAGTTGGGATCACCCAGTGTGATGGTGTTTGCAGGTACATGTATCCCCGCCACTGTTTTCATGAAAGCTCTGTGAGGTACCTGAGTTTCAGAGGATGGCCTGTAACATGCTACAAACTTCAGAGCAGTCTTGCTCTATGGTTAATTGCACCCGGATGGTGTACAATGCATCGTGTGTTGCCACCAACCATGAGGTGAGGGTGTCCTTGATGAATATTGCTATTGCCACCCCTCATAGTGGTAATATGTGTACTGCATAGATACGAAATATTGTGCCTCTGACTTAGTAGTGACACATTATGACCACCTTACATAATTGAATAATGTGACTATGCCTCTGTCCAGTCTGTGCCCCTGTCCACATGCAGCTGTCCAGATGTCTCTTGAAGAGAGTCAGTGAGGTACTCTGTCTAACATGAACTGGGATACTCTGCTAGAGTTTGAGATGCCTCTGAGTTATGACTCTGTCCCTTCAGCATGTCCTATACATGTATGTGCTGAGGTTCAAATCTTTAGCTCCCATGTTTCTGGTGGATGTGGATTGCTTGCAGTGGAGCATGTCTACCAAATCCTGATCGGACATGGTCTTGTATGTCAGGCATAGGTCACCTGTACGTATGTGGTATGACACTGAAAAAGCTTGTTTTTAGTTATTCTGGAAGTATATGACATGTGTTGTAGATCCCTGATCGTCATGGTAAGGTACTTGTGGGGTCTCTCCAGCTGCTGCAAGTGCTGGTTGAGGTACATACCAAATGGGGCGTTGTATTCAAGCATTGGCCTGATAAGGGAGAAGTATAGTGGTACAATGACCTCCTATGGTCTGGATGGAATACCTCCATGATAAGGTGGCCAAGATAGAAAGTATGTCAAACAACTTTGGCAACATGGGTGTCAAATGAGATGTCACTATCTACATGTGTCCCCAGCTGTCTGATTTGTTTCCTGTACTCATTGGGTTGCTGTCTATGTACAGATCTGTGGGTACTGTGTTCCTCCCAAAGGGGATGGCTACACATCAGTCGCAGTCAGTTTTAGGCCATGAGTCCAGCACCAGCTATCTGTCAGTGTGACGGCAGTCTGTAGGATGTGTGTGCTGGCTGATGTATTCACTATGGTGCCCAGGTTGCAGTCATCTGTAAACTTTGTCGGCCACAACCCTCCTATGTTTGCTTTCACATCTGAAAAGTAAATACCAAATAAGAGAGGTCCCAGGACACAACCTTGTGGGACACCACTTGTGACTGGCTTTGAACCTGACAAGGCACCTGCAATGTTGACATTATGGGTTCTGTTTCTGAGCCATTTTGCAACCTATGCTGTGACATATGGTGTTATATTTCAGCTGTTGAGCTTGTCTATGATGCCTGAGTGGGGTATTGTGTCAAAGGCCTTAGCCAAGCGCAGGTAGGTTGTGTGGACTGTGTAGCCCTCATCAACGGCTCTACTGACAGTTTCAAAGTAGTCAACTTGGTGCAAAACGCAGGATCTGCACTGTACAAAGCTGAATTGGGTGTGATCAAGGGTCTGTAGGACACCAATGTCTCTGTGTGGAAGCTCCATAATGACCCTTCACAAAGCTTTGCAGACAAGGCTGTTTAAGCTTGTGTGGTGGTAGCTGCCAGGGTCTGTGGAGGCATCTCCTTTGTGGAGTGGGACCACTGTTGCCGTGACGCCAGTGTTCAGGTACAGATCCTGTAGCAAGGCTAAGGTTAAATAGGATCTGCATATACAGGTTTATCTCCATCTGTAGTTCACATAGCATGCAACTGGGGATACCATCAGGTCCCATTGATGCTGTGTACTGCCTCTGCTGACTGCGGCTCTCACATGGACATCCAGGATGACAGTGAGGTTACATACAGCTGTGATAACTATCATGTCTTGGGGTGAGGGAGGGGTACATTGCACTGAACTGGTCTGCCAGGGTGTCAGTAATATCTGTCAGGTCCCTGGGATATAAGTTGTTGTGTACCAAATCTGAGCATATATGAGGGTTCCCACCCAGGCGCCAGACATAACTGAAGAAAGCAGTGCGGTTCCCTTCATCGCCTGTGGTGATTTATGTCCCCAAGTTGAACTTGGGTGTCTTTATGTGAGAATGTAGCTTTCTACTACTGCTGATCACAGCTGCCTTACATTCTGGAGATGTAGCTCTGTCTTGCATTAGTATCCTTCATCTGTTATACAGTTTGTTTATGGCTGGGGTCCACCAGACAGGCCACTTTCCCTTGGTGGTGAAGGTGTCATTCTCATTTGTGATTGCATGGTCCATGCTTACTCGGAGATGTCCGCATAAAGTGTCTGTGCAGGAGTCACCATTGTGTGTTGTGGTTTCCACTGGCCCAGTGGGCTTAATGGATACCATCTCAGTCCGAAGAAGTGTGAAGTCAGCTTCTGAGCTGTTTGTCACTATACCCCTGGTATCATACTAGCACTGACACAGGTGTAAACAATTCCCCAGAATCCATCAAACAAAATGGACATGCAGGCTTACAGATGCCCTAGGGGGGTAGCCTAGTATGAACCCATTATGATACAGATTGTACAGGACACTACAGATAACCCCAAGGCTGTTGCAAATGATGGTAGTAAGCATGTTGTTGATTCCTGGATATGCTCCGGATCACACCGATATTACAAACAACATACCAGACACACACAGGTATGGCCAACAGACATCCTGACATGTGCAGTGCAAACCCCCCCCCATAATGCCAAATACCTTCCCCAGCAGACTGCCGCCTCCCTGACATTATGTCACCCTTACCACAGGGTAACGCACTCCAAAGAGCAGTGTACAACAACAGTGGGTGTTCTCAACAAAGGTGTCTCCTGAATGGATAGGAAAACAACCACCACAGAATCATGAGAGGTTTGGTCTGCACAGCTATGGAAAGGACCAGCATGTACCACAGACATAATGATATTGTGGATCTATTGACACCGACCCTACCCAGTGTGGGTTTACAAAGTGCAGACCCCACCCCTAAACATGTGTGACTCAGTTGAAACAGTACTTGAAGTCAGTGATGAGGGCAATGTGGTCCACACAGTGTTGCCGGACCTTGCAAAGCCTTCTGTACAATACCCTATGTGTTCCGTGATAGATTTGCTCACCAGCTGATATATACACCCCAATGTCATGGGAGGGGTTGCAAACCAGACCAACGACAGAACTGACATGGTCAGACATGCAGCAGCCATGTCAGACTACAAACCACATATAACAGGCATCCCACAAAGCTTGGTCCTGGGACCTTCACCATCTGGTATATATGCCCCATAGGTACAGGCCAACAAGTAAGGACTGTGCTGGAACATGTTTGTAGAGGACAACAAGCCGCCTGACATATCTGATACACCAGCTGACACAAGCATCCCATAAAAGGGCCACATAGAAACAGACAGCTGGTGCCATAGCCATGTCAGCATGTTAAATGGTGAAAACAGTATAGTCAGCCTCTGTGGATAATCCAGTAAGTGACCACCAATTCCCACATAGGTGTCGCACCCATGACATTCCTAACATGTAATGCCAGAATGGGGACACAAGGTGATAGATATCCTGCATTGGACAAAAATGTGGCTGTAGGGTTAACAGCAACAATCCATATACCAACCTAATCATGAGGGTTATGACATCTAGCTAAGGGGAGGTCATTGTGGTTTTGCAGTTATCTTTCAGCAGCATTACAAATGACCACAACAGCGCCTGTGTGGTGTACCTCAGCAGATAGATTCAGCAACTGTAAAGTCCACAACAGTACCTCACCAGGAGTATCAAAGAGCTGGAACACATGTAATGTGTCGCCTGATTAAACAGAATGCAGTTACACACACTGCCATGTTGGCCACCCAGACACAAGCTGTGCCTGATGTAGAAAGCCATGTCCAAGCTGTCAGCAATGCACATGCCGCATCCTTGTACAATGTGAATGGCAGGGAGATATGCACATGAGGGACCTGAACCCCAGCACTGACATACATAGGACAAGCTGTACTGCATTATCCATAACACAGAAGCCACCACCACGCATGAGTAAACTACCAGTACAGGTTATCCATAGAGTCACTCATTTATTCTACTCAACAGGGATCCTAACGAGTGGATGGGAGATGGTAGGTATACCCTGGGTATCAATGTTGTGTCACAGGTAGACAGAGGCACAGTATACAAAACAAGACATATGTCATGCCAAACTGCACTTATGATGTGTTGATGGACAAACACACTATCCAATAACCATTAGAAATGGCCTTGGGCACATCGGTAGTGTTTGCCAATGTACACCCATGTTGTGGAATACACTACTGCAGTTGGTTGAGGCCGCTAAGTAGTTCACATCTGAACATAATGCAACATGGTCAGATAGGTTCATAGGTTCATACTAGGCTATCTGCCCCAAGGCAGTTCTAAGCCTAGTCCAGAGTCTGGTTGCGTACGCCACCCCTTATATGGAAACAGTACTGTGCCCATTAGTTTGACGTGCCTGTCTCCAGCAGTGACACAGTGACGATCCCCGGGTAAACCTATGATTTCCCATCCACAGGTCAGGATACCTCTTGAACAGAGCCAGCAAGGTGCTGTGACTCACATGGACCGTGATTGTATTCCACAGCATAGGAGTCTCCGAAAGTGATAAATCCACCCTCCAACATGTCCAATGTACATCCCTGCTACGGTGTAAGTCACTTGCACTATTGGTTCAGGTGGATCTGAAGATTTTGAGGTGGAGCATGTCCATTAATCCCTGGTTGGACATGCTTGCATGTCATGCACATGTCACCTCTAAGCAGACAGTATGTGACTGAATAGAGCTGTAGTGTTTCCAATCTGGCAGCATATGACAGATGTTGGAGACCCTTTATCCTTTTGTTGGGGACATTCAGGGTCTCCCCACTTGCTGCAGATGTCAGGTGAGATACATCCAGATAAGGCAGTGTACCAGATCACCGGTCCGATAAGTGAAGAGTACAGGGGAACAATGACCCACTAGATCTGGATGTGGATCCCTTCCTGATCATGTGGACAATGTAGAAGGTCCTACTAGCCACTTTAGCAATGTGAGTGTCATCAGAACAGTGACTGTCAACCTGGGTCCCCAGGTCCATGATAACCTTCCCTGTGCTTAGAGGATTGCCACCTATATGGTAGCTTGGGGTTACCTTGCTTTCCCTGAAGGGTATGACTACACATGTTTTGCAAGTTGACTTCAGGCCATGGCTCTGGCACCAGCTATCAGTGTCCGTGAGCCCCTTCTGAAGGATATCCGTGTCTGATGCACTGTCCACTATGGCACCCAGTGTGCAGTCATCTGCAAACTTTGTCAGCCAAAGTCCTCCCATGTTGGACTGTACTTCTGAGAAGTAGATAACAAACAATAGGGGCCCAAGGACTGAGCCCTGTGTGAGACCACATGTGACTGGCATGGTGTCTGACATAGTGCCAGCAACTCTAACCCTGTGGGTCCTGTCTGTAAGACAGTTTGAAACCTGATCTTGTGACATATGGGTGTACATTTCTGTTGGTAGGGTTTCCTACAATACCTGAGTGGGGTATTGTGTTGAAAGGGTTTTCAAGGGCAAGGTAGGCTCTATGGACTGCCTTTCCTCATCAATGGCCTTAGTTACTGTTTTGATAATGTCAACCAAGTACAAAAGGCATGACTTGCCCTTGATCAACACAAACTGGGACAGGTACAATGTCTGCATGTCCTCCATATCTTTCTTCATGAGCTCCATTATGATCCTCTCCATAGCTTTGCAGACTACACTTGTTAAGCTTATGGGGCAGTAATTACCAGAGTCCATAGAGGCACTGCCTTTAGGCAGACATGCACAACTGGACCCTAAAGAGGCTGTTGTGCACAGTATGGAAATGTAAATCAGTGATAGGACTAAAGCCCAGGATAATGTCCACCACAGTGAAAGTACTGAACCACTACACTATACAGTACAACAGTGCTAGGTCAGTATGAATGGATGTTAACAATTGTATGCAAAGTATCCCATGCAAAAGCTGCAGGCACAGTATAATCCCTGTTGTGTTCACAGGAAGCATCTGGACAGTAACTACACAACATGTCACAGAACACACAACCTTAAACAGGAGTTATTTGTTGGAGTTCACACTCATCCACAACTGTGATGGGCTGCATAGTTCAACATATGGAAAGCTCACACTGGGCATGCTCACACACTTTGATAAATGAGACATCATTCACACAACATGCCATGGGAAGGCTGAAGTGGGCATGCTCACACACTTAGTTCAAATGTTCCTCTTAACAACTGTGAAAACACACCACAGGATGCACATTCCACATTCCAAACAATGAAGATGTCAGCACCCTATAAGTAGATCATTAGAAATGCTACCTCCCAGTAATCCGAATAGCGTGCCCTGCTAATGCGTCTGTCTCTAGTGTCATAACATAGTTAGGTAGGGGTTTGAATCCAGCAAGTGGCATGTGTGTGTGTGAATGGGGGTAAGTGTCTGTATAAGTGTGTATGAGAAGCACATCCCTTTGGCAACTGTGGAAACACACCACACGGAGCTCATTCCACTTTCTAAACACTGATGATGTCAGCACCCTATAAGTAGATCAACTGAAATGAAATCTCCTAGAAATGTGAATAGCGCGCTCCGCTAATGCGTCCGCCTCTAGTATCATAACGTAATTAGGTAGGGGTTTGAATCCTGCTACGGGAATGTATGTGTGTTAGTATGAGTGGGGTTTGTGTGTGTGCATAATGCTGTGGAGGGAAGGTGCCTTTGCCAACTGGGAGAACACACTACAGGGTGCACATCCCTCTTCAGAACACAGATGATGTCAGCACCCTCTAAGTACAGCATTGGAAAAGATTGCTCCTACTAATGCAAATAGCACACTCTGCTAATGTGTCTGCCTTTAGAGTCATAACACATCTAGGTAGGGGTTTGGACCTTGCAAATGGAATGTATGCTTTTACTGTGGGTGGGGTTGGTGTGTGTGCACAATGGCGGGGTGGGATGTCTCTTTGCCAAATGGGGCTATGCACTGCAGGGTGCACATTTCCTTAACAAACAGTGATGTTGACAGCACCCTGTACAACAGAACAACAACACAGAAGGTGTTGTTACCAATGATGCATGTAAGGTTACACTTCAAGTAATGTCCACAAAACAAAGTAGGATAAACAAATGCTCCTTTTACTCTATCCAAACAACATGGCAACAGACAACTGACACTACTCAGTATAGTGCTACATGCTACTGTAACATGCAGATGTACCAGAATATACCTAGATAGTGTTTTGAAGCCTGAATGTGGCAAGTGTGTGGATGTGTTATGTTACTGTGTGTGCATTTCCGTATGGAAAACATGTTTGAGATATTGGCAATATTGTTGCAGACAGTTTAGGTGCAGATATCCCCCCATTCTCCTACACAAGTGGAATTAGTTATCACAGATGACTGTAACCTCCCTATCCTCTCACATGTCCAGGTGAGGGCCACCTCAACATTGCAGGACACATAGCATCACTGTTACAGAATGGTATCCCTGGATGTGTGCTACATTCACCCCAGGAGGACATGGCACCACATTACAGACTGATATTACTCCCTGGCCATACTACAGGATGTGTACCTGAAGAGTGCCATACATACACAGTGGTCCCACACCAATGAGGAGTAACCTCTACTGACCCTGGTATGTACTGCATCATATGCACAACTGGCCTTCTGTTCTAAGCTACGGAAGTGTCACGATGGGCAACATGTACAGCAATATTACATATGTGTATATTTCAGGACTATGCACACAAAACCTATCTCATGGACAGAGCTATAGATAGTGAACTATGATACATTTGGAGGTGTCACAGTAAACACAGTATTAACCTGCTACTTTGCATTACCTGTGTTTGTGGCAGCTGTTGCTGTGTCAGTGGTGCTTGCTTGCTGCTTGCTGTTTGCTACTCATGGTTTTGCTGCTGGCTGTCTGTATATTTTCTCTCTCTCTCTCTCTCTCTCTCTCTCTTCTCATTAGGTCTGTGCAATGACTGTATTGCATGAGTGGAGTGTGGGTACTGAATGCTTTTGTAGGTATCTGCATAGGTCCATGTGATGGCCCTTGCACCAATTGTAAGGCAGCATTTGCTAATTGCATGCAGCCAGGTGTGTGTTGATTGCATGTCTCACTGTGATTTCAGGACACTGCTATAAAAAGGTATGTGAGATAGGCGTAGCCCTTTCAGATTGTAAGGCGTGGACGATGCTGGTATGCTGTTGACAGTGTTCTGTGAGTGTGAAGGTTAGTATGGGAATCCAGTGATTTGGCCATTAAAACTTTGCCTCACATGCTTTGGATGGTACATCTCCTATATTGCCTTTATACTAATTCCTACTATTGACTGTTATATTTATTTTAGCAGAGTGCTTTTGTATGGCTGTCATGGCTTAGTGGTAGGTCATACAGACGAATGTTACCAAGGTCCTGGGTTCGAGACTGGCAGTGGGAATATATTTTTGTCTCCAGACTTTCAAAATGAGTACAAGACATGTCAATCAAAGTGCCATAAAGGCACTTTTAAGCACTTTAAACCAGGTCTGCACTCATTAGCATGAATGAAGAAGGATGCGTGCCCAGTATGGCTTGGCCTTGGCAAAGAGGCAACGTATAGCACATATGCTTGGTCAGTAGGAACACTGGGACTGATACCCGCCTGACTCACTCATACAGTAACAGGGATGCTTAACATGACACAACCTGCTTCCAAACGTACAGGGAGTGTAGTATGTGTATCCGACAGAGGTGGCCCTGCAGCACCACCTGAGGCATGAATGCCATGTGTTAAGTAATGTAATATCATGTACAATATGCACACCTGAGGACCCCAACTAACATCCATATCCACTCATATGACCCTGTGGATACAGCTGCACATCATACAGTGATGTACATGTGCAAACACATGGAACAAGATACAAAATGAGGGTGACTAGCAATACATAGCATGGATAACCACGCACCCATGTTTGTACCACAACAAGAAGCAACATGGAATAGCCATGGTCAAAACCAATGGCTAAAACTGACTACTACTATATAGCTTGCTGCAGACCACTGTCCTAATAGCAGGAACTGCCCAAGGCCTATGTTCACAGGTTCATACTAGACTATCTGCCCTAGGGCATTTATAAGCCTAGCCCAGAGTTTTGTGGCTTCTGCCACCCGTGCAAGTTGATGGATAATATGCCCATTATTTTGCTGTGCCTCTGTCAAGCAGTGATACTGAGGTTATCCCTGGGGTATACCTGCAATCTCCCATCCATTGGTCACAATCTCACTTGAACAAAGCCAGTGAGGTGCTCAGCCTCACATGTACCAGGATGTTGTTCCACAGCATATGGACTCTCTGGGTGAGGAATCTGTCCCTTCAGCACATCCTATTAATATCTGTGTTGAGGTTTAGGTCTCCTGCCCTTGTAGTTCTGATGGATGTAGAGGTCTTGAGGTGAAGCATGTTCATTAATCCTGGGTTGGACATAGTCTTGTATGTCAGGCACAGGTCACCTCTGAGCAGACAGTAAGTTTACTGAATACAGCTGGAATTCCTTCAGTCGGGCAGCATAAGAAATATGTTTGAGACCCTTTCACCTCCTGTCGAGGAATATGTGGGCCCATCCAATCTGAATGGGGCATTGTATGCAATCATTGGTCTGATGAGTGATGAGTACAGGGGAACAGTGACCTCCCTTGATCTAGATGTGAATCACTGCATGATGAGGTGGCCAATGTAGAAGGCCTTCCAAACTACCCTGGCAATGTGAGTGTCAAACAAAATGTCACTGTCAATCTGGGTGCCCAGGTCCCTGATAATGTACATTGTGCTTACAGGATTGCCACCTAGATGGGAAGTAGTGGTAACCTTGTTCTTCCTGAAGGGTATGGCTATGCATTGTTTAGTGTGTAATGCAAGGCCATGGCTGTGGCACCAGTTAGTCAGCCTCTATGAAACCCTTCTGAAGGATGTCTGTGTCAGATGGGTTTCCAACTATGCTTCCCAGTTTGCAGTCATCTTCAAACTTTGTCAGCCATAATCCTCCTGTGCTTGCTCGCATTCTGAAAAGTAGATACTGAACAAATGTGGTCCCAGGACTGAGCCCTGTGGGACACCACTTGTCACAGCTCTGGAGTGTGAACTGGCACCAGCAACTTTGACCCTGTGTGTTCCAATACTTAGCCAGTTTGCAACCCATGCTGTGATGTATGGGTTCACAATTAAGCTGGTGATGTTTTCAATGATACCTGAGTGGGTATTGGTTGAAAGCCTTTGCCAGGTCAAGGTAGGCTGTGTGGACTGCCTTGCCCACGCCAATGGCCTGGGTGAGTGTTTTGAGAAAGACAACCAAGTTTAAAAGGCATGATCTGCCCTTGACAAAGCCAAACTGGATTGGACCCAATGTCTGCAAGTCCCCTATGTCTTCATTTAGAATTCCCATTATGATCCTCTCCATAGCCTAGCAGAACAGGCTTGTCAAGGGGATGGGATGGTAGTTTCTGGGTTGGTGGAGGCACCACCTTTGTGAGGTGGGTCCACCATTGATGTATGCCACTCCTTGGGAACATATCCTGAGGTGAGGCTAACATTAAACAGCTGCCCTAACTGCGGGTGTAATTACTCATTGAGTTCATGGAGCACACAACCGGGACACCATCAGGTCCCATGGATAAAGTGTTTTCTGCCTTGGATTGAGCAGTTCCCACCCCAGCAGTGGAGATGTTTGGGCGGCTAAAATCCTCTGGTGCATACCCCCAGTTGGGGAGGGGAGAAATCTGCACTGAACCTGTCAGCCAGTATGTTGCCAATGTCTGTAGGTGCAGTGATATCAACATCATTCTGAACTAAGTCTGAGCATATCTGGGAGTTTCCTCCCAGGTTTCAAACATAGGTAAAAAGGCCTCATGATTGTCCCTGGAGTCCTGAGTGGGTTTACTCTCTAAACATGCCTCGATGATTGTATGGGGAACCCAGCGCTTTACTCACAATGAGCAGGGGTGTCTTCCCCATACGGATTACACTCTATCGTGGTAGTAGCTCCTTCCTTGTGTTGTACAGCTTGTTTATGGCTAGGGTCCACCAGACTGGATGCTTGCCTGTGGTACAAAGAGTCATCATTATTTTGGATTGCCTGAACCATGCAGTCCTGGAGGTGCTGGTAGAAGGCATTTCTAAGTGATACAGTGGCTTGGGTAATGGTGTCCGCTGGCCTGGGGCCTTGAAAGAGACCACACCAGTGCTCAGAAATGTGAAGTCGGCATTTGACAAGGTCTTCACCGCTTCCTTTCCCATCTGGGGTGTGGGTGGGATGTGGACTCCCACTGAGAGTAGTCCATGATCTGATCTCACCAATGATGGGTATACATCTGGTGTTGAACAGTGTGACCCCATGTTTGTGATGATGTGTTCTAGTATGTTGCCTCCACTTGAGGGGATTGGGACCAGTTGTTCCATGGCATTTCAGTGTATGAACTCTTGGAACCTTTGTGTTAGAGTGTTGTGGCATGATTAGTGATCCCAGTCTATATGTGGATAGTTGGAATCACCCAGTAGGATGGTGTTTGGAGATACATTTATCCCCTTCAGTGTTTGCAGGATAGCTGTGTGAGGTACCTGAGTTTGAGCGGGTGGCATGTAACATGCTACAAACTGCAGAGCAGTCTTGCCTACGGTCACTGGCACCTGGATGGTCTCCGATGCATAGTGTGTTGCCACCAACCATGAGGTGAGGGTGTCCTTGATGAATATGGACACCCACCATCCTTCTTGTTGTTGTCGGGATGCTGGTGCCGGAATGCATGAGATGAGGTAACACCCGATAGTGCTGGGGTGCTGTCAGAAACTGTGAACCAGGTTTCAGGCACACAACAGACATCAATGTGCTACATACTGAGAAGGGCATAGAGTGTGTGCAGCTTGAGGTAGAGACCTTGGGCATTGAGCAGCATCAGCCGTAGTGTCTTTCCTTTACTGTGTTCTAGGGTGGTAGGTGTAGAATCCTATTTCCAGTTGTGATTGTATGGTCCATGCTGTCTGACATCTAGCTAAGGGGAGGTCATTCTGGTTTTGCAGTTATCTTTCATCACCAGTAGAAATTACCACAACAGCCCCTGTGGGTGTACCTCATGCACACACATCCAGCACCTGTAAAGTCCACAACAGTACCTCACCAGGAGTATGACAGAGCTGGAACACATGTAATGTGTAGTCTGATTAAACAGAGTGCAGCTCCACACACTGCCATGATGTCCACCCAGATGCAAGCTGTGCCTGACGAGAAAGCCATGTCCAAGCTGGAATCAATGCACATGCTGCACCTTGTACAATCTGAATGGCAGGTAGCTATGCACATGAGGGAACTGAACCCCAGCACTGACATATATAGGACAGGCTGTACTGCATTATCCAAAACACAGAAGCCACCCCCACACATGAGTAAACTAACACTACAGGTTGTCCATAAAGACACTGGTTGAGTCCCTCAACAGGAATCCTAATGAGTGGATGGGAGATGGGAGGTTTACCCTGGGTATCAATGTTATGTCACAGGTAGACAGAGGCACAGTATACTAAACAAGACATATGACATGTCAAACTACGCTTACAATGTGTTGATGGACAAACACATTCTCCGACTAGCATTAGGTCAAGATACCTCTTGAACACAGCCAGCAAGGTGCTCTGCCTCAAATGGACCAGGATTGTATTCCACAGCATAGGAGTCTCCGAAAGTGATAACTCCATCCCTACAACATGTCCAACATACATCCCTGCTAAGGTGTCAGTCACCTGCACTAGTGGTTCAGGTGGATCTTCTGAGTCTGAGGTGGAGCATGTCCATTAATCTCTGTTTGGACATGGCCTCGCATGTCAGGCACATGTCACCTCTAAGAAGACGGTATGTGAGTGAATAGAGTGTGAGTGTCTTCAATCTGGCAGCATATGACAGCTGTTGTGGTTCCTTGATCCTTTAGGTGGGGACAGTCAGGGTGTCTCCAATTGCTGCAGATGTTGGGTGAGATACAGCCAGAATAGGGCATTTGACTTGATCACCGGGTCTGATAACTGAAGAGTACAGGGGAACAATGACCCACTAGATCTGATGTGAATCCCATCCTTATCAGGTGGGCAATGTAGAAGGTCTTCCTAGCCACTTTAGCAATGTGAGTCTCAGAAGAATGGCGACTGTCAACCTGGGTCCCCAGGTCCGTGATAACCTCCTCTGTGCTTAGAGGATTGCCACCAATATGGTAGCTTGGGGTCACCTTGCTTTTCCTGAAGGGTATGTCTACACATGTTGTGCACTCTGACTTCAGGCCATGGCCCTGGCACCAGCTATCAGTTACTGTGAGTCCCTTCTGAAGGATATCTGTGTGTGATGCACTGTCCACTATGGTGCCCAGTGTGCACTCATCTGCTAACATTGTCATCCAAAGTCCTCCCATGTTGGCCTGTTCTCATGGGAAGTACATGACAAACAATGGTGGCCAAGGACTGAGCCCTGTGTGACACCACCTGTGACCAGCCTGGAGTCTAACATAGTGCCAGCAACTCTAACCCTGTGGGTCCCGGCCCCTAAGCCAGTTTGCAACCCATCTTGTGACATATGGGTTTACATTTCAGTTGTGAGGTCTTTCCACAATACCTGAGTGGGGTATTGTGTTGAAAGTGTTAGCAAGGCCAAGGTAGGTTGTATGGACTGCCTTTCCCCAACAATGGCCTAAGTGACCAATTTGAAGATGTCAACCCAGTACAAAAGGCATGATCTGCCCCTGACCAAGCCAAAATGGGATGGGTACAATGTCTGCATGTCCCCTATATCTTTGTTTATGAGCTCAATTATGATCCTCTCCATAGATTTGCAGACTACACTTGTTAAGCTTATGGGGCAGCAATTAACAGGGTCTGTAGAGGCACTGCCTTTGTGCAGATGTGCACAACTGACCTTAACCAGCCTGTTGTGCACACTATGGAAATGTAAATCAGTGATAGGACTGAAGCCCAGGATACTGACCACCACAGTGAAAGTACTGAAACACTACACTAGACAGTGCTACAGTGTTAGGTCAGTATGAACGGATGTTGACAATTGTGTGCAAAGTATCCCATGCAAAACCTGCAGGCACAGTATACTCCCAGTTTTGTTCACACAAAAGCATTCGACAGTAACTACACAACATGGCACAGAACACACAACCATAAAATGGAGGTATTTGTTGAAGGTCACACTCATCCACAAATGTGATGGGCTGCAGAGTTCAACATATGTAAAGCCCACACTGGGCATGCTCACACACTTAGATAAATGAGACATCTTTCACACAACATGCCACAGGAAGGCTGAACTGGGCATGCTCACACACTTGGTCCAAATGTTACCCCTAGCAATGTGAAAACACACCAGAGGATGGTCGTCCCCTGTCTAGACACTGATCATGTAAGCACCCTATAAGTATATTGGAGAAAAGGATTCTCTCAGTAATCCGAATAGCTACCGCTAATGCGTCCGCCTCTAGTGTCATAACATAGTTAGGTAGGGGTTTGACTCCAACAAGTGGCAAGTGTGTGTGAAGGGGGAAAGTGTGTGTGTAAGTGTGTATGAAAGAAACATCCCTCTTGGCAACTGGGAAAACACACCAGAGGATGATCATTCCACTTTCTAAACTCTGATGATGTCAGCACCCTATAGTATATCAGGGAAAGGACTTTCCCAGTAATGCGAACAGCGCGCTGTGCTAATGCGCCCATCTCTAGTGTCATAACATAGCTTGGTAGGGGTTTGAATCCAGTAGGTGGCAAGTGTGTGTGAAAGGGAGTAAGTGTTGTGTATGAAAGAAGCATCCCTTTTGGCAACTGGGAAAACACACCAGAGGATGATCATTCCACTTTCTAAACTCTGATGATGTCAGCACCCTATAAGTATATCAGGGAAAGGACTTTCCCCAGTAATGCTAATAGCGCTGTGCTAATGCGTCCGCCTCTAGTGTCTTAACATAGTTAGGTAGGGGTTTGAACCGCAGATGACAAGTGTGTGTGAAGGGGGTAAGTGTGTGGGTATGAAAGAAACATCCCTTTGGCAACTGGGAAAACACACCACAGGATGATCATTCCACTTTCTAAACTCTGATGATGTCAGCACCCTATAAGTATATCAGGGGAAAGGACTTTCCCCAGTAATGCTAATTCCGCGCTGTGCTAATGCGTCCGCCTCTAGTGTCTTAACATAGTTAGGTAGGGGTTTGAATCCAGCAGATGACAAGTGTGTGTGAAGGGGGTAAGTGTGTGGGTATGAAAGAAACATCCCTTTTGGCAACTGGGAAAACACACCACAGGATGATCATTCCACTTTCTAAACTCTGATGATGTCAGCACCCTATAAGTATATCAGGGGAAAGGACTTTCCCCAGTAATGCGAATAGCGCTGTGCTAATGCGTCCGCCTCTAGTGTCTTAACATAGTTAGGTAGGGGTTTGAATCCAGAAAATGACAAGTGTGTGTGAAGGGGGTAAGTGTGTGGGTATGAAAGAAACATCCCTTTCCACAGGATGATCATTCCACTTTCTAAACTCTGATGATGTCAGCACCCTATAAGTATATCAGGGGAAAGGACTTTCCCCAGTAATGCTAATAGCGCGATGTGCTAATGCGTCCGCCTCTAGTGTCTTAACATAGTTAGGTAGGGTTTGAACCGCACATGACAAGTGTGTGTGTAGGGGGTAAGTGTGTATGATTGATATATCCCTTTGGCAACTGGGAAAACACACTACAGGATGCACATACCCATTTCTAAATGATATCACAATTATGTATGGCTTTTGATTACAGACATGCCATGTGTGTTGTGCACACACAGAATGCCCATGTATGTGGGTTGTCCCTCACAATAATGCATGACATTGATTACACCGTTATGGCAATGAACACATGATGTATGTGTGTGCCAAATACACATATGTACCTGTGACTTTCAATAGTTACCATGTGTGATGCCTGCCACATGTGAATACATGGTATTTGCACAGGGTAACATTATGACCGTGGTCTTCTGTGCAGATGCTGCATGTGGGATGTGTATATACAGTGTGAGATGTAGATGCTATCAGCCTAGTAGTGAGGGATGCACACCTGGTCTGGGGCATAAGGTCTACATGTTGTTAATGTACAGGAGCTGCATGTTTTCACCTGTTGTGGTAGTGGTAAGACAGTATTCCATAGCAATGCAGTGACTGCATGCTAAGAACCATTCAGCTAGGGTGTTGTAGATACACTTATTCATTAGCATTCAGTAATTTGTCGGAATCCCTGGTGAGGGTCTGATGCTAACCAAGGTCAGGGGTCTACCAGCCTGTGTCACTTGCTCAGTGATCCCTTCCATGTTCCCTATCACGCATCCCAGTGAGCTTACATCCCACATCAGCTGTGGTGGCATGGACGATGACTGAGTCATATGTGTCCATGCATCTGACTGACTTGTATGTTGTTGTTACAGTTTGGCCATGTGTTTCCATCTCATACATGTGATGTACATCAATGGGTAGGGATAGGGTTGACTGTGTACATGTGGCAGCTGTGACATTACTACATGACACACATATTCCACAACTGTACCATAGAGGTGACTGACAACTGACCTTGCACATGCTACCAGAGTATTGAGATTACATTGGTGATTGACAGCACATGGGCCAATGGTGAAAAAGAGACATAGGTCCATAGGTTCGCACAGGGATATCTGCCCAGGGCATGTATCCACCTAGCCAGAATGTGCGTGCCTTTCAACATGCATTGTGAATCTGTCTTGCTATGCCCTTTTCCAAGGTTAGTATACTGTGCCTCTTTCTCACAGTGACACATAAGTGATACCCAGGGTAACCCTACAATGTCACATCCAGTCATTAATATCGCCTTGAGGATAGTCACTGAGTCAGTCCGCCTAACCTCTATTGGGATA
This sequence comes from Protopterus annectens, assembly GCF_019279795.1. Lineage (NCBI taxonomy): Eukaryota > Metazoa > Chordata > Ceratodontiformes > Protopteridae > Protopterus > Protopterus annectens. Next base: position 59,740,570 of record NC_056739.1, on the reverse strand, counting down.
ATAATCAGGAATGAAGGGTGCCTCTGAGTTGTGAATGTGCCCTCCACCATGTCCTATGTATATCACTCCTGAAGTTCATGTATTTCCAGCGTGTATCCTGGTGGGATCTGGATATTCTGAGATGCAGCATGGCCATTACGTGAGGGTATGACCTGGCCTTCTATGTAAGGCACAGATTGCCTATGAAGAGGCAGTATGTCACTGAGTAGAGCTGCTGCTACTTTAACCAGTCAGTATGTGGCATCTGTTTGAGCACTTTGATCACCTTGTCGAGGTACATATGTAGTAGCCCCAGTTGCTGCAGGTGTCTGGTAAGGTGCATGCCGACAGGTTCATCATAGTCAATTATGGGCATGATGAGGGATGAGTAAAGGGGCACAATGTCCTCCCCTGGCCTACATGTGGATCCCATGATGATGTGGCCCATATCACATGCTTACCTAACCACTTTGTCCATGTTGTTGTCAAATGGTAGGATGCTATCAACCCATGCACTCCAAGGTCCATAATTCCTAGGTCTGCACTTACTGGACTAACACATATGTGGGACATTGTGGTCATTTACTGTTTGACAAAGGGATGACTATACTCTTTCTGTCATTCATGTTGAGGCCATGGCTGTGGCACAAGTCGCAGGTTTGCAAGACTCCCTTTGGAGGATGCGGTGTTAGCTGTTGAGTTGATTATGGTGTTCGGTCTGCAGTCACCTGTGACGCGGCTGAGCCACAGTACTTCCATGTTGGCCTGTACCTATGACAAATATATAATGAACATGACAGCCCCTAGGGCTTTGCCTTGTGGGACACCACTTGTACCAGGTTGGAGGCTGACATGGCTCCAGCAATTCTACCATGTGTGTTCTGCCCTTGAGCCACTGTGCAATACCCATAGTGACATAGGGGTTAATATGTACACTGGTGAGCTTCCCTAGAATGCACAAGTGGGGTATTGTATCCAAGGCTTATGCAAGGTCCAGGTAGGCTGTGTGGACCTCCTACCCCTTGACAGTGGCCTTGGTGACTGTTTCAAACAAAGCAAACAGGTTTGATAGGCAGGATTTGCCATTGACAAAGCCAAACTGTGTATGGTGACATGTCTGTAGGTCCACAATATCTAGATATGTGAGGTTCTTGATGATTCTTGCCATAGCTTTGCAGACAAAGCTAGTCAGACATATGGGGCAGTAGTGTCCAGGATCCGTGACGGCACCACCTGCATGTTGAGGGACCACTGTTGCTGTATGCCACTCTCTGGTCACATATCATGTATTAAGGCTGGGATTGAACAGTGGTGTTATGTCTGGGTGTAGCTCTTCTTGTGGTTCATGTAGGACACAGCCTGGGACACTGTCTGGTCCCATTGATGCAGTGTTTACTGCTTTGGGAAGGGCATCTCTTACCTGAGCATCTGTGATGTCAGGGGAAGCACTGTGATGCGAGACATATGTTCCCTTTGGTGTGGTGGGGAGAGAAGGCAGCATTGAACCTGTCCACTAGGATGATGGCAATGTCTGTGTGTTTTATATTTTGTGTGACATATTGTATTACCTCTGAGCATATCTGGGTAGTACCACCCAGGTTACTAACATAACTACAGGCAGCCTTGTGATTATCCTCAGTGGCTTGTGGAATCCTCTCTCAAAGATGGCCTTAGACAATCATATGGGTGCCTGTAGTTGTCTTCCAATACTCATCAGTGGTGCCTTCACATTTTGGGAGGTTGTTGTATCATGTAGTGGCGCCATCCTTCTATTGTATAGTGTGTTTATGGCTGGTGTCCGTGCCCAGGACATCTGTCTTTGGAGAATTGGGTCATGCTTTCATATGTGGCTTCATGATCCATGCATTCCTGAATGTGTCCACAGAATGCCTCTATACAGGTATCTGCAGTCTGGTCCATATTTTCAACAGGCCTTGGGCCTTTGAAGGCTTCCACATCATTTATGAGGGGTGTGCACTTGCTTGACATGAGCTGTTGACAGACGTGCCGCACTCCAGACAGAGCAAGGGGAGGGTCACAGTCAGCTACCTGTTGGGACATACCTCCCTGGACCACATGGAAAGAGACACAGAGGAGCTGTTGCAGCACCCTCTCAAACTCAGGTCTCCCACACAGCCTTCATGCTGACACAGGAGAGTTTAGATTACTCTGCAAACACCATCATACTGGGTGATGCCAGCTACCCAAACATAGACTGTGTACATTACACAGGCCACAATACCCAAGCTCTAAGATTCCCATTGATCAGACATTCTTTGGCTATGGAACAGGTAACCAACCTTCCCACAAGACGGGCAGATATACTAGAGCTGATCTTTACAAACATGAGTAAAAACTAATCACCACTGGGAGTATATCCCTCATTGTTGCAATCAAACCATATACTAATCACACTGGTGTTCTGGATCCCCACATATGCAAACCTCCAACACATCGATGTGTGTGTGTGGAAATGTCCCTATTAGCAACCGTGACAGTATCGCACAGGATGCAGATCCCCTTTGAAATAGTGATGATGTCAGGACTGTATAACTATATCACCTGTAGTAAAGTCCTCCAGTAATTTGCATAGCGCCTGCTAATGTGTCTTTCTTCAGTGTCATAACGTAGTTAGGTGGGGGTTTGAATCCTGCAAAGGGAATGTATGAGTGTGGTTTATGTGTGTGCACTATGCTGGGAGGGTTAACTGCCTTTGCCAACTGGGAGAACACACTACAGGGTGCACATCCCTCCTCCTACACACAGATGATGTCAGCACCCTCTAAGTACAGCATTAGTAAACGTTTCTCCAACTACTGCAAATAGCACACTCTGCTAATGTGTCTGTTTCTACTGTCATTGCACAGTTAGGTGTGGGTTTGAACCTTGCAAATGGAAAGTATGTGTTTTACTGTTGGTGGGGTTAGTGTGTGTGCACAATGATGGGGTGGGATGTGGCTTTTGCCACATGGGGCTATGCACTGCAGGGTGGTCATTACCCTTAACAAGCAGTGATGTTGATAGCACCCTATACAAACAAAACAGAAAGTGTTGGTACTGATAACACATGTAAGGTAACACTTGTTCAAGTAATGTCCACAAAACGGAGTAGGATAATAAAACATTTCTTTTATTCTATACAGACAACATGACTACAGACAACTAAGTGCCAGTACTCAGTATAGTGTTACATGCTACTTGAACATGCACATGTACCCAATATACCTAGATAGTGTTCTGAAGCCTGAATGTGGCAAGTGTGTGGATGTGGGATGTGTCTGTGTGTGCATTTCCGCATGGGAAGCATGTTTGCTGTGGCAATCAGGGTACTACAGTACCTGATGCACATTACATCTTCCAACTGATGAGGTTGCCTGCACCCTGTGAGTACAGGTAGAGAAGGGGATGCCAGTAGTAAACAACATAGTGCACTTCTGAAATGTGTACCTGTCATGTATCAACAGCTACTCATGTAGGGTGATAAATAATGGGAATGGCAGGTGAGCGGTGCATGTGTGTGGGTAGCAGGGTGTGTATAAATGCATGTGTGACAGAACAGATACATGTAGCTGAATCTACATAACAGCACAAGATGCACATTGCCATAGTCAATGTTAGCATGTGATGGTGTGCAGCAGGTACACTTTGTTAAGTAGTATGGGTGCAGATAACAACTGAGGACATTCATACAGTTACTGCAGCAGGACTGATGGGATATACACACATTTATACTGCAACACACAACAGTTACCAACATGTTACTACTTATACACATCTATAGTCACCCTGTGCATCAGCAACGTGTTTACCTTTACCTGCACCGATGTTGTAGTATGCAGGAGGTGGCACAGTGTCATCATATGCACAGGGTGTGGGTTAGATATGCCCAAGCCGCCACTGGTAACACCAATTGACATGTGTGTGTATGTGTGTTTGTGAGGTGCAGCAGTACAGGGTGGTCCGTTGTTGGTGCAGTGTGTGTGTGTATGTGTTTGCCCTAGGTGTTAGGTTTCTGCATGTGTGTAAGCACGCACACAGTCCCACATAATGGCTGCCATGTACAGGGTTTTGTGGACAGCCACAGACTGCACCTGTCAGGTCATCCAAATCAGTGTCTGTGGGCACGGACACGGTACCTGTGCCTGGCAGGGTGCTACGGGTCAGATCCGTACTAACCCAGACTGGGTACTGTCATCGGAAGCAGGGGTGTGTTGACTGGACACAGTTCCCTGTTGGGACTGTCCAGAGCCACGCACGCGGGTCTCCTGGGGCGTTGGATGACAGCACAGACCCAGCATTGCTGGGGCTGGTGCTGGCACTTGAGGCGCGCGAGTGGGCCCGTTGTCGCCCGCGCCACTGCCAGCTGGTGCTCTTGCTGGCATACGGCCACGCCGACGCCGCAAACGCACACCATCGCCTCTGGCCCATGGACATCTGGTTGTGGAGCAGCTGTTGTATGCCCCCACAACGTCTGTCAACGACATCTGTGAAGTTACGGATAGCATTCGCAACATCACGGATGCTGTCTGTCATGGCTATGCGACATGCTCTCATCTCCCTCAGACCCTGTCTGGTGTACCTTTCAATACGTGCCTGTGCCTGCATGACAGTTCTAAACATAGTGGAGGTTGACATACCTCCCTGGGCACGTCGGCCAGAGGCAGTACGGCCACGGATGCCCCCCCGAGAACCCATGGGCGACTGTCTGCGTGGTACCATTCGAGGCCTCTGCACATGGCTGCCGTGTGAGGATGCATGTGCCACAGGTACCACATTACCCTGATCTATGCCCACTGCTGACTGTCCATCACCTAGGGACAATGGTGATAAAGGATGTAACGGCAGGATGACTGTGCGCATTGACGGGGTTGAAAGCTGTGTACTGTCAATTGGCTGACCAATGGCGGACCCAGACACACCTTCCTGCACCATTACAGACATTTCATCATCATCAGTACCTGGGGCACAAGATTCAGGTTCCCTGCTGCAGGTCACCAGAGCAGCACCAGAACCTACGGGAGGAAAACATGGAACACAGATTACAGTCTCAATACATATTTGAAAGAGATGAACTTCAATACTAATGCACACATTCAGAAATGGACACATGCACTCATGGACACTAACACACATGCACACTTGGGCACAGGCACACTTGCACACATGCACACCCCACAGTAAACACACACATCAATACCGTGTTACACTACTCAATTTACTACCTGTCAATTACAGTTTTGTGGACACAGTCACCAGCATGTCTACTACAGAGTTACACTACTCTTCCTAGTTTTATAAATTGTTTTACAGATACTGTTAAAAAGACTCACCAGCATGTATGGCCTGCCTCGGTGATACATGTGAGGGACCTGGAAGTGTGAAGAGAGTAATGTCAGTGGGCACATGTGTGCCATTTGTTTTGCACATGATACAGTACAGTAGTACACTAGTTCCCTTATACACATCAGCTGCACATCATGTCTGTATATATATCATGATGACAGATACATACCACATGCACACCTTATGCGTGCATGAAGTAACAGCGCATAGAACAGTCATATGTACATACCAGGAGTTAACTCTAATCTCACCCGCATCTGTCTTCAAACGCCAACTCAAATTGTACTTCCACAACCACTGGCTTTGTTCTACTTGGAGTCCAGGCAAATGTCCCTCTCCCTATGCTCTATTCACCTTTAACCCTCATTGTGCATAGAAACTAGCTTCTACCCTGTTTCTTTCACCTTGATGTCCTTCTATGCTCTGACCTACTTCTCCCATCCCTCCCACCTCCTCTTGACTGTCTTCCTTCTTTTCCTCACTTCCCTTCTTGACTCCTGCCTCTTCCATATCATTGTATCTGTCATACTCCTACTTCTCTACCCTTCTGAGCCCTAACTATTTTGTATATGGCTTTTGCCTTATTGCATAACCATTATGCTTTAGGTAGGATTGCTTTGAAACCAACGGTACATTGTGTATGACTATAAACTGTTTGACTTCCTTACATGTATGTTTATTTAATTAACAGGCTGCTGTACAATTCTATTATGTTGGCTGTCTGTATTGACAACTTGTCTGTCTGCCTTTATTAGGTTATGTGTGGAGCTTTTCTCCACATGCCTCTACTGAAAATGAACTCATATCCAGCTAGACTATATGGGTCAACAAATGTAAAAGTAATAACAATAAATGAATATGGCATCTTACCTGCACGCCCACTGTCTTGCTGATGTGTGGATCCAACCTCCATCATGATGCATGATGGCAGATGTTGTTCTGGGGCTGGATCCACAACACTTAGCAGTAGCCCCTCCTGTCTGGTGAGGGGGATGTGTGGCCACCCCCACCTGTGGCAGCCTGTTGCCTGCGGATATCTGCAGCACGCTGGCATGACATTTCTAATCAAATCACTGCAGTGATGTCTCACCTGCTCATATGTCCTATCATGCATGCCAACATCATTTATCCTGCTAACAAGGCTTTGCCACAGTGCAGACCTCTCCTGCTGGTTCTGGGTGGTGCGTGAAAACAGGATGGCATACTCACGCACCAGGCTCTGGTGGATCACGCCATCCTCTGCAGCAGAGTACCGGATTTCTCTTCGTGCCATGTCTATCTGGAAAGGTACACAAACAGGTTATCAGCATAGTATCTCAACAATACATGGTACACATTCTATACAGGGAGTGTTAACTTCTACTTATTACTGATTGGTTAAAACCTGATTACAGTGTAGCTATCATTCTATGTCATTTGTACTAAGTACTTGGCCTTCAGACCAGTTGTTTTACATTAGGGAGGTTGGTGGCAAGCACTGTGGTGGCAGGACACATATCTTTCATCCATTGAAGTTGGGAACTGCTGATTGTGGGCCCAGTGTACAAGTGTATTACTTCTGGTATGGGCAGTTGTCCTTTAGGCCAGTTATTTAACATTAACGAGGTTTGTGGTCTGCAGTCATGTGTGACAATAGGCTGTACTCTGCCATTCATAGCTGGGGACATCTGGTATCAGGTTTATAGTGCATGCATATCTGAGCTGTATCTTACTGACATTGCTACACCTTGTTTGTTGTAGCAAACACTACATCCAGGCCTCCTGCATCTACCTTTGTTTATATGCTTGTTATCTGTTAGCTTGTTATTTCACTGGTATGCTACTTCCACATAGTACACATCTTTAAAACACATCTGTGACTCACTACTGTTATCTGCATTGCTTACTGTACGCTCTTCCATGTTACACATGACAGCAAGTGACTGCTTGTCATTGTTGCATTTACTTCATTGTGACACATTGCACTTAGGTTACCTGGCATTTGCTCACTGACGCTTTTATGTCAGTCAGCAGTTGTAGGTAATGTCAGTACACCCTCACTCCCCACTGCACCTTGTTTTCAATCATTAGTGATTACAGAGTTCACAATAGTATTCTAGCATGTCCAGAGGTCAGTTGTCAGTTCCCTCCTCAGTCCAGCTGGTGAGTGTGGTACTCCAGAGACAATGTTAGAACAGATGCATGTACACAGACAACCCTCCTCCTAACGACAAATTCAAACTCATGTGAGTGATGCAACCATATACCAGACTGGAGGCTAGGCTCTGTCTACTCAATACCGCCATAACCAGTCACGTGGCAAAGGGGATCACTCACTACACTTCCAGTCTCACGAGACCTAACACAACAGTGGATTCCAACACATGATCACACATGATCATACTTGTAGGCTCAGACCACAGCTCTGCCTATGCAGCAGAGACCTCCTATGCAGACATCCAGGCAACCACTACCACATGAACTAACATGTGCAACACATATCACACAAAGCCAATGTGCTGAACACTCACAGCCATTAACAGTTAACAACACACCTCATACACCTGTACTAGGTGCCTCTATGATCAGGCACACTCACATCACGCTCACCAGGCTTAACGAGGTGAGGGTCACGGTGTGCAGCCTGTCAGGCAGTATGACCTGCCACATAACACAAACAGTCAGGTAACCCCAAGGCAGGTACAGGTATGACTCAGTCAATGTCCATGCTGCTGTGAATGGCCTGACACATTCCTCCCTGGACTACATGACATGAGACATTACAGAGCTCTCTGAGCACGTAGCCCAGGACAGTTTGACCCTGACCTTGAGTAGCATCCTACCCTCACCTAGAACAATGCCACAATATCAAGGCACAATTATCCCTTCCAACAATTGACTGACATACTGGTGTCATTCACAGGTGTGCCAATCCCTGCCATCTTGGGGTGGTATGATTTGCTAGGGACAGCTTGCACCTGTCACCACAGTCCTATTGACATTTGGCGGAGCCTCCTGCTACACCCATTGTGCCTGTATTAGGCAAGGCTCATAAGGCAAACCCACATCCATTTGTATCACAAAGGATGAGGAAGTAAGAGTGATGCTACTCAACACTGGACGCCTAGACCCAAGGATGCACGCACCCAAAACCCTACCTAGCATTATGGACATCGATATCTGTGCAGTAACATGAACCTGTTTCAGGTTTCACAGGAGCACACCAGTACTACCACGCTATAGCTGTTACCATTCTTGTCGGCCACAACACTTGAACAGGGAGGGGAGTATCAGTATTCAATGCAGATTCCCACGCCCACATTGGTGGCACAGTACAACATAGGTGTTAGGCCATTGAGTACAGTAGACGAGTTGGGGACCTGGGGAAGAAACATGGTAGCAGTCTGTCATTTGTCTACCACATGGGCAACGTGGATTGACAGACATGTTATATAGCCCAGCTAATCATGACTGATTCACATGTATGGCAGGGGAGGTCATTGTGCCTCTGTACTCATCCATCATCAGGCCTATAATTGCATACAATGCACCTTTTGGGATGTACCTAACCAGACACCTACAGCAACTGGTACAGGACAACAGTACATCATCAAGGGGATGCAATGGCTCACACAGATGTCATATGCTGCCCAGGTAAAGTGAATCCAGCTGGACTCAGTGGCATACTGCCTGTTCAGGGCAATCTGTGCATGCCATATACAGCCATGTCCTACCTAGCAGTAATGAACGTGATGTACCTCAGGCAATCAGAGTCCCATACAGCCACATGCTCAGGAGAGCTGGACCTCAGCACTGACATACATGGACATGCTGGAGGGGCATATTCCTAACCGAGAGGCTCCCTTCACTCTGTAATGAGCTCACACTACTGGTTAGGCAGAGTCCCTCATTGACTCTCTTCCATAGGAATCTGGATGAGTGGATGGAGATCATAGTTGTACCCCAGGTATCACTTCTATGTCACTGTTAGACAGAGGCGTAGTATACTAAAGTCGGACAAGGGCATAGCAGCATAACTTCTGATTGGGTGGCAAAAGACAAACACATTCTACTAGGCTTACCAATGCCCTAGGGCAAATAGCCTAGTATGAACCTATGAACTGTTCATTCTCAACTGTTCGAGCTCATTACAGAGTAAAGGGAGCCTCTCAGTTAGAATTTGCCCTCCAGCATGTCCATGTATGTTGTAGTCAGTCGCCATCGCTTGCTCAGAGGTGACCTTTGCCCAACATACAAGGCCATGTCAGACCCAGATTTGATGAATATACTTCACCTAAAATATTCTAGATCCATCAGAGCCACAAGGCCAGGAGACTTAAACCTCCACACGGCTATTAATAGGACATGCTGGAGGGATAGATTCATCAACCAAAGACTCCCTATGCTGTGGAACAAAATCACGGTATATGTGAGGCAGAGCACCTCGATGGCCTTGTTCTAGAGAAATCTTGACCAATGGATGGGAGATCGCAGATATACCCCAGGGATTACCTCAGTGTCACTGCTCGACAGAGGCACAGCAAAATAATGGGTATGGTTCCCCATACTAAAGGGGTGGCGTAAGCCACAAAACTATGGGCTAGTCTTGTAAATGCCCTCGGCCAGATAGCCTAGTATGAACCTATGAACATGTGTGTACTGCTATAGTACTTCTGCCATATGTTGCATGTGTGTGTGTTGTGGGGATGCACAGGTAATGGCCAGATACGCCTGCACAGGTGACACGTGTGACACATTCTGGGTGTTCATCCATACATACTGGATGTGTGCTGCCATCCAACCCTGTGATGTGGACACAAATTACTCAGCCTGGATATACATATCTGAACAACACCACAAGCACAATACACTACCTTGCTATGTATGCATGTGATTACACAGTTATTCAGTAGTTATGACAGTGATGCTATCCATGCAGCCCACTGGGCCAGTGGAAGCCACAACACACACCGCCAGCACATTTGCATATGCTTACCACAGACATCCCACATACTGCATGTACTGTGCACACAGTTATCTAACCCAGAACAACTGCACACCACTTATTAATCCTGTCCAGTGGACTACAGATACAGGCATATTGTATAACAATAGTAGGAGGCTACTGCAGCACAGGGCAGATTCACATGACGGAAGGCATCTGTTGTCTGCAGTGTTAAGATGCTTCACATTCACCAAATGCACAGATATTGCCAACAATTTTGCAGACAGTTTAGGTGCAGGTACCCCCCCCCCATTGTCCTACACACGTGTTATTACTTATCCCAGATGACTGTAACCTCCCTATCCTCTCACATGTCCAGGTGAGAGCCACCTCATCATTGCAGAACACATATCATCACTGTTACGGAATGGTATCCCTGGATGTGTGCTACATTCACCCCTGGAGGACATAGCACCACATGACAGACTGATATTAATCCATGGCCATACTACAGGATATGTACCTGAACAGTGCCATACATACACAGTGGTCCCACACCAATGAGGAGGAACCTCTACTGACCCTGGGAACTACTGCATCATATGCACAACTGGCCTTGTGTTCTAAGCTATGGAAGTGTTAGTTATGGCCCACATGTACAACAATTTTACATATGTTTATATTTCATGACTATCTACACACAACCTATCTCATGGACATACCTATTGATAGTGAACTATGATACATTTGAGGTGTCACAGTATACACAGGATTAACCTGCTACTTTGCATTACCTGTGTTTGTGGCAGCTTTGGTGAGTCAGTCGTGCTGCTTGTATTTTGCTGCTGTTGCTGCTGCTGCTGCTGCTGTTTTGCTGCTTGCTGTCAGTATATATATTTTTCTCTCTCTGTCTGTCTCTCTCTCTCTCTTTCTCATTCGGTTAGTGCAATGACTGTATTGCATGAGTGGAGTGTGGGTACTGAATACTTTTGTAGGTATCTGCATGGATCCATGTGATGGCCTCTGCACCAATTGTAAGGCAGCATTTGCTAATTGCAAGCAGCTGGTGCATTTCAATTGCATGTCTCACTGTGATTTTAGGACACTGCTATAAAAGGGTATGTGAGATAGGCGCTGCCCTTTCAGATTGTAGGGCGGACCATGCTGGTATGCTGTTGACAGTGTTCTGTGAGTGTGAAGGTTAGTACATCTCCCATGCTTCATGCTGTGTTGTAGATTCAGGTTGCTGCATTTATCTTGCCTGTTCCCTGTAGTGAGTGTGTATGCATACTGACACCTACAACTATATGTCATATGTATTGCTATATGCATATATATATATATATATCTGTGTACATATACATACTTTCATATATGTACATTAGCTGACATTATTGGGTACAAGCTAACAATTAGCAGGGCTGTTTCCATTAACACTACTCTAGTATGGGAATCCAGTAATTGGGACTATAAAAGTCTGCCTGACATGCTTTGGGTAGTAGACATACTATATTGCCTTTATCTTCATTCCTACTATTACATGTTCCACTTATTTAGCACTATATTCCTGTATGAGAGTCATGGCTTAGTGGTAGGTCATACAGACTAGTGTTACAATGGTCTTGTGGTAGGGCCTACTAGTATGCTCATATTCTGCTTTTTGGGTTGAGTATAGGGCCTATCAATCACAGTGCTAGAGGCACCTTTAAGCAGTTAAAGGGCTTAGTAGGTCTCACAGGAGCCAGGCTGTGTTGCAGATTCTGGTTGCTGCATATATCTTCACTGTTTCCTGTAGTGAGTGTGTATGGCTACTGAGACCTACGATTATATTTCATATGTATTAATATATATTTATATATATGTATGTGTTGATATACATACCTTCAAATATGTACATTACCTTACATTATTATGTACAAGCTAACAGGTAGCAGGGCTGTTTCTGCTCACACTGAACTAGTATGGGAATCCAGTAATTTGGCCATTAAAACTCTACCAAACATGCTTTGGATAGTACATCTCCTATATTGCCTTTATACTGATTCCTACTATTACATGTTATATTTATTTTAGCAGTGTGCTCTTCCACAGCAGGCATGGCTTAGTGGTAGGTCAAACAGACTAATGTTACCTAGGTCCTGGTTTCAAGACTGACAGTGGGAATTTTTACTTTTACTTTCAAACTGAGTACAGGACCTGTCAATCAAAGTGTTGAGGCAGTTAGAAGGGTGAGTAGGTCACACAGGGTCAGGCTGTGTTGCAGATTCAGGTTGCAGCAATTATGTTAACTTTTTCCTGTAGTGAGTGTGTATGGCTACTGAGACCTACGATTATATTTCATATGTATTAATATATATTTATATATATGTATGTGTAGATATACATACCTTCACATATGTACATTACCTTACATTATTATGTACAAGCTAACAGGTAGCAGTGCTGTTTCTGCTCACACTGAACTAGTATGGGAATCCAGTAATTTGGCCATTAAAACTCTACCAAAGATGCTTTGGATAGTACATCTCCTATATTACCTTTATACTGATTCCTACTATTACATGTTATATTTATTTTAGCAGTTTGCTCTTGTAAAGCAGGCATGGCTTAGTGGTAGGTCATACGGACTAATGTTACCAAGGTCCTGGGTTCGAGACTGACAGTGGGAATTTATTTTTCTTAGCAAACTTTGGAACTGAGTACAGGACCTGTCAATCAAAGTGCCATAAAGGCACTTTTAAGCACTTTAAACCAGGTCTGCGCTGCTTATGCTGAGCTCACGATGCAAGACTGGCGGTGAGCTCCGCTAACACAAGCGCACACCCGCGCTATTTTCTTTGAAAGAAAAGAAAAAGGGGTGACAGGAAAGTGGTGAAAAGGGGTCACAAAGAGGGTAAGACAGTAGGGAAAGAAGCGTGGATTTCCAGGAAGGGTGTGGGGAAGGCCCATAGATGCCCATGTGCTTTGCAGCAACAGCTGTATATTTCTATGTATTTTGGTGAGACATTTGAAACCTTCCACCTCTGAGAGAGGTGTCAGGACAACATTAATATTTGTTGTACAGCCAATTGTAATTAACAGTTTAGATGTTCAGCGGACATGTCTGCGATGGACAGTTATGTATGGGGCGAATTTTTGTGGGACAGAGTGCCCTTTTTTTTTACAGGTGAGAGTGGTATGACAGGTGAAGGAAGTCGGTAAAGCTGGGGAGGTAGGTTGGGTAGGTTAACAGACAAGACAGACAAGACGATACAGGGACGGTGTATGACACACGGGGGTTACACAATTGACGGGACGGAGGTTGGGATATCTGAGATGCACGAGCCCACAGATGGCAACAGTGGAACTGATATCCCCACCCATAGGCAGTTGCCACTGTTCCTTCACAGCCCAGGACGGGCTGTGCTGGGGCTGTGTAGGCGGGCAACGGCCGGGCCGTTAGCTGTGCCACACGAGCCTCGAAGCTGGCGAGGGGTCCAAGAACAGTGTCTTGGATCTCCCACGCACCACAGACCGGACACCGCTGAGGGTGAGTGGACGAACCCCTCCGCCACACTTGCAGAGGGGACGGGCCCCATCCCCTGCAGCTTCCACCCGAAGGTGGCACAGGGCCACCGGAGGGGGTCCGCCTGGGCACTAGTGCCAGGTGCAGTCACCAGCTGAGGTGGGAGAGGTGGGTCCGCTGGGACCTGCCTTCCCAAGCCTTCTAGGTTTGTGAGTAGTTATGTTAGTTTGGGTTAGTGGCATTTTATTCCATTCAGATTAGTTGTAACAGCATGCATTGGTATTCCCATCAAACAAACACCCAGATATGGACACCATTGAACAAGGGCCATATCAATATCACATGCATTATTTGAACAGCAAAACACAGTCAAACGACATGCAGGGTTGATTAATGGCAACAGGCCATCGTATTTGCAGGTATAAACAGGGCACATGCACGAACAGACATGCATATATGTTTGGAACGGACAAATGTCCATGATTAATGAAATGTTCACATACCATTATTTAGTGGATGTTGTTATATGGAATTACAGGGTTGGGTGGGGATAGAAAGTGATGACACATTCATATGTTAAACATTAATTCACATTTATCATAGATACACAATTAAGTTGAGGCTGATGTTTCAAAATAATCTTTATTTGACTGTCATGCTACACCTGTTACACATACATCACTATCCTACTTATTTTGAATTTGATCAGATACATCATCCTGCTACACTTTGATGACAGGACAGGGGACAACTATGGCTGTTTAGTCTGTCAGATAATCATTCATTCTATCTGCAAATTGTTTACTGTTATCACCATATACAGATTTTGAGCTAGACATTCAGATTCAGACACACTGAAATCAGTTTGGGATGTTAATTTGTACTTCCCACATGCATTTAGTTCTGTGAAAACACACTGAGGCTTATATATTCAGGGGTTATTACTACTTTCTTTATTCATACATGAGCCTTTCTGTCACTCTCACACATTCTGCAACTTCACAGTTCAGGTTGGTACTTCTAGGCTTTGTTCACATATTAGACCTGTGGTGATTCAAACACTTTCCAACAGCCTCACTTCTGTCATGATTCAGCATTTCAACAGGGATATATCTGACATGTGACTACCTCAGATTCTGAAGCTGTACTTTTGAGACTATACTGCAGGTTACAGTATATTTAATTAATGATGGGACATCTGTATTACAGCACTGTTTAATCCTATCAATTATATTTCCAGTTACACTTGCATACTGATGAACTTGTTGCAGCCATACCTGCAGACGCTCAATTCCTGATTGCACATTATATTACTTTTAATCAATACACTGCACTGTTCTGATACATGGTACATAATAATATTTATTTACAAGTACTGGGTGGGGTTACTAACCTGCATGGTGCAGCCGCACCAGCCTTCTGGCGGCATCTCGACATTCGCAGAGCGGACACCTGCAGCTGTAATACAAAGGGAATAATATTGACTACACATCTCCATGGTATCAGCTGGTTGAAATCCTTACATACATGTGTAAAATGTGACTTACTCAGTCGGGCGCTGGGCATTTGCCGGGCCTCCTGGATCCAACGGTTCAATTGGTCCTGCTTATGCCTCTTCAGGTCCGCATGGTGGTGACGGACCTGCTCACCAGTGCGTGGAATGCCAGTCGCACTGGTCAGCTCACGAGCCAACTGGTCCCACGCCCAGCCCTATATACTCCCCATGAGACCTGGCCCTGCATGTGTTGGGCCTCGTGTTTATGGACAAGGTGCCAGACCATGTATCTGGTCTCCTCATCGCCCCTACGCTGTGCTCGAAAGCAACGCCCTCACCTACTCCACTCATGCTGACTGCAAGTCTGTTCTACAATCAGTTATGCTGTGTATTCCGCCTATGGGGCTTATATATGCCGCTTTTCCGCACATTTCTCTGATTGGCCGCTTTGGAATTGTATCTACTTCACTGAAAATGCTTTCTCATGCTCCATTCTGGGTTTTATCCCATATATATGCTATTTCTGCTTTTCTAGGTATTGCTGTCATGGCTTGGTGGTTTAGTTCCTTGACACTAGTGCATGGTATCCTGTGTTCGAATCTGGCAACTGCTTTTGCTTTTCCTGACAGAAATGAGTTGAAGACCTGTCAATCAAACATGCCAAAAGCACTTTTAAGCACTTTAAACCTGGTCTGCGCCGCTTGCTGAGGTAACGATGCGCACTGGCAGTTAGCTTAGGAGCGGGCGCTAAACGGTGTGCTGGGATAAATCAGAATTGGCTAGGGACTCACATGTTGAGCTCATTGCACACAGTTTCAGCCTGTTTATCCGCTGCTTGGCAACGGGCACGCAGTTTGCAGCTTTTAAACACTACTGCTACGGGCACTCTGTCTCACGGCAGCTTAGCTATCAGTACATTTCTGACTATTTTATTCTTATGTTACTTCAAAATATATGCTCTGTTTCATTCCATTTTACAAAAGGGAATACATTTACATTTGTACAATACTGTCTGGGGCTTTTAGTGCTTATTTACAAAAATAAAAAAGGTTGTTGTAGGGCTCGAACCCTGCTTGCCTACACATAGGGCGGTACTCTACCACTAAGCTATTATTTCTTGGCTTACTTTGCATATTTAGTTCTTATATCCTTTTCCCTGACTGCTAACTGTGATTGCGCACGGTATATGTGAGGCAGAGCACCTCGATGGCCTTGTTCTAGAGAAATCTTGACCAATGGATGGGAGATCGCAGATATACCCCAGGGATTACCTCAGTGTCACTGCTACAGAGGCACAGCAAAATAATGGGTATGGTTCCCCATACTAAAGGGGTGGCGTAAGCCACAAAACTATGGGCTAGTCTTGTAAATGCCCTCGGGCAGATAGCCTAGTATGAACCTATGAACATGTGTGTACTGCTATAGTACTTCTGCCATATGTTGCATGTGTGTGTGTTGTGGAGGATGCACAGGTAATGGCCAGATACGTCTGCACAGGTGACACGTGTGACACATTCTGGGTGTTCATCCATACATACTGGATGTGTGCTGCCATCCAACACTGTGATGTGGACACAAATTACTCAGCCTGGATATACATATCTGAACAACACCACAAGCACAATACACTACCTTGCTATGTATGCATGTGATTACACAGTTATTCAGTAGTTATGACAGTGATGCTATCCATGCAGCCCACTGGGCCAGTGGAAGCCACAACACACACCGCCAGCACATTTGCATATGCTTACCACAGACATCCCACATACTGCATGTACTGTGCACACAGTTATCTAACCCAGAACAACTGCACACCACTTATTAATCCTGTCCAGTGGACTACAGATACAGGCATATTGTATAACAATAGTAGGAGGCTACTGCAGCACAGGGCAGATTCACATGACGGGAAGGCATCTGTTGTCTGCAGTGTTAAGATGCTTCACATTCACCAAATGCACAGATATTGCCAACAATTTTGCAGACAGTTTAGGTGCAGGTACCCCCCCCCCATTGTCCTACACACGTGTTATTACTTATCCCAGATGACTGTAACATCCCTATCCTCTCACATGTCCAGGTGAGAGCCACCCTCATCATTGCAGAACACATATCATCACTGTTACGGAATGGTATCCCTGGATGTGTGCTACATTCACCCCTGGAGGACATAGCACCACATGACAGACTGATATTAATCCATGGCCATACTACAGGATATGTACCTGAACAGTGCCATACATACACAGTGGTCCCACACCAATGAGGAGGAACCTCTACTGACCCTGGGAACTACTGCATCATATGCACAACTGGCCTTGTGTTCTAAGCTATGGAAGTGTTAGTTATGACCCACATGTACAACAATTTTACATATGTTTATATTTCATGACTATCTACACACAACCTATCTCATGGACATACCTATTGATAGTGAACTATGATACATTTGGAGGTGTCACAGTATACACAGGATTAACCTGCTACTTTGCATTACCTGTGTTTGTGGCAGCTTTTGGTGAGTCAGTCGTGCTGCTTGTATTTTGCTGCTGTTGCTGCTGCTGCTGCTGCTGTTTTGCTGCTTGCTGTCAGTATATATATTTTTCTCTCTGTCTGTCTCTCTCTCTTTCTCATTGGTTAGTGCAATGACTGTATTGCATGAGTGGAGTGTGGGTACTGAATACTTTTGTAGGTATCTGCATGGATCCATGTGATGGCCTCTGCACCAATTGTAAGGCAGCATTTGCTAATTGCAAGCAGCTGGGTGCGTACTAATTGCATGTCTCACTGTGATTTTAGGACACTGCTATAAAAGGGTATGTGAGATAGGCGTTGCCCTTTCGGATTGTAGTGGACCATGCTGGTATGCTGTTGACAGTGTTCTGTGAGTGTGAAGGTTAGTACATCTCCCATGCTTCATGCTGTGTTGTAGATTCAGGTTGCTGCATTTATCTTGCCTGTTCCCTGTAGTGAGTGTGTATGCATACTGACACCTACAACTATATGTCATATGTATTGCTATATGCATATATATATATATATATCTGTGTACATATACATACTTTCATATATGTACATTAGCTGACATTATTGGGTACAAGCTAACAATTAGCAGGGCTGTTTCCATTAACACTACTCTAGTATGGGAATCCAGTAATTGGGACTTTACTATATTGCCTTTATCTTCATTCCTACTATTACATGTTCCACTTATTTAGCACTATATTCCTGTATGAGACTCATGGCTTAGTGGTAGGTCATACAGACTAGTGTTACAATGGTCTTGTGGTAGGGCCTACTAGTATGCTCATATTCTGCTTTTGGGTTGAGTATAGGGCCTATCAATCACAGTGCTAGAGGCACCTTTAAGCAGTTAAAGGGCTTAGCAGGTCTCACAGGAGCCAGGCTGTGTTGCAGATTCTGGTTGCTGCATATATCTTCACTGTTTCCTGTAGTGAGTGTGTATGGCTACTGAGACCTACGATTATATTTCATATGTATTAATATATATTTATATATATGTATGTGTTGATATACATACCTTCAAATATGTACATTACCTTACATTATTATGTACAAGCTAACAGGTAGCAGGGCTGTTTCTGCTCACACTGAACTAGTATGGGAATCCAGTAATTTGGCCATTAAAACTCTACCAAACATGCTTTGGATAGTACATCTCCTATATTGCCTTTATACTGATTCCTACTATTACATGTTATATTTATTTTAGCAGTGTGCTCTTCCACAGCAGGCATGGCTTAGTGGTAGGTCAAACAGACTAATGTTACCTAGGTCCTGGTTTCAAGACTGACAGTGGGAATTTTTTACTTTCAAACTGAGTACAGGACCTGTCAATCGAAGTGTTGAGGCAGTTAGAAGGGTGAGTAGGTCACACAGGGGTCAGGCTGTGTTGCAGATTCAGGTTGCAGCAATTATGTTAACTTTTTCCTGTAGTGAGTGTGTATGGCTACTGAGACCTACGATTATATTTCATATGTATTAATATATATTTATATATATGTATGTGTAGATATACATACCTTCACATATGTACATTACCTTACATTATTATGTACAAGCTAACAGGTAGCAGTGCTGTTTCTGCTCACACTGAACTAGTATGGGAATCCAGTAATTTGGCCATTAAAACTCTACCAAAGATGCTTTGGATAGTACATCTCCTATATTACCTTTATACTGATTCCTACTATTACATGTTATATTTATTTTAGCAGTTTGCTCTTGTAAAGCAGGCATGGCTTAGTGGTAGGTCATATGGACTAATGTTACCAAGGTCCTGGGTTCGAGACTGACAGTGGGAATTTATTTTTCTTAGCAAACTTTGGAACTGAGTACAGGACCTGTCAATCAAAGTGCCATAAAGGCACTTTTAAGCACTAAACCAGGTCTGCGTTGCTTGCTGAGCTCACGTGCAAGACTGGCGGTGAGCTCCGCTAACACAAGCGCACACCCTAGCTATTTTCTTTGAAAGAAAAGATAAAAGGGTGACAGGAAAGTGGTGAAAAGGGGTCACAAAGAGGGTAAGACAGTAGGGAAAGAAGCGTGGGATTTGCAGGAAGGGTGTAGGTAAGGCCCATAGATGCCCATGTCTTTTGCAGCAACAGCTGTATATTTCTATGTATTTTGGTGAGACATTTGAAACCTTCCACCTCTGAGAGAGGTGTCAGGACAACATTAATATTTGTTGTACAGCCAATTGTAATTAACAGTTTAGATGTCCAGCGGACATGTCTGCGACATGGACAGCTATGTATGGGGCGAATTTTTGTGGGACAGAGTGCCCTTTTTTTTTTTACAGGTGAGAGTGGTATGACAGGTGAAGGAAGTCGGTAAAGCTGGGGAGGTAGGTTGGGTAGGTTAACAGACAAGACAGACAAGACGATACAGGGACGGTGTATGACACACGTGGGGGTTACACAATTGACGGGACGGAGGTTGGGATATCTGAGATGCACGAGCCCACAGATGGCAACAGTGGAACTGATATCCCCACCCATAGGCAGTTGCCACTGTTCCTTCACAGCCCAGGACGGGCTGTGCTGGGGCTGTGTAGAGGCGGGCAACGGCCGGGGCCGTTAGCTGTGCCACACGAAGCCGAGCTGGCGTGAGGGGTCCAAGAACAGTGTCTTGGATCTCCCACGCACCACAGACCGGACACCGCGGAGGGTGAGTGGACGAACCCCTCCGCCACACTTGCAGAGGGGACGGGCCCCATCCCCTGCAGCGCTTCCACCCGAAGGTGGCACAGGGCCACCGGAGGGGGTCCGCCTGGGCACTAGTGCCAGGTGCAGTCACCAGCTGAGGTGGGAGAGGTGGGTCCGCTGGGACCTGCCTTCCCAAGCGCTCTAGGTTTGTGAGTAGTTATGTTAGTTTGGGTTAGTGGCATTTTATTCCATTCAGATTAGTTGTAACAGCATGCATTGGTATTCCCATCAAACAAACACCCAGATATGGACACCATTGAACAAGGGCATATCAATATCACATGCATTATTTGAACAGCAAAACACAGTCAAACGACATGCAGGGTTGATTAATGGCAACAGGCCATCGTATTTGCAGGTATAAACAGGGCACATGCACGAACAGACATGCATATATGTTTGGAACGGACAAATGTCCATGATTAATGAAATGTTCACATACCATTATTTAGTGGATGTTGTTATATGGAATTACAGGGTTGGGTGGGGATAGAAAGTGATGACACATTCATATGTTAAACATTAATTCACATTTATCATAGATACACAATTAAGTTGAGGCTGATGTTTCAAAATAATCTTTATTTGACTGTCATGCTACACCTGTTACACATACATCACTATCCTACTTATTTTGAATTTGATCAGATACATCATCCTGCTACACTTTGATGACAGGACAGGGGACAACTATGGCTGTTTAGTCTGTCAGATAATCATTCATTCTATCTGCAAATTGTTTACTGTTATCACCATATACAGATTTTGAGCTAGACATTCAGATTCAGACACACTGAAATCAGTTTGGGATGTTAATTTGTACTTCCCACATGCATTTAGTTCTGTGAAAACACACTGAGGCTTATATATTCAGGGTTATTACTACTTTCTTTATTCATACATGAGCCTTTCTGTCACTCTCACACATTCTGCAACTTCACAGTTCAGGTTGGTACTTCTAGGCTTTGTTCACATATTAGACCTGTGGTGATTCAAACACTTTCCAACAGCCTCACTTCTGTCATGATTCAGCATTTCAACAGGGGATATATCTGACATGTGACTACCTCAGATTCTGAAGCTGTACTCTTGAGACTATACTGCAGGTTACAGTATATTTAATTAATGATGGGACATCTGTATTACAGCACTGTTTAATCCTATCAATTATATTTCCAGTTACACTTGCATACTGATGAACTTGTTGCAGCCATACCTGCAGACGTTCAATTCCTGATTGCACATTATATTACTTTTAATCAATACACTGCACTGTTCTGATACATGGTACATAATAATATTTATTTACAAGTACTGGGTGGGGTTACTAACCTGCATGGGAGCCGCACCAGCCTTCTGGCGTGCATCTCGACATTCGCAGAGCGGACACCTGCAGCTGTAATACAAAGGGAATAATATTGGACTACACATCTCCATGGTATCAGCTGGTTGAAATCCTTACATACATGTGTAAAATGTGACTTACTCAGTCGTGGGCGTTGGGCATTTGCGGGCCTCCTGGATCCAACGGTTCAATTGGTCCTGCTTGCGTCTCTTCAGGTCCGCATGGTGGTGACGGACCTGCTCACCAGTGCGTGGAATGCCAGTCGCACTGGTCAGCTCACGAGCCAACTGGTCCCACGCCTCAGCCCTATATACTCCCCATGAGACCTGGCCCTGCATGAGTTGGGCCTCGTGATTATGGACAAGGAGCCAGACCATGTATCTGGACTCCTCAACGCCCCAACGCTGTGCTCGAAAGCAACGCCCCTCACCTACTCCACTCATGCTGACTGCAAGTCTGTTCTACAATCAGTTATGCTGTGTATTCCCGCCTATGGGGCTTATATATGCCGCTTTTCCCGCACATTTCTCTGATTGGCCGTTTTGGAATTGTATCTACTTCACTGAAAATGCTTTCTCATGCTCCATTCTGGGTTTTATCCCATATATATGCTATTTCTGCTTTTCTAGGTATTGCTGTCATGGCTTGGTGGTTTAGTTCCTTGACTCTAGTGCATGGTATCCTGTGTTCGAATCTGGCAACTGCTTTTTGCTTTTCCTGACAGAAATGAGTTGAAGACCTGTCAATCAAACATGCCAAAACCCCTTTTAAGCACCTTAAACCTGGTCTGCCGTTTGCGGAGGTTACGCATGCACTGGCAGTTAGCTTGTAGGAGCGCCGCAAACGGTGTGCTGGGATAAATCGTAATTGGCTAGTGACACACATGTTCAGCTAATTGCACACAGTTTCAGCCTGTTTATCCGCTGCTTGGCAACGGGCACGCACTTTGCAGCTTTTTAAACACTACTCGGCTACGGGCACTCTGTCTCACGGCAGCTTAGCTATCAGTACATTTCTGACTATTTTTATTCTTATGTTACTTCAAAATATATGCTCTGTTTCATTCCATTTTACAAAAGGGAATACATTTACATTTGTACAATACTGTCTGGGGGCTTTTTAGTGCTTATTTACAAAAATAAAAAAGGTTGTTGTAGGGGCTCGAACCCTGCTTCCCTCCACATAGGCCGCCTACTCTACCACTAAGCTATTATTTGTTGACATAGTTTGCATATTTAGTACTTATATCCTTTTCGCCTGACTGCTAACTGTGATTGCGCTAGTAGCACACCCCCGCACACAGTAGCAAACATTTACGGGGTTTAACAAAAAAAAAAAAAGGTTTTCATTTACTTTTATGACATCTCTTCACTTTATACACTGATGGCCAGTCGGGCATGTGTTGTATAGTGTGTTTATTCACATTTTCATGGCCTTTCTCGTGGCTGTTTACTTTCAGCCATTCTAGTTTTCCGGGGGCGTGTCCACTTGCAGAGCTTAGCCTACAGACACGCCCCCTACTCTCTTACACGGACCGTGTAAGAGTTACTGGTGTGATTCAGCATGCCTCATGCACCTCATGCATATGCATGACATGCTGACATCACACAGTTTAACTGCAGCCTCCGTGTAAGAGTTATAACTCTTACACGGAGGCTTCCTGAATCTGGCCCTATATCTATACATTACCTGTATAATAACTAGGATTCATAACTATACAGGTGTTAGCTGTATGTGTATAATACCTGTATAGTAACTAGGATTAATTACTGTACAGTTATTATCTGTATATGTATAATACCTGTATAATAACTATGATTCATTGCTATAAGGTTATCTGTATCTGTACGATGCCTGTATAATAACTAGGACTCATTGCTATGCAGGTATTATGTGTATCTGTATTATACCTATATAATAAGTAGGATTCATTACTATACAGATATTATCTGTATCTTTACGATGCCTGTAAAATAACTAGGACTCATTACTATACGGGTATTATCTGTATCTGTATAATACCTGAATAATAACTAGGATTCATTACTATACAGATATTATCTGCATCTGCTTCTGTATCATACCTGTATAATAACTAGGATTCATTACTATACAGATATTATATGTATCTATATGATACCTGTATAATAACTAGGATCTATTACTATAGAGGTATTATATGTATCTGTATGATACCTGTATAATAACTAGGATCCATTACTATGCAGGTATTAACTGTATCTGTATAATACCTGTATAGTAACTAGGATTAATTACTGTATAGGTATTATCTATATCTGTATAATACCTGTGTAAAAACTAGGATTCATTATTATAATGGATATTATCTGTATCTGTACGATACCTGTATAAAAAATAGGATTCATTACTATACAGGTATTATATGTATCTGTATGATACATGTATAATAAGTAGGATCCTTTACTATACAGGTATTATCTGTATCTGTATAATACCTGTATAATAAGTAGGATTCATTACTATACAGATATCTGTATCTGTACGATGCCTGTATAATAACTAGGACTCATTACTATACATGTATTTTCTGTATCTGTATATCACCTGTATAATAACTAGGATTCATTACTATACAGTCATTTTATGTATCTGTATGATACCTGTATAATAACTAGGATCTAATACTATACATGTATTATTTGTATCTGTATCTGTATAATACCTGTATAGTAAGTGGGATTCATTACTATACAGATATTATCTGTATCTGTACAATGCCTGTATAATAACTAGGACTCATTGCTATACGAGTATTATCTGTATCTGTATAACACCTGTATAATAACTAGGATTCATTACTATACATGTATTTTAGATATATATATATATATATATATATATATATATATATATATATATATGTATGATACATGTAAAATATGTAGGATCCATTACTATACAGTTATTATCTGTATTTGTATGATACCTTTATAATAACTAGGATTCAATATTATACAGGCATTATCAGTATTTGTATAATAATAACTAATCCACGGTGGTGGTGCTGCGGTAGCGTTGTCGCCTCACAGTAAGACGCTGTTCGGTTCAATTCTCAGTTAGAGCGCCTTCTGCGTGGAGACATGCGTGAATGGGCGTACCTTCGTTGAAGGTTGTGCATCAGGGCTGGTAAGTCGGCACGTAAAAATCAACTACCAATCATTAGTGAACCGGAGTTCCGCTGTGGTGACCCCTAACCAAGAAAAGCTGGAAGACACAACACCAGCCTTTATAATAACTAGGATTCATTATTATGCAGGTATTATCTGTATCTATACAATACCTGTATGATAACTAGGATTCATTACTATACAGGTATTAACTGTATCTGTATAATACCTGTATAGTAACTAGGATTAATTACTGTATAAGTATTATCTATATCTGTATAATACCTGTGTAATAACTAGGATTCATTATTATACGGATATTATCTGTATCTGTACGATGCCTGTATAATAACTAGGACTCATTAATAAATGAGTATTATCTGTATCTGTATATCACCTGTATAATAACTAGGATTCATTACTATACAGGCATTATATGTAACTGTAGAATGCCTGTATAATAACTAGGCTCTATTACTATACAGGTATTATCTGTATCTGTATAATACCTTTATAATAATCAGTTTTCATTACTATACAGTCATTAACTGTATCTGTATGATACCTTTATAATAATTAGGATTCATTGCTATACAGGTATTATCTGCATTTCTACGACACCTTTATAATAACTAGGATTCATTACTATACAGTTATTATCTGTATCTGTTTGATACCTTAATAATGAGTAGGATTCATTACTATAAGAGTATCATCTATATCTATACATTACCTGTATCATAATTAATATTCATAACTATACACGTATTAGCTGTATCTGTATAATACCTGTATAGTAACTAGGATTAATTACTGTACAGGTATTATTTGTATCTGTATAATACCTGTATAATAACTATGATTCATTGTTATAAGGGTATTATCTGTATCTGTACGATGCCTGTATAATAACTAGGACTTATTGCTATACAGATATTATGTGTTTCTATATAATACCTGTATAATAAGTAGGATTCATTACTATACAGATATTATATGTATCTGTATGATACCTGTATGATAACTAGGATCTATTACTATGCAGGTATTATCTGTAGCTGTATAATATCTGTATAATAAGTACGATCCATTATTATACAGATATTATCTCTATCTGTACAATGTCTGTATAATAACTAGGACTCATTGCTATATGAGTATTATCTATATCTGTATAACATCTGTATAATAACTAGGATTCATTACAATACAGGTATTATATGTATCTGTATGATACATGTATAATAAGTAGGATCCATCACTATACAGGTATTATCTGTATCTGTATAATACCTGTATAATAAGTAAGATTCATTACTATACTGATATTATCTGTATCTGTACGATACCTGTATAATAACTAGGACTCATTACTACACAAGTATTATCTGTATCTGTATATCACCTGTATAATAACTAGGATTCATTACTATACAGGTATTATATGTATCTGTATGATACCTGTATAATAACTAGAATCTATTACTGTACAGGTATTATCTGTATCTGTATCTGTATAATACCTGAATAAAAGGTAGGATTCTTTACTATACAGATTTTATCTGTATCTGTACGATGCCTGTATAATAACTAGGACTCATTACTATATGGGTATTATCTGTATCTGTATAACACCTGTATAATAACTAGGATTCATTACTGTACAGTTATTATCGAATCTGTATGATACCTGTATAATAACTAGGATCCATTACTATGCAGGTATTATCTGTATCTGTAGAAAATCTGTATAATAAGTAGGATCCATTACTATACAGATATTATCTGTATCTGTACGATGCCTGTATAATAACTAGGATTCATTACTATAATGGCATTATATGTATCTGTATGATACCTGTATAATAACTGAGATCCATTACTATACAGGTATTATCTGTATCTGCACAATACCTATATAATAACTAGGATTCATAACTATACAGGTATTATCTGTATCAGTACAATACCTGTATAATAACTAGGACTCATTACTTTACGGGTATTACTTGTATCTGTATAACACCTGTATAATAACTAGGATTCATTAGTATACAGGTATTATCTGTATCTGTATAATACCTATATAATAACTAAGATATTTTACTATACAGGTATTATCTGTATCTGCATGATACCTGTATAATAACTAGGGTCCATTACTATACAGGTATTACCTGTGTCTGTACAATACCTGTATAATAACTAGGATTCATAACTATACAGGTATTATCTGTGTCTGTATAATACCTGTATAATAAGTAGGATTCATTAATATACAGATATTATCTGTATCTGTACGATGCCTGTATAATAACTAGGATTCATTACTATACGAGTATTATATGTATCTCTATGATACTTGTATAATAACTAGGATCCATTACTATACAGCTATTATATGTATCTGTATGATACCTGTATAATAACTAGGATCCATTACTATACAGGTATTATCTGTATCTGCACAATACCTGTATAATAACTAGGATTCATAACTATACAGTTGTTATCTGTATCTATACGATACCTGTATAATTACTAGGACTCATTACTATATGGGTATTATTTGTATCTGTATAACACCTGTATAATAACTAGGATTCATTAGTATTCAGGTATTATCTGTATCTGTATGATACCTGTGTAATAACTAGGATCCGTTACTATACACATATTATCTGTATCTGTACAATACCTGTATAACAACAGGGATTCATAGCTCTACAGGTATTATCTGTATCTGTATAATACATTTATAAGTAGGATTCATTACTATACAGATATTATCTGCATCTGTACGATGCCTGTATAATAACTAGGACTCATTAATAAATGAGTATTATCTGTATCTGTATATCACCTGTATAATAACTAGGATTCATTACTATACAGGCATTATATGTAACTGTAGAATGCCTGTATAATAACTAGGCTCTATTACTATACAGGTATTATATGTATCTGTATGATACCTGTATAATAACTAGGATCCATTACTATACAGGTATTATCTGCATCTGTATCTGTATAATACCTGTAGAATAAGTGGGATTCATTACTATACAGATATTATCTGTATCTGTACGATACCTGTATAATAACTAGGACTCATTACTGTACGGGTATTATCTGTTTCTGTATAACACCTGTATAATAACTAGGATTCATTACTATACAGGTATTATCGAATCTGTATGATACCTGTATAATAACTGGGATCCATTTCTATGCAGGTATTATCTGTATCTGTATAATATCTGTATAATAAGCAGGATCCATTATTATACAGATATTATCTGTATCTGTACGATGCCTGTATAATAACTAGTACTCATTGCTATACGAGTATTATCTGTATCTGTCTAACACCTGTATAATAACTAGGATTCATTACTATACAGGTATTATATATATCTGTATGATACATGTATAATAAGTTTTATCCATTACTATACACTTATTATCTGTATTTGTATGATACTTTTATAATAACTAGGATTCAGTATTATACAGGTATTATCTGTATTTGTACATAACCTTTATAATAACTAGGATTTATTACTATACAGGTATTATCTGTATCTGTACAATACCTGTATGATAACTAGGATTCATTACTGTACAGGTATTAAATGTATCTGTATAATGCTTGTATAGTAACTAGGATTAATTACTGTGTAGGTGTTATCTATACCTGTATAATACCTGTGTAATAACTAGGATTCATTATTATACGGATATTATCTGTATCTGTACGATACCTGTAAAATAACTAGGATTCATTACTATACAGGTATTATCTGTATCTGTATAATACCTGTATAATAATCAGGATTCATTACTATACAGTAATTATCTGTGTCTATATGATACCTTTATAATAACTAAGATACATTACTATACAGGTATTATCTGCATTTCTACAACACCTTTATAATAACTAGGATTCATTACTATAAATGTATTATCTGTATCTGTATAATACCTGTGTAATAACCAATATTCATTACTGTTATTACATTATACTATAATATACCTTTATAATGAGTAGGATTCATTACTATAAGAGTATTATCTATATCTGTACATTGCCTGTATAATAACTAGGACTCATAACTATACAGGTGTTAGCTGTATGTGTATAACACATGTATAGTAACTAGGAATAATTACTGTACAGGTTTTATCTGTATCTGTATAATACCTATATACTAACTATGATTCATTGCTATAAGGATATTATCTGTATCTGTACGATGCCTGTATAATAACTAGGACTCATTGCTATACAGGTATTATGTGTATCTGTATGATACCTGTATAATAACTAGGATCCATTACTATGCAGGTATTATCTGTATCTGTATAATATCTGTATAATAACTAGGACTCATTGCTATACAAGTACTATCTGTATCTGTATAACACCTGTATAATAACTAGGATTCATTATATACAGGTATTATATGTATCTGTATAATACCTGTATAATAAGTAGGATTCATTACTATACAGATATTATCTGTATCTGTACGATGCCTGTATAATAACTAGGACTCATTACTATACGAGTATTATCTGTATCTGTATATCACCTGTATAATACTTAGGATTCATTACTATACAGTTATTATATGTATCTGTATGATACCTATATAATATCTAGGATCTATTACTATACAGGTATTATATGTATCTGTATGACACCTGTATAATAACTAGGATCCATTACTATACAGGCATTATCTCTCTCTGTATCTGTATAAGGCCTGTATAATAAGTAGGATTCATTACTTTACAGATATTATCTGTATCTGTATGATGCCTGCATAATAAGTAGGACTCATTACTATACGAGAATTATCTGTATCTGTATATCACCTGTATAATAATCAGGATTCATTACTATACAGTTATTATCTGTATCTGTATGATACCTTTATAATGAGTAGAATTCATTACCATAAGAGTATTATCTATATCTGCACATTACCTGTATAATAACTAGGATTCATAACTATACAGGTGTTAGCTGTATCTGTATAATACCTGTATAGCAACTTGGAGTAATTACTGTACAGGTGTTATCTGTATCTGTATAATACCTGTATAATAACTATGATTCATTGCTATAAGGGTATTATCTGTATCTGTACGATGCCTGTATAATAACTAGGACTCATTGCTATACAGGTATTATGTGTATCTGTATAATACCTGTATAATACGTAGGATTCATTACTACACAGTTATTATCTCTATCTGTACGATGCCTGTAAAATAACTAGGACTCATTACTATACGGGTATTATCTGTATCTGTATAATACCTGTATAATAACTAGGATTCATTACTATACAGATATTATCTGCATCTGTATCATACCTGTATAACAACTAGGATTCATTACTATACAGATATTATATGTATCTGTATGATACCTGTATAATAACTAGGATCTTTTACTATAGAGGTATTATATGTATCTGTATGATACCTGTATAATAACTAGGATCCCATTACTATGCAGGTATTATCTGTATAATATCTGTATAATAATTAGGATCCATTATTATACAGATATTATCTGTATCTGTATGATGTCTGTATAATAACTAGGACTCATTGCTATACGAATATTATCTGTGTCTGTAAAACACCTGTATAATAACTAGGATCTATTACTATAGAGGTATTATATGTCTGTATGATACCTGTATAACAACTAGGATCCATTACTATGCAGGTATTATCTGTATCTGTATAATATCTGTATTATAAGTAGGATCCATTATTATACATATATTATTTGTATCTGTACGATGTCTGTATATTAACTAGGACTCATTGCTATAGGAGTATTATCTGTATCTGAATAACACCTGTATAATAAGTAGGATTCATTGCTATACAGATATTATCTGTATCTGTACGATGCCTGTATAATAACTAGGACTCATCACTATACGAGTATTATCTGTATCTGTATATCACCTGTATAATAATCAGGATTCATTACTATACAGTTATTATCTGTATCTGTATGATACCTTTATAATAACTAGGATTCATTACTGTACAGGTATTATCTGCATTTCTACGACACCTTTATAATTACTAGGATTCAGTACTATACAGGTATTATCTGTATCTGTATAATACCTGCGTTATAACCAAGATTCATTACTATACAGTTATTATCTGTATCTGTATGATACCTTTATAATGAGTAGGATTCATTACTATAAGAGTATTATCTATATCTATACATTACCTGTATAATAACTAGGATTCATAACTATACAGGTGTTAGCTGTATGTGTATAATACCTGTATAGTAACTAGGATTAATTACTGTACAGTTATTATCTGTATATGTATAATACCTGTATAATAACTATGATTCATTGCTATAAGGTTATCTGTATCTGTACGATGCCTGTATAATAACTAGGACTCATTGCTATGCAGGTATTATGTGTATCTGTATTATACCTATATAATAAGTAGGATTCATTACTATACAGATATTATCTGTATCTTTACGATGCCTGTAAAATAACTAGGACTCATTACTATACGGGTATTATCTGTATCTGTATAATACCTGAATAATAACTAGGATTCATTACTATACAGATATTATCTGCATCTGCTTCTGTATCATACCTGTATAATAACTAGGATTCATTACTATACAGATATTATATGTATCTATATGATACCTGTATAATAACTAGGATCTATTACTATAGAGGTATTATATGTATCTGTATGATACCTGTATAATAACTAGGATCCATTACTATGCAGGTATTAACTGTATCTGTATAATACCTGTATAGTAACTAGGATTAATTACTGTATAGGTATTATCTATATCTGTATAATACCTGTGTAAAAACTAGGATTCATTATTATACGGATATTATCTGTATCTGTACGATACCTGTATAAAAAATAGGATTCATTACTATACAGGTATTATATGTATCTGTATGATACATGTATAATAAGTAGGATCCTTTACTATACAGGTATTATCTGTATCTGTATAATACCTGTATAATAAGTAGGATTCATTACTATACAGATATCTGTATCTGTACGATGCCTGTATAATAACTAGGACTCATTACTATACATGTATTTTCTGTATCTGTATATCACCTGTATAATAACTAGGATTCATTACTATACAGTCATTTTATGTATCTGTATGATACCTGTATAATAACTAGGATCTAATACTATACATGTATTATTTGTATCTGTATCTGTATAATACCTGTATAGTAAGTGGGATTCATTACTATACAGATATTATCTGTATCTGTACAATGCCTGTATAATAACGAGGACTCATTGCTATACGAGTATTATCTGTATCTGTATAACACCTGTATAATAACTAGGATTCATTACTATACATGTATTTTATATATATATATATATATATATATATATATATATATATATATATGTATGATACATGTAAAATATGTAGGATCCATTACTATACAGTTATTATCTTTATTTGTATGATACCTTTATAATAACTAGGATTCAGTATTATACAGGCATTATCATTATTTGT
The DNA here is from genome assembly GCF_019279795.1 of Protopterus annectens. Classification (NCBI taxonomy): domain Eukaryota; kingdom Metazoa; phylum Chordata; order Ceratodontiformes; family Protopteridae; genus Protopterus; species Protopterus annectens. The sequence goes on along the minus strand of NC_056739.1, from coordinate 59,707,999 downwards.
ACAATAATAACTAATCCACGGTGGTGGTGCTGCGGTAGCGTTGTCGCCTCACAGTAAGACGCTGTTCGGTTCGATTCTCGGTTAGAGCGCCTTCTGCGTGGAGACATGCGTGAATGGGCGTACCTTCGTTGAAGGTTGTGCATCAGGGCTGGTAAGTCGGCACGTAAAAATCAACTACCAATCATTAGTGAACCGGAGTTCCGCTGTGGTGACCCCTAACCAAGAAAAGCTGGAAGACACAACACCAGCCTTTATAATAACTAGGATTCATTATTATGCAGGTATTATCTGTATCTATACAATACCTGTATGATAACTAGGATTCATTACTATACAGGTATTAACTGTATCTGTATAATACCTGTATAGTAACTAGGATTAATTACTGTATAAGTATTATCTATATCTGTATAATACCTGTGTAATAACTAGGATTCATTATTATACGGATATTATCTGTATCTGTACGATACCTGTATAATAACTAGGATTCATTACTATACAGGTATTATCTGTATCTGTATAATACCTTTATAATAATCAGTTTTCATTACTATACAGTCATTAACTGTATCTGTATGATACCTTTATAATAATTAGGATTCATTGCTATACAGGTATTATCTGCATTTCTACGACACCTTTATAATAACTAGGATTCATTACTATACAGTTATTATCTGTATCTGTTTGATACCTTAATAATGAGTAGGATTCATTACTATAAGAGTATCATCTATATCTATACATTACCTGTATCATAATTAATATTCATAACTATACACGTATTAGCTGTATCTGTATAATACCTGTATAGTAACTAGGATTAATTACTGTACAGGTATTATTTGTATCTGTATAATACCTGTATAATAACTATGATTCATTGTTATAAGGGTATTATCTGTATCTGTACGATGCCTGTATAATAACTAGGACTTATTGCTATACAGATATTATGTGTTTCTATATAATACCTGTATAATAAGTAGGATTCATTACTATACAGATATTATATGTATCTGTATGATACCTGTATGATAACTAGGATCTATTACTATGCAGGTATTATCTGTAGCTGTATAATATCTGTATAATAAGTACGATCCATTATTATACAGATATTATCTCTATCTGTACAATGTCTGTATAATAACTAGGACTCATTGCTATATGAGTATTATCTATATCTGTATAACACCTGTATAATAACTAGGATTCATTACAATACAGGTATTATATGTATCTGTATGATACATGTATAATAAGTAGGATCCATCACTATACAGGTATTATCTGTATCTGTATAATACCTGTATAATAAGTAAGATTCATTACTATACTGATATTATCTGTATCTGTACGATACCTGTATAATAACTAGGACTCATTACTACACAAGTATTATCTGTATCTGTATATCACCTGTATAATAACTAGGATTCATTACTATACAGGTATTATATGTATCTGTATGATACCTGTATAATAACTAGAATCTATTACTGTACAGGTATTATCTGTATCTGTATCTGTATAATACCTGAATAATAGGTAGGATTCTTTACTATACAGATTTTATCTGTATCTGTACGATGCCTGTATAATAACTAGGACTCATTACTATATGGGTATTATCTGTATCTGTATAACACCTGTATAATAACTAGGATTCATTACTGTACAGTTATTATCGAATCTGTATGATACCTGTATAATAACTAGGATCCATTACTATGCAGGTATTATCTGTATCTGTAGAAAATCTGTATAATAAGTAGGATCCATTACTATACAGATATTATCTGTATCTGTACGATGCCTGTATAATAACTAGGATTCATTACTATAATGGTATTATATGTATCTGTATGATACCTGTATAATAACTGAGATCCATTACTATACAGGTATTATCTGTATCTGCACAATACCTATATAATAACTAGGATTCATAACTATACAGGTATTATCTGTATCAGTACAATACCTGTATAATAACTAGGACTCATTACTTTACGGGTATTACTTGTATCTGTATAACACCTGTATAATAACTAGGATTCATTAGTATACAGGTATTATCTGTATCTGTATAATACCTATATAATAACTAAGATATTTTACTATACAGGTATTATCTGTATCTGCATGATACCTGTATAATAACTAGGGTCCATTACTATACAGGTATTACCTGTGTCTGTACAATACCTGTATAATAACTAGGATTCATAACTATACAGGTATTATCTGTGTCTGTATAATACTTGTATAATAAGTAGGATTCATTACTATACAGATATTATCTGTATCTGTACGATGCCTGTATAATAACTAGGATTCATTACTATACAGCTATTATATGTATCTGTATGATACCTGTATAATAAGTAGGATTCATTACTATACAGATATTCTCTGTATCTGTACGATGCCTGTATAATAACTACGACTAATTACTATAAGGATATTATCTGTATCTATATAACACCTGTATAATAACTAGGATTCATTACTATAATGGTATTATATATATCTGTATGATACCTGTATAATAACTAGGATCCATTACTATACAGGTATTATCTGTATCTGCACAATACCTGTATAATAACTAGGATTCATAACTATACAGTTGTTATCTGTATCTATACGATACCTGTATAATTACTAGGACTCATTACTATATGGGTATTATTTGTATCTGTATAACACCTGTATAATAACTAGGATTCATTAGTATACAGGTATTATCTGTATCTGTATGATACCTGTGTAATAACTAGAATCCGTTACTATACACATATTATCTGTATCTGTACAATACCTGTATAACAACTGGGATTCATAGCTCTACAGGTATTATCTGTATCTGTATAATACATTTATAAGTAGGATTCATTACTATACAGATATTATCGGTATCTGTATGATACCTGTATAATAACTAGGATCCATTACTATACAGGTATTGTACAGATGCAGAAAATCCAAGACTTGCTTCCATAAACTAGCTAAGCCACATATAAGGAGAAATATACATTTATTTTTTTTATTTATTTATTTACATTTGTTGGCCGGGAGTGTCCGACTGGACGTAGGTCCATTTTCAGCGGAGGCCCGGGGAGAAAAGCTCCATGGTTAAAATAAACAGACAGTAGTTTCATAGTTTCATAGTTTCATAGTAGTGTACTAGGCTATCTGCCCTGGGGCATTTACAAGCCTAGCCAACAATGATGTGGCTTACGCCACCCCGTATTATATAGGTGCGCCTCTCTAGTAGTGACACATGTGGGGCCCCATTATTTAGTAAACTATACCTCTGTCTAGTAGTGACACTGAGGTGACTCCCGGGGTAAACTTACGATCTCCCATCCATGCATCAAGATTTTTCTTGAACAGTGCCAGTGAAGGGCTCTGTCTCACATGAACTGGGATTTTGTTCCAGAGTACGGGTAACCTCTGTGTTATGAATCTATCCCTCCAGCATGTTTTATTCATATTTGTGCAGAGGTTGAAATCTTTAGCTCGCGTGGTTCTGGTGGATCTGGATTTTTTGAGATGGAGCATGTCCATCAGTTCTTGGTTGGACATGGCCCTATATGTTGGGCACAAATCACCTCTGAGCAGGCGGTATGCTACTGAGTAGAGCTGGAGTTTCTTTAATCTAGCTGGATAAGGCACATGTTTGAGACCCATGATCCTCTTGGTGAGGTACTTCTGGGGTCTTTCCAGTTGTTGCATGTGCCGGGTGAGATACATCCCAAATGGAGCATTATATTCAATCATGGGCCTGACAAGGGAGGAATATAGAGGTACAATGACCTCCTTTGATCTGGATGAGAATCCCTTCATGATGAGATGGGCAAGGTAAAATGTCTTTCTGACCACTTTGGCAACATGGTTGTCAAAGGAGAGGTCACTATCAACTTGAGTCCCCAGGTCTATGATTACTTCTTCCGTACTCAGTGGGTTATTGTCTATGTGATAATTTGTGGGTACTTTTTTTTTCCCAAAGGGGATGACTATACATTTTTTGGCATTACGTTTGAGGCCATGATTCCGGCACCAGTTGTCCGTTTCAGTGAGACCTTTCTGTAGGATGTGTGTGTCAGCAGGCGAATCAACTATGGCACCCAGTTTGCAGTCATCTGCAAACTTTGTCAGCCATAATCCTCCCATATTTGCTTTCACATCCGAGAAGTAAATGCCGAATAAGAGTGGTCCCAAGACTGAGCCCTGTGGGACACCACTTGTGACTGGTTTTGAGTCTAACATGGCTCCAGCAATTTTGACCTTATGGGTTCTGTTTTTAAGCCAGTTTGCTACCCATCTTGTGACATATGGATTTACATTTAGGCTGCTGAGCTTGTCTATGATGCCAGAGTGTGGTATCGTGTCAAAGGCTTTGGCCAAGTCCAAGTAGGCAGTGTGGACAGCCTTGCCCTCGTCGATGGCACTAGTGACTGTCTCGAAGAAGTCAACCAGGTTTAAGAGGCAGGATCTGCCTTTTACAAAACCGAACTGGGTGGGATCAAGGGTCTGCAGATCTCCAATATCGCCATTTATGAGTTCCATGATGATTCTTTCCATAGCCTTGCAGACCAGGCTGGTCAGACTTATGGGGCGGTAGTTACCAGGGTCAGTAGAATTTCCCCCTTTGTGGAGTGGGACCATTGTTGCTGTGCGCCAGTGTTCAGGTACATATCCTGTAGTGAGGCTAAGATTGAATAGCGTTTTTAGGTGCGGGTTTAGTTCATCTTGAAGTTCACGTAACACGCAACCGGGGATACCATCGGGTCCCATAGATGCTGTGTTTTTTGCTTTGTTCAGTGCTGATTTCACCTGTATGTCTGAGATGACAGGTAGGTTACATTCAGCAGGGATAATTACTTCATCTTTAGGGGGTGAGGGAGGGGAGAAATTTGCACTGAACCTATCTGCCAGAATATTGGCAATGTCGGTAGGGTCAGTGAATTTTTTGTCGTTGTGTACCAACTCAGAGCATATCTGAGAATTTCCTCCCAAGGTTCTGACATAATTGAAGAAGGCCTTGTGATTGTCTTTGGTATCCTTGGCAATCTTTCTCTCAAAGTTGGCTTTAGATGTTTTTATGAGAGAACGTAGTTTTTTACTTGTGCTGATCAGGGAAGTAGTTACATTGGTTTACATAGCGATTAATAATTTAACATTGCAATTAATTAGAAACATATTTACAGATGAAGAACATAGTACATCAGTAGACAACTAGAATCTTTATCTGTGAAGTACATAACAAACATTAACAAATGTTACAATATGAAGTTCCTGCTGTATAATAAGTACTAGGCGTATGAGCATCTGAGCTTGCTATAATCAGGATAAAAGATGGAAAATCTTAGAAATATTTAGAAATGATACAATAAATAGACAATTAACTACAATTACCTGGCGATGCGAATATTAGCTGTAAGTGATAGTCATTGTTCATGCAACACTCTCACCCCTATGTACAAAATGGAGAAAAAGAGGGAGCTGATGCCGATTGGCATCGCATTTTATCACAATGTATTTAAAGTAATGTAATAAAAGAATAAGCAAATGTGAAAATATAAAGAAGAAGAATTTTGAAGGGATTATGATGATGATTACTTTAGCTCTTGTATCATGACTAGTTTTCTAACATGATCACTTCAGTCCCATAACTTTCCAATACTTTAAATATATCACTTCCTATCTTAGAACACACAAGTTTTCCCTGTGCTATATAACAGCCCCTCCTTTCTACCTCTTCCCACTCATTTTCTTTTCACTTTGCTCCAACCTTACTTCTAAGTCTGGTCCTTCAGACGCTTTTATTTTCCCTTTTTCGTATCTCTGCGCTCCTCTGTCAGTCTTCTCCATTCTCTTTTATTAGCAGCCAATTCATAGTTACACCACACTTTGCCAAGATACTGAACCAATGTACGTGTTAAATTGCTTATGCTTATAGCTTTTTCTCTCTCTGGATAACTACATTGCTATTAGTTTTTTTTTCTTATATTACATATGTAACTAACTTGCTTGTTATTATGTACTGTATTCCCAATCAATAAATGTACATTTTGGAGCTTTTCTCACTAGGCCTCCACTGAAAATGGTCTCTTGCTCAGAAGGACTACCCTGGTTAAAAATGTAATAAAATGTAAAAAATGAATGAATTAGTTAATTAAAATATTTTGACTGGGAAATAATAGTTATATATCTCTGAGAGGCAAAAAGGATTATACAAAACTCATATAGTCCTTGCAGAAGATAATAATCAGGTAATATTAAAAATAAAAAAAAATAGAAATATATCCCACGGATAAAAAATGTATGACTGGACAGTAAAATCCATAACAGAAGAAGGGGAAATGAACAGAAAAATGAAAAGAAACAAAAAAATGCATTGTTATCTTTCTGTAGGTTCAACATATAGATCAGTGTGCTGTGTTATTTGTGTCCTACACCTTATGACCATCCAGTTTGCAAAGCTCATTGGTACCTTCAACACACTCACTAACTGTGAGGAGCATGGGAGTAGCTGCAAATAAACACAAAGTGCGAATATATGCAAACCTTTATTGCTGATGAAGAGTGCTCTTTCGATGGGTGAAGTGGAACTGTCGGTCAGCTAGTGATCTTTCCAAGCTATGCAGATGACCCCCCTGCTGGGGAAAATCTTCCACTAAATTTATTTTTCTGAGGAAATCTGTGATTTTCTAAACAAAATATTATGCTGCCATTGCTTTTCCAAGGGAGTTTATGTGTAAATGCTTATGTGCACTTTTTGTGTAAACAGTTCTTTATTTTGACAGAAGTTTTGTCAGGCGTTGCATATTTGAAGCTGGGTATTGTACTTATGGGGACTGTCAGTGATTTACTTAGCTGTTGTTCTCTACCTTAGCTTTTACTGACTTGTCAGTCACTGCTATCCAGTTTTTATGTCATGATCATATTTTAACTATGGAACAATCACCATTCTGTGTGGTATTACCTTCTCCTGTCCACAAGAAGAACAAGATTGTTACAGAGTCAGTGGGTGTCAGATCAGATACCATATTACCTCAGTCACTGGTGGTTGACTCTATTCTGGCTGTTTGTTGTTCCTCAGTTCACTCATCTTTTTCCACTCAATCCTCCTAGTGTTGCAGCTAAGGCCAAGAAATAGAAAACTTTTTCAGGGAATTTCCCAGGAAAAGTGAACTTATTGAAAAGACCTTCTAGACTCCTGCTTCCAGCTCTGTGAACAGAGAAGATTTAATGGGATTTGCTAAGGATCTTATTAGTACTTTTTCCTTGCCAGCTACTTCTTTAGATAAGTGAAGGAAAAGAGTTCACTCTCTTTCTGACTTTGATTGTCAGGCAGAAGAGCAGGCATTGCAGAGGGATTGTTGTATGTCTGGAATTTCTTCTTAGTCTGAACATTCTGATTCTGAGCAAAGTATGGATTCCGATTTCCCTTTTATTGATTTATCTTTTTCTGAGACTCTAGCTAAGATGGAAGATGTTTTTCAGTGAGAGAGGAATATAATTCCAAAGGCAGAGAAAATTTACTATGATTTGTTACAGTTGGATATGCCTAAATCTGCAGCTGTTCTTCCTATTTTATTTGTTTTAGAGAATGTTTTTCAAATGGCTTCTAGTTTGTTTAATAGTCACACATCTGCCCCAAGAAGTCAGACAGATTATATGGGGTACTTCAGACATTCATAGGTATTTGTTTCTCAATCCCGTAGCAAATCCAAAAGTAAGTTGTCTATTTAAAGCTGCTTCTGCTAAACAAAAGTATTGGTGCCAACCCCATTCCCTTTGACAAGGATGGAAAACCTTTTGAGAAATTAAGCAAGAAGGTGTATCCTTCTGCTGTTCTAAATTTCAGGATTTTAAATTGCCAAACTTGTATGTTAAAGAATTTAGTTTTATCTATTGAGAACATGCAAATTAATCATTAACTTTGCTTCTTCTGAGGCAAAAAAATTCATTAAGTGCTTCAAAAACATTGGCTTCTCCTACTACTAAGCCTAATTTAAATTGTAGTTATTTTGCTGCTCTCTCTTCCTCTAGAGCTGCTGCTTTTGCATCTGTAATGATACAATTGGTTTGGTTTCATTCTCAAAACCTTCCTGAAGATGTTAAACCTAAAATGTTACATTTCCCTTAGACAATATGCTCAAGATATGTGATGAAAGGGGGAAAGTTGATTAAAAGGGTATTTGAAATATTTCAACCTTACTTTTTTAAACTAAATAAAAATGTCCCTTCCTCCTCAACCTTTTTCAATAAGCAATTTAAGCAGCAAAGAGTTTTTAAGCGGGAGTTTAAAAAGCAATGACAGGGGGGGGTCCTAAAAAAAGGAAACACCTCTAAAAATCAGGGAAAGTCCTCCCAGTCAGCGTGACTATTTGCCCTTTCAAGCCTCACCCATTTCCTACACTGGCAGCCTCTATATCTCTGATGCTTCTTCTTGCCTTGTAATACCAGATTGTGACATACAGATGTTCCACTTGGCAATAGGAGTCCCTCCCTCTGTTTTGAGGGATGCCTCCTTGCCCTGTGAAACAAGCTTCCTTGTTGCCTCTCATTCTGTTTCAATTGCTTTCTCATGGAATAATAGAACCAGTGCCCCTTGTAAGATAGCAAAAGCTTTTATTCAAGGACTTTCCTGGTGCCAAAGTAGGAAGGGTCCTAGAGGGCTGTACAGTACTTTACTTTTCTTTTGTAGATATTTTGTCAACATTCAGAAGCTCAAAATATTATCCCTTCAGTCCTATTTACCTCAACTCCTTCCTCTAGCTTTCAGGGTAAAGCTAAATTTAAAGGATGTCTGCCATCACATTCTAACTGGTGAGTGATTACGTTCTCATAGACTGAAGCCAAATGCCAAAAAATGCATTGTTGTATCCTTCGGGAAGTCAGCTATCCCAGGGAACTACCATATTGACAGTACACCCGTAAGTGTTTCCCCAGTTCTTAGGGATTTGAGAACTTATGTAGACAATGACCTATGTTTTGATCATGTTTGTAAGAAAGTCTTTCTATATTGCTCAGCTTATAAACAAAGGATTATGTCTAGATGTAAGATGTCATGAGTGTTCAGCCTTTTTCTCCCATCTAAAGAAGAAAATCCATTGACTTTTCACAGGATCCAGTGTTGATTTTTTCCAGCTTACTGCTCAGATAAGCCCCATTTGGATACCCCTTCCATTCATGTTATTATTAGATTTATTATTCTGTTTCTTTTATAAGTATTTAAAAATACTTCATATTTTATTTCTGTCAGTGTTTTCAGTAGTTCTTGTGGGAATTGCTGCTGGTAGCAGTATTTATTTGGCTTCTATCTTTCACAAACACTTGTTCTAATGTCTCTGTATTTCTCTCAGAGTGCAGTGTGAATATGTGCTGTTAGATACTGGAGACCTGTCTTTACTGTTGTCACTGTACTTTATTTTCATGTTTTGACAGAAAAATATTGCAGAATTTGGATTGTCAGCATTTATACATTATTTACTGTATGCATGATTCTTCTATATATATTCTTAATACCAGATCAGGATTTTACTGCAAATGAAGATATTTCAATGTACTATATATATTTACTCTCCCTCTCTCTTTTTCTGACAAGAAAATATAGTTTAAATGGCTATTAAATGTTATTTTATGGCAGTTTAATGTGGCTAAAATGTGTGGAGTTAACACTGGTTTTGGCACATTGGTTGCTTTGGTGTGTACTGGAACTTCTTTAACTTCAACCTCTGTTTTTTTTTTTTTTTTTTTTTGTAATTATAGTTCAGTTTGGCAGAGTTTACTTGTGTGTGGGGACATATTTATTACCAGAAATATTAAGTGCTTATTGTGATAGTTATACAGTGTTATCAGTTTATTATTCAGGCTGGTGTTCCCACCCCTGATCTGCTGGGTTCTAACTCTGGTAGCACCCCATCAACTGGTCATAGGATCATAGGAGATTACTAGGCTATCCCAAAGAAAGTGCAAGGGCTCCGCAAAAACCAGTAAACACAAAAGAAAAATGATTTTGTGTTGCATTACTGGGAAAAAAGGGTTTGTGTGCCAGGAGTTACGGGCTGATATCATTAGTCTGTGAGAATATAACTGGGTTTCTGCTTGAGGGGAAAACAAAGAAATCTCCAGCCTCTCCATTTTTCTTTGTTCGTTTTTTTGGTGCTCTTCAATATAAGAGCTGGTGGAGTGTGGATCTACAAATCAATGACTACAATGTAGTGATCAGCTTGATATAATAGTGCTTTTTGTCAGGGCGTTAGTTGAGACAGGTATACTTCTGTGTTAAATTATTGTGCCTATATGTGTAAATTTGCGTTGCAGTGTACATACAGTTTGGATGACTTTCCTGCTTCCTTACTTGCAGAGCAAAAATTGTTTCTAATTTGACTCAGGTTTTCAAGACATGCATTGAGAGGTTGCTTGGATGTGCAGATACAGTCTTGAGACATGTGGCTTTTTCTGTTGTATTAAGATGGTATGTCTGGTTATGTAATCAGAACTTTTCTGATGATGTAAAAACTGAAATTTTGAAAGCACCTTCTAGCTCTGAATTGGTGTTTGGGCTGTCTGTTACACAGATTCTCAAACAGTGAGAAGACAGAGGTAGATTAATGTATGAGGTATCTAGAATGTTTCCAGTACCCAAGATCTCCCCAAACAAGGACTTTGTCTTCAACTGGTAGAACAAACAAATATTCCAGCCAAACAAAGTCAGGGAGCTAAAAAGATATGGCAGGAAGATCATTCTTCAAAATCAAAGAAAAAGGATCCCATTTTGAAAAAGGATCAACTCCCTACAAAGGAGTGACTATTCTGAGTCACAGCGTAGCTCCTCCCTCCTTCTCATCCTCCTTCCCATAAGCTCTCTCTCTCTCAACCTTGCAGCTTGGCGGCCACAAATATCTGTCAAATGGGTTCAGGGAATAATTTGGAGAGGATGCACTTGGCAACAGGTAGAAGATCCTCCCCCTTTCAGGGGAATTCCCCCACACCCACCAGACAAGACAGAACTGTTTCCTCTAGTGCTCCATCACATGGCAGAAACAGGACTCATATAACAACTGCCTGTGATGCACAAAGGCAAAGGAGTTTACTCCAGAATCTTTTTGATACCAAAAAAGAACTCCTGGTGATCTGTCCCAGATTTGTCCTTTCTAAACACCTTTGTAAAAGTTCCAGAATTCAAAATGTTCACCTTGCAATTGTTTCTAGTGTTGCTTCCACACCACTGTTTCATCGTGACTCCATATCTTTAGGGAGCTTATCAACATATTCCTATAGCTCTCAGTTTCAGGAAATTTTTTTGAGATTTCTTGTATCTGGCTTGCATTATCAGTTTTCTGCATTATTCTTTGAGCTATCTACTGCACCTTGAGTGTTTGCAAAAGGTCTAACCCCAGAAATTGCCTATTGCAGAACCCTAAGCATTCATATTATTCCTTATTTAGATGACTTGCAGATTTGTGCACATTCCTCAAGGTGCCTCGACTCCTTAAACAAGGTTGCATTCCTCATTTCTCATCTGAGCTTTAAGTTGGACCTTCAAAAATCTATCCTCACACCCTCTCAGTGAAATTTTTTCCTGGGATGTGCTGTTCATGATACCATTAGCCACGCTACACATGAATAATTCAGTGGTACTTAAAGAATTGTTAGACACAGCACCTTCATCCCTCGAATTTTCAGGTACTGGTACTGGGATTTGTGAAATACTTGGAATGGTGGAGGGATCAACTGTCTCTGAATCCAGGACTCCCTTTCAGTCTTCAGATGCCAGTCCAGTCTGTCCAGACAGACTCTCCAGATTTTACATGGGGAGCAGTGCTCATGGGAGGTCACACCAAAGCACATAAACTTAACTGTGATTTTGGCAATGATTTGTGCCTTAGAAGTTCTTCACTACCATTGGATTCCGGGTCCTCTTCTAATAGTCACAGACATCACTGCTGCAAAGTTGTATCTAAAGTAGCAGTGGGGTACAGGGTCATAGCCTCTTTGGCGGATGGCAGTGATGGCTTGGGAGCTGATTCTGTAGCATTCTTGGACTCTTTAGACCTCATACCTTCTGTCAGGGTAAAGCACAGTGGCAGACAGACTAAGCAGATCCTGGACAGACCCCCCCCCAACAAGTGGAAGCTCCATATAAAGGTCTTCCAGGACATGATTGAGATATGGGAAACACCTCAAGTAGATCTGTCCCCCTCCTTTCGAAACAGACACCTGAAAAAATTCTGCTCAAGACTTCCTTGCAGCCATGCTTAGAAGACAGACAGTCTATCTTTTCTATAATTTGAAATGTTCATGTATGCATTTCCACCCTATCCAATGATTCCCAATGTATTTCTAAAGTTTCAGAAAGACTTACAAAAGATCATTGTGGTAACCCCCTTTTGGTCCAAGCAAAGTTGATTCTTCCTTTCAATAGAATTTGCCTAGGACAATTACCATAAGCTTCATCACAGATTAGATCTGATCACTCAGCATCAGCGGTGAATGGTACACCCCATCTTATAGCAATTGCACCTAACAGCCTTGGATGATTCTTTTTTGATATATTTTAGGTACTTGCTCCATGATGATGTGCAACTGGTATTGAAGTAGGCAAGAAAACCTGCAACTAGAAGATCTTAAGCTTACAAATGGAAGAGGTTTCCTAGGTGATTCCTAACAGTACCAAAGGTCCTGAAAGGGTTTTGACCCCTCCTGTGTTGAAGTATTTGTGTAAGCTACTTAGAGATGGCTTCTCATATGCTTCTATCGTAGTGCATCTTGCAGCTCTCTCAGCTTGTCTGCCCATAGATTCCCCCTCTTTTGTCTCTTTTCATGGTCAAATAGTTTATGAAAGGAGTGCTACACATGAAACACTCTCAAAAGCAAATTCCTCCTCCCTAAGATTTAAGCTTTATTATAGAAAATTGACTTTACATCTTTTGGGACCTGCCTCTTATATTGATTTATGATTCATTAGTTGGAAGACTTTTTTAATCATTGTCTGATGTCTGCAAGGTGAGTCTTTGAGCTGCAAGCTCCCATGGTGACCCAACCCTCTATGATTTTTTCACAAGGACAAGGTTGTGCTAATCCATCATTCATGCCTAAAGTTGTTTCTGAATTTACCTTGAACCAAGCCATCAATCTTATAATGTTCTATCCTGATCAGAAAAGCAAGGGAGAAAAGATTCTACATACCTTGGTTACACACAGGCAGGTTAGGTAGTACCTTGTCAGAGCAAAGCCCTTTAGGAAAGTTGAACAACTGTTTGGCTCATATACAGGAGCTTAGAAAAGTCAACCTGTCTCTAACAAACTATTGCATGATGGTTGTAATCTGCTATTGTTTTCTGTTACGCTCACCATGGTAAATCTCTTCCAAGTGAGGTTAAGCCTTACTTGACTAGGGCCTTATCCTCTTTGATGGCATATTCAAAAGGGGTGAGCTCTAGACAAGGTCCCAAGAAAGCTACTGTAGGCAGTCCTGTGGTGGCTGGAAGTCCCAAAAATAATGGAAAAATTAGTGCAGACTATGTACAAAGATCCAATGACTCAAGTATGAACAGTGTCCGGTCTCACAGAGGGGCTCCCAGTGGGAGTGAGTTGCATCAGGGTTTACCTCTGAGCCCATTGCTGTTCATTCTGGTGATGGTTTACATTAGCAAACAGGTCCGAGGGGACTGGTCAACAAAGTTGCTGTAATCAGATGATGTGGCATTACAGGCAGACTCTGAACAAGAACTTCAGCAAAGGCAAGGGGAATGGAATGCAAATCTGAAGGCACATGGGATGAAACTTAGTCAAGATAAGACAACGGTAATGGCAGCAAATTAGAGAAATCAGAAGAAGCTGAGAATTGAGATTGAAGTGAAGATAATGGAACAGGTTGATGGCTTCAAGTATCTGGGAAGGGTAGTTGAAGAGAAGGGAAGTCTGAATGAAGAGGTCAAGATGAGAATCAGAGGGGCTGTAGCCAACTGGCATAGAATGTCAGGTGTTTTTGTATGACAGAAGAATGCCAAAGAAGCTAAAACGTTAGGTGTACAAGACAGTGGTGTGACCAGTGCTACTTTATGGTATAGAAACCTGGGCAGTAAAGGCAGAGCAGATGAGGAAGCCAGAGGTGATGAAAATAAAGAGCCTGAGATGGGTGGTAGAATGCACACTGTGGGACAGACGAAGAAGTGAGGAAATAAACGCAGAAGCCAAATTAACCCCACATACAGAAAACATCAAAGAGAACAGATTATGTTGGCTTGGGAACATGAGCAGAAAAGCAGAAGATAATCTGGGGAAGAAGATTTGGGACAGACAGGAAGAAGGTAATAGGAAATGAGGGCATCCAGCAAAGAGGTAGCTGAATTGTGTTAGAGAAGATCTGTGATAGTCAGGCAGGAGTGCTTAAGATGGCAGCAGTGTGGCATTGAATCAAAAGAGATGGTGTCAGTTAACATTACACCCTGACCCCCCCCCATGTGAATAAGAAGGGTTCCTATCACGTCATCAAACTTGTAAAAGTTCGAACCACATATGGTCAAGACGGGTTTATATCACATAATCGAACTTCCAAAATATTGAGCACCAAAAGCTTGAACTTGGAAGTTTGAAATGTGATAACATTGAACGCTCAGAACAGCAAATTTTTTCCGAGAAACACACACACACAACACAAGCACACCAAAACTTAAATAATCCACACATGTAAAAAACCCTACTTCTAACCCTACACTAAACCATACATACAGTACTACCTATCCACTTACCATTAACCCGCTCCCTAACCCTAAGGTCCGTAACTATCACACACTTTCTCTAAGGAGCTATACCTAAACAAACTAAATAATACACACACATACACTTTATAAAACCCTACCTGTAACCCTACTCTAAACCATACATACAGTACTACCTATCCACTTACCTTAACCCGCTCCCTAACCCTAAGGTCCGTAACTATCGCACCATAGTGAAGGAAATAGCGAAGCCGCGGAATGGCCTACCGAAATCTTGCCCTAGGCAAGATTTCGATGTACCGTGGCTTCGCTATTTTCTGCTTTCGGTGTAGTGGTTTTGATATTGTAGCATTCGAAGTTTTGAGACTTCAATGTTACAATATAAACCCATCGAGACCATATGTTCGAATTTGTAAAAGTTTGAGCGTGTGAATGGAAATCTCCATAGGCAGAGGTTTCCATTCACTTCAATGTGGTGAGATCTCAGAGTTGGTATATTTAAGTGGCGGGGGGGTGTGGGGGGTGCCCCCCTGCTTATAACAATTTATTTTGTTCGTTGTGGTTTTTGTTTTTTTGTTTAGGTAGTCGAAGTTATGTAACTTTGAACATAATGGTTCGACCATTAGGTGTTCAAAGTTATGTAACTTCGACTATGTGATATAGACCCGAATAAGAAGTTTGATGATGATGTTGGTTGGCTGTGGATTTACTCTTACTTGATGACTCTGGCTTCAGGTGCATTCTTCTCCTTCATTGTAGAAATGAAAAAGCCTTGAACAATCACTTCCTGTCACAGCTGGAGGCTTCTATCTTAGGATATGCTTAGCCAATCATCTGTCACAGGAGGAGACAGGGAGGGAGGGGAGTATGAGCTTTAGAAAGCTGACCAGTACCAGGATATATTGGCAGATAACTCAAAATGCCACTGAGGCAGTCAGGAATTCAAACATTTTCTGTTACAGGCAAGTAGGATTAAGTGCAGCTGTATTTTCTTTGGATGGCTTGCAGCCTCCCTGTTTAGGAGAAATAACATTTTTCCTGTTGTTAAGCAAGTTGGTGTCTGTTCAGGATGTGCATGTGAGTAATTCTTACTTAGGGATAAATCTTTGTGTAAAAATGTTAGTACGTTTAGCCAGAAGTTAGATACTGTGTTTGAGCCTGGGTTTTTCTATTTAATTTATTATTTATTTATTTATTTCACATTTGTTAACCGGGTTAGTCCAACTGAGTTTGCAAACAAACCCATTTTCAGTGGAGACCTGAGGGGAAATTCCCCAGCAAACATAAGTAAAGATAAAGTGACAATATACAAATATTAAATAATCACAATACAAAATAATTGTAAAAAAGAAAAGGTTATTAACTATTTGCATTGCATTGATTTAAGGAGATTTTGTAAATTTTTGTCTCAATTTCCCTGTTGGTTACTTCATCACATTTCATATCCTGTACATTGCAGCTCTTTACTGTTTCTTTTAATTCTTTTGTCATTTCAGTATCATTGTAATGTTCGATAGAGTCTTCATAAATGCTTCTCCAAAATGTGCCTATTTCTTCTTTTTTTAGGTAGTGTTTGTATTGCTTTTTACTTTTTTCTTAATTCTCAGTAAAACCTTTTTGGGTCATCATTTAATTATTTCGTACTTCTCCTTTACATTTATCTGCAAATCTTTTAACTTTTTTTGCTTGTGCTGATATGTTTAGTTTATCACTGGCAATAGTGTATGACGAATCCTGTTCTATTTTTTTACACTGTGCATTGCTTTTTCCATGTCTATTCTTCGGAGTACTTTTCATGATCTGTTCCCTTTTCTACATCCTTCTAACAGTGATGCTTCTTGTCTTGAGTGCATTATAATTTTCTCTGTTCTGTGCTTCCGTGGTGGTATTTTACTTGTTCCCTTCTTTTTCTTTGTTGTTCTACATTTTTGTGGTAACACTTTACCCATTATTAGTTTAGCTGCACAGTAACGTCATATTTATTTCTGTTATGTCACATGACTTTCTCTTAATAGTTCTGATTACTGTAGTCATCTCTTTTACCAGTCTTCTTTCATTTATCTTAATATGTCTAGCTCTAGTAAATCAACCATATTTTCCCTTAGATTATTTTCTTCTGAACTGAGAGCATCTTCTTAGATCTTGTTATCCTGTGAGTTTTCTGCAGAAAGTTCCAGAACGTCTTCCTGGGACATATCCTCTTTAGCTGCATCCTGCTTCATTTGCTCCTCCTTCATATGAGGACTCAATGGCCTATCACTCCACAACATTACCTCCATCAGAGTTGCAGCTGTTTCCTGTTCCATCCCTTGCTGTACAACTTCAAATGAACTTTTGTACAGGTTTCCTACAGAAGGCATCAGGGCATTGCCATGTGGCAAATCTTCTTTACATACCTCCCATTCCTCCTGCTGCTCCTTAATCTTTGAACCCATTGTTCCATCATGCTGTGACACTGCCTGTATTGGTGTCTCCACACTAAACCCTTCACTTTGCTGATAATCCATAACTTCAGTTTCTGTTTCTTTAACGTCTACCTTACTAATCTTCTCTACATGCCTTCTCTCTGCCTTTGCCTGTATTTTTCTTCAAATATCTTCAGAGCTGTATTTTTTGCATTGATTAATTTAGCTTTCCTTGTTGCATAGATTTGGCACAATATCAGATGCCTCCTCCTTTCACATGTCCATATTTCTTTTTTTGTATCTTCAAAAAGCTCAGTTATTTGTGCTTTATTCTTTCTCACTTCCTCTGTCACTTCTTTATCCAGGCAGCCCAACGATTCTTTGTCTATATAATATTTTTGTTGCTCTGGTCCTTTAAAGAACATAATGTTTTAATTGTAGATTTTGACAGTTTTTCTTGTGAAAGTATTTTCCCCTCTAATTGTTGTGTTAATCTTTCTGCATATTCTATATTTGGAAATTATGGGCTTCTAGCATAATAGTATCAATACATGATGTCTTCCTTATCTTCCATATACACTTTGTCATCTCTATGCCTCTTTTCTGCTCTGTCAGTTTTTATGTCTTTTGTGGATTACTACTTCCTCCTACCCCAGGGGACACCGTCTCCATGAACCTGGTTTAACTCCGTGGCAGGAATGTTTCCATGTCCTGAGGATTCTACACTGCCTTTTTTCCATTCCTGGTACCAGTGCATACACCAGGATTAGGCACTTTTTTATCCTAGCACTTGTGCACCCAACTGCCTTTTTTACTTTTAAATGGCCTTTCTCAATGATACGTAAAATGCAGTGTATATATCTGTTGTCTGGGTGAGAGTGTGTAAAGACAGAGTCCACCACATGAAGGTACTCACCAAGACTTGAGAAGGAATTCAGTTCCAGCAATATTGCACTCCTTTTCTTTCTGATTTCATCTCTCCATTCAGTTCCCAACCTAAAAACTCTTTAACGTACAAGACTACACATGAGGAAAATCCAGTGGTACCACAGATCAGTCTGGAATCATCAACATCCTTAATCTTTTCAGATTTCATTTTTTTTTATTTTTTTAAAGAGGGAGATTCTATAGTGGAAAAAT
>NC_056739.1:59574704-59684704 GCF_019279795.1 Protopterus annectens | reverse complement strand
CCCACCTCTGTCCCAACCACCTAACCATTCTTCCTTGTCACACTCTCCACACATTGCACCAAACCTATTTAATATTGCCTTTCACCTTTATCCCAAATATAGACTAATGAACTGCACTTTAACTCAAACTAGAACAAAAGTAAGTTCAAGAATCATCTCCAAAAATCAGGGATGCATAATTCTCCAATATACTAAAATCCTTTTAGGAGGGGATATACACCCTAATCCTGGCTCCACTTATCACAGTGAACACACAGATAATTCTCTCCCACATACTTCTGCAACCCAACAGCAGTTAATCCCAGCCCTGGTCATTTAATTTTTGCTGCAATAAATGTTAGAAGTTTAAGAAATAAAACTGCTGAACTACATGCCTGGATTGCCCATCATAAGCCTGATGTTCCCCCTGTAACTGAAACTTGGCTTAAACCCAGCATAAACAACTCTAAAGTTATACCTCCTGGCAATAATACCATCTGTAATGGCCGTAAGAAGAGAAAGGTAGTACCATTCCTTTAATATTTCCCATTACCTACCACATTTCCCCTTACAGAAAACCAACACCAAAATTCAGTGCAGCAGAGCTTCGAATTGCTTTCTTTAAAATAAACAATTATAAACAAATATGTATTAATGCCTTTTATATCATTCCTAGTGACAATACAGCTATACTGGAAGATATACTGCACAGGATATTCATAACATTTCCATAAGAAAAAAAATACTTGGTAATGTGAATATTAATTGGTTGGACATAAACTCCTTCCTTACATCTAGTATGAACTTATATGGTTTCACACAACTAATTAATAGCCCTGCACATTATACAAAACATCAAATTCTGTCTTAGACTGGATCGTATTATCAGACCCTAGCAAATACTTCACCATAGGTACTATGTCAGACACTTAAAAGATGTTGTAATTGGATTCAATACAACTTTTCTAAATATCCTAAATAGCCTTGCACCTCCTAGAAGGAAGAGGCTGAAAATAAATAATGCAATTTGGCTATTAAAAAAAGTAGAATGATAATGCAGGACACAGAAAAAGCATGGAAAGAACGGCAAAAATATAAAACAACTCAATATCTTGAAAACTTCAGAATGCTTCACAATCATACTAAAAAGCAAATAAATTAAGACAAAAAACTATACTATAATAACTTTCAGTATAACACTAAACACAGTCTTAAAAACTTTTGGATACCCATTAAAGAAATCTTACATTCCGGCCAAAAATTAAAACCAACCCCCCGTCCAATAAATCACCACTCAAGACTGCAATACAGTTCAACTCTTATTTTATAGATAGGATAGCATCTCTAACCAAGGATTCCTCAACATATAATCCATAAAACCACTCTGAAAGACTTCCTAGCTAAAATCTGGTTCTGTTCTTGCTCAAAACCAGGATAAACTATCTCCCTAAATGTGAGCAAATACCTTTTCATTGCTTATACCTCCTTACTTCCTTACTGTTATTAAATTCTCTTCCCTGACTTTCTCTCTAAATATACCAGAAGAGTGTTTTTCCCTCACTTCATATTGTAATTCCTATTTCCATTAGACTAACTTTCCTTTAATTTCTCTGAAACCTTTCTAAAACATCTCTAAATATTACATGATTGTGATATACCTAGTATAGATTCTTAATCAATGCTTTTATATTACATCTAATTTGTTATATTTATTTAAACTGCAGA
Source organism: Protopterus annectens (assembly GCF_019279795.1). Taxonomy (NCBI): domain Eukaryota; kingdom Metazoa; phylum Chordata; order Ceratodontiformes; family Protopteridae; genus Protopterus; species Protopterus annectens. Next base: position 59,683,000 of record NC_056739.1, on the reverse strand, counting down.
CATTTTTGTTTTATTTTTACAGATTACAAAACATTTTAAGAACAATAATTTTACAATAATTTGGAACTCTTCTTCCTGGGCCTTTGCTGACAATGGGCTTCTACCCAGTCAGACATTCCCAGTAATCAAATGTAAGTAATTAAAGAAATAAATAAAACAAATTCATCCCCCCTGAATATCATATACTGAGACTTTACAAGAAAAACAAGTGTGTTAGTCGTGTTGCCATTTTCTATGAAAATTGGTTAGAAATAACCCCACTACAGATCCTAAAATGTAACAGTGTTGAACTCCTCATATCACTAGTGAAAATCAACTACAGAAAGTCTCTGTGTAGCTCAGTTATATATATTCCAGCTGGTAAATCCACAGCAGAAAATATCCTCGACTCCAACCCTTTACAGAAAGCCAAAGATAAAGCCAAGGCCTTAATAGAGTGGTCCTTCACCCATCTTGGAATATTTTAACAAAAGGTAATAGCCTGAGACAACCATTTGGAAATAGTCTGTTTTGACACAAGCTGTCCTTTCTTACCTTCACAAGAAATAATCAACTGATTTGAAGACCTCAAAGATTTAGTTCTGTCAAGACAGCACCCGAGTTGCTTCTGGACATCTAAGATGTAGAGGATCGTTTCGCCCTCATTTTTGGGTTCAAGAAAGAAAATAAAGAGTTGGACAGTTTGGCTTAAAGTAAACGTGGTTACCACTTTAGGCATAAAAGAAAGATTAGTTTTCAAACAAACCCTGTCTCTGTGGAAAATGAGATAGAATTAACTCACCATAAGAACTTGCAACTGAAATGCTGATCTTTCAGAGGTCAGAGCAATTAGTAAAACAGTTTTCCCAATTAGTCAGAACTTTAACATATTGACCTGATAATTCAACATTATGAAAAAGGTTGCAGAAGCATACACATTTCCCCTTTCTGAACAATAATCTTCCCATGATTGTCCAAGAGTAGGATTGTAATTAACCAATTAAGATTTAAACAAGTACGATTACCTAAAGCTATAGCTGCTGAGTCATGTTTGGGAAGAGTGTAGAAACACTTAAAAGACTGAGGAATGTTATACATTTTATCTGCATGTTTTAATGACTGCTGGCAGACAGAACAATTCCAGGCAGCTACACACACATCCTTTAAAGCAGACAGAATAGGAGGCATGTGTATAGGTTCTGGAAATTTCTTCTGTTACAGCTCATAGCAGTTTCTGAAGGACTGAGAAACCTCAGTGTTCTGTTAATGAAAACACTGGCACATTCTGGAAACAGTCTCTGAGAGAAACCCCCTAGAGCAAGAATCAGAGTCTGAATCAGAAAAGAGAAGTGAAAAATCTTTCCCTTTAAATCTTTAATCTTTTCAGGAAAAGAAGTATCTAACTTTCTTTTTAAAGCAACTACATCATAAGAAAGATCAATAGCATGAATTAAGCTCTAAGCAAGCCCCAATAAACTACTCTTGTGTAAAGATACGTGAGGAAAACTAGATAAATGTTTAGTTTTCTGTTTTATTTTGACAGGAAGTATAGGGCCAACAGTGTTGTTACTGGCAGCAGTAACTTCCCCAGAGATGGGCACAAAATTCTGACTAAACAGGGAAGACTTCCCTGTTCCCGCTCCAGGGACCGACAAGAGTGACTGTCCCTTGCCAACTTAGTGGAGGTCAAGAGCCACAGATGATGTGGCTTACCCCACCACACACTGTTCCATAGTGGCTGTAGGTGCTAAACATGAAGGATCATCTGGGCTAAAAGATAAGTGGTCTGAGGAACAAGCTATAGCCATAGCAGAGTCACCCACCTGTGGCAGAGGCAAACTACAACCCTGCTGCTGTGGTGGCAAAGGCCGTTGGCTTACCTTTTTCTTTTTGTAGTTGGAAGAAGGACTGATTGTGGGACCAGTAGTTTCATCCATGGGCAAGCCGAAAATGGTGCCTCTTTCCCATGGAAAACAAGCAGCAAAAGCCAGTAAAAATTTAGTCTTAAAAAGTCATCTTTTCACACAAAAACACGGTAAAATGCACTTTAAAACACTTTGCCAGACACAAAATTAAAATAAATACAGCTTCTCAACAGAAAAAATGTTTTTCAACTACTTTAAAAAAGTGCAGTTCTGTTTAAAAGGACAGGTAGGTCTCATAAAAGTCTGTTAAAACATAACTTTCCTAAACAGGAAATTAAAATAAAACTTTTTTTTTTTAATGCTAAAAAGGTTTCCCTAAAGGGAACTTATCTGTCCAGCAAAGGAATAGCAAACTCTGATTGTTGATCTGCCCACAGAGGAGTGTTGTCTTCAATGGCAGGAAAGCTCTGAAGAGCTTGGCACCCAAACATGTCTTTTTAGTCAGCTCAGTTCAAGCTGACTAATCATTTGGGTGCTTGGAGGGTGACTCTGAAGCTTTGGAAACTGGCTCATTGTTATATCCTCACCAGGATATAACCCATATAGCTAAGGCTACTGCAGTGATCAATATAATAAACATATATAAATTCTGAGTGGAAGGATTCCCCAAAGGGACTTATCTGCAGTAATGGAAGATCAGAGGTGATTGCCAATTCTGTGAAACACAGAGGTGCTCTTCCTCTCGAGGATGGCAAGATGGTACTGAATAAATTGTTTTCCAGGCTGCTGTTTTTTCACTGTGGATCTTGAGGCACAGCAGTTTGGACACTTGCATGGAGAGTAGTCAGAGAATTTTCAAGACTAGCTAGCCATTGTATCCTAGGCAGAATATAAATCAAATAGCTGTACGGTACTTTAACGGTGAGAAAGATGAACACCCACCCTTACCCAAAGGCACCACAACAGTTGTTCTTCACACCTTGAGGATGTAACCAGTAGAGAAATTCAGGTTGAAAAAATGAAGGAGGAGATTTTTGCATGTGAGACTTAGATGTATTTATTTTATTTATTTGTCTTTGCTTACAAGGAAAGTCATACTGGGTAAAGCACATTTTCAGCAGACGTATAGGGAAAAAAGCTCCAGTAAATACATTTAAGATCTTCATAACAAAACATTTTTTTACAAAGATACATTACATTCTTAAGACATCTAGATACAAACAGGTAATTTTTCTGAAGTGACACTATACAAAGATAAAACAGGTATTTCTTCTGTGGTGACATTATGCATGACATTAAATTCCAAGTATAAAATATATAGTATACAAACAGTTTATGTGCAATGTATGTGAAATTTAGACATTAGATATGACCTACAAGACTTGGGTAAGTAGGGTTATAGTGTACATGCTAGGAATAAATATTATTCAGTAGGTAGACAGCAGTTAAACCTAGAAGAGGGGGAGATGCATTGTATAACAGATGAGTCAAAGATAATGGGGTAAGAACACTAGGTCTCACTGAAATAGAACCTGGTTATAGTTGAGTGGTGGGCAGTATTTAAATGAGATGAGTAAAGCAGGAAAGTCAGAAGAAATGAAATGTAAAGAAGGGCTTAAGGTAAGAAGGAAATTGAGGAGGAGTAATAAAAAGGTTTGTTGTGAAGAAGACAGAGGAAATGAGCTGACAGAGGAAAATAGAGTCAGCCAGGCGAGGAGCATGTGCACAGCCACATGTGGTATAGGTGTCATTTTAGTAAGGGCTTGAAGGCAGAACGTTTCATGGTCTGACTTAGGTATGTTGGGATGGTGTTCCATTCTTTAGCTATGTAATGGTTGTAATGGGAGTATAGTGAGTCATCTGCTGAGTTATTAGACTATGTTGAGATTACTAAAAGTATTAGTTGAGTGAAGGTATCTACCTAGAAAGTAGTGTTGCAACAGTCATCCCTATGCACAAGGGGTGGGGGGGGGGCATCAACTGACCATAAGCTTGACCAGTCTTATCTGCAAGGCCATGGAAGGAATTGTCATGGACCTGATCAGTAATAACACAGAAACCCTCCATAAACTGGACCAGACCCAATTTGGTTTTGTCAAAGGGAGGTCTTGCCTGCTCAGTCTGTTGAACTTCTTCGAGAAAGTCACCAGGGCTATGGATGAGGATAAAATGATACTCACTGCTTATCTAGACCTGGCCAAAGCTTTTGACACAATCCCCTACTTGGGAATCATAGATGCACTTACTAGGTTAGGCATAAACCCCTACATCATCAGATGGCTAACCAAACCCTACATCATCAGAGCCAACTGGCTCACAGACAGGACACATGTTGTCCAGACAAGTGAATCCACTTCTGATAAGAAATGTGTTAGTAGCAGTGCTCCACAGTTGGGACCCCTCCTGTTTGGTATATACTTCTCTGAAGTGAAGGCCACTGTTGGGGGCCTCTGGCTCGCCAGGTTCGCTGATGACTGTAAGCTGGGAGCAATCAATGAATCCCCAAATCATGTTAACATCCTACAAACAGGCCTAAAAATGACAAATGACTGGTGCCAAAATCATAGTCTGAGACTAAATGCTAAAAATGTATAATCATACCCTTTGCTAAATCAGAAATCCCTTCAAATTATAATATTGATAGCACACCTCTAAAGAAGACCCAGTAGTGAGGGACCTAGGAACACATATAGATAGTAACCTAACCTTTGATCACCAGGTAGCTACAGTAGTGAGAAAATCCTTCAAGATCAAAGGAAGTCATAGTGCCAATGTACTTGGCCCTCATTAGGCCCATAATTGAGTACAATGCTCCCTTATGCATGTACCTAAATAGGCACTTACACCAACTGGAGTGGCCCAGAGGTTTCTTACTAAAAAATATAAAGCATAAGACACATGTCTTGTGCAGACTGACTAAAGGCCCTATCCCTTTACTCCATCTCAAATAATTTACTGAGAGGAGACTTATGCCTGACCAACGCATTCTCTTATCTAGCCCTGATGAAAATATGACATAGTCACAAGAAAAATTATACAAGGGTAACACGTTGCATGGACCTGAGCTTTATTTCTGACTCTAACAGTACTTCCTGAGAGACAGATTCATATCCCAAAGCCTACCTCGTCTATGGAGAAAACTTCCCATCTTCGTAAAACAAAGTGTGTCCCTTACTCTCTTCAAAAAGAATTTGGATAAATGGATGGGGAACTGTAAATTCACTCCTGGGGTACTGTTCATGTCCCTTATGAACAGATGCTGTCTGTAAAATAACTCAGGGCTCCAACACCCAAAGACCCAATATCATGCTACTACCCCATCCCATCTCTGTGGAATTAGGATATAACGTCAAATCCTGAGTATTATTGGCTAGCCTTGTAAAGACTCTTGTGCCATTGGCCTAGTAGTCACCTAAAAGCTTGAACCTATGCAGGGTATCTTTTAGTGACAGACATTTTTCCTGTGCATGTATAAGATTGTGTGCAGTAATAAGCTGTGAGTATGTTAACTAGTTGGGTAGCTGAAGTCATGTACACCACTGCTTCCAATGAAATCATTTGCTACAGCATAGCTATTTCCCTGGTTTACTGCATTCCTATTACTTAAATACAGTGTTGTTTTTTATGCTGATTTCTTTCCCATACTTGTCAATAGTTCATTGTAGCCATCCATTTATTTTAACATAATCCATTTTCTCTCACTAATTGTATATCTGGAAAGCTATTTATTTGCTTCATTTACTTCACCTGAAGTGATTCCACTGTAGTTATTATGTTACGTCTGTGTTCCAACTCAAATCTAACAATTATGTAATGCATGAACATGTTAGTGAAGGGAACATAGGGGATGAGGAAGTGATGGGTAGGTATGGTGTTAAGCAAAGGCATGCAGAAGGTCAGATGGTGGTGGATTTTGTGAAAAGGATGGACATGGCTGTGATGAATACATATTTTAACAAGAGTGAGGAGCATAGGGTGACATACAAGAGTGGAGGAAGATGCACACAGGTGGATTATATCTTATGTAGGAGGGCCAGTCTGAAGGAGATTGGAGACTGTAAAGTGGTGACCGGGGAAAGTATAGTTAGGCAGCATAGGATGGTGGTTTGTAGGATGACGTTGGTGATCAAGAAGAGGAGGAGGAGTGTGAGGGCAGCACCAAGGATCAAATGGTGGAAATTGAAAAAGGGTAATTGTGAGGTGGAGTTCAGGGAAGAGTTAAGACAGGCACTGTGTGGCAGTGAAGAGTTACCAAATAGCTGAGTAACTACAGCAGAGCTAGTAAGGGAGACAGCTAGATAGGTGCTTGGTATGACATCCAGACAGAGGAAGGATGACAAGGAGACATGGTGGTGGAATGAGGAAGTACAGGAAAGTATACAGAGAAAGAGGTTGGCAAAGAAGAAGTGGGATTGTCAGAGAGATGAACTAGTAGACAGTAGTATAAGGAGATGAGGTGCATGGCAGAGAGAGGTGGGGAAGGCTAAGGATAAGGCATATAAAGAGTTGTATGAAAGGTTGGACACTAAGGAGGGAGAAAAGGACCTGTACCGATTGGCTAGACAGAGGGACCGAGCTAGAAAAGATGTGCAGCAGGTAAAAGTGATAAAGGATAATGAGGGAAACATACTCACAAGTGAGGAGAGTGTGTTGAGCAGATGGAAAGAGTACTTTGAGGAGTTGACGAATGAAGAGAATGAGAGGGAGAGAAGGTTGGATGATGTGGGGATAGTGAATCATGAAGTGAAATGGATTAGCAAGGAGGAAGTAAGGATAGCTATGAAGAGGATGAAGAATGGAAAGGATGTTTGTCCAGATGACATACCTGTGGAAGCATGGAGGTGTTTAGGTGAAATGGCAGTGGAGTTTCTAACCAGATTGTTTAATGAAATCTTGAAAAGCGAGAGGATGCCTGAGGAATGGAGAAAAAGTGTTTTGGTACCGATTTTTAAGAATAAGGGTGATGTGCATAGCTGCAGTAACTACAGAGGGATTAAATTGATCAGTCACAGCAGGAAGTTATGGGAAAGAGTAGTGGAAGCTAGGTTAAGAAGGGAGGTGATGATTAGTGATCAGCAGTATGGTTTCATGCCAGGAAAGAGCACTACAGATGCGATGTTTGCTCTGAGAGTGTTGATGGAGAAGTACAGAGAAGGTCAGAAGAAGTTGCATTGTGTTTTTGTGGACTTAGAGAAAGCATATGACAGGGTGCCCAGAGAGGAGTTGTGGTATTGTATGAGGAAGTCGGGAGTGTCAGAGAAGTATGTAAGAGTGGTACAGGATATGTACAAGGGTAGTGTGACAGCGGTGAGGTCTGCGGTGGGAGTGATGGATGCATTTAAGGTGGAGATGGAATTACATCAAGGATCAGCTCTGAGCCCTTTCTTATTTGCAATGGTGATGGACAGGTTGACAGACGAGATCAAACAGGACTCCCCATGGACTATGATGTTTGCAGATGACTTTGTGATCTGTAGTGAGAATAGGGAACAGGTGGAGGAGACCCTGGAGAGATGGAGATATGCTCTGGAGAGAAGAGGAATGAAGGTCAGCAGGACTAAGACAGAATATATGTGTGTGAATGAGAGGGAGGATAGAGGAATGGTGAGGATGCAAGGAGTAGAGGTGGCGAAGGTGGATGAGTTTAAATACTTGGGGGATCAATAGTTCAAAGTAATGGTGAGTGTGGAAGTGAGGTGAAGAAGAGAGTATAGGTAGGATGGAGTGGGTGGAGAAGAGTGTCAGGAGTGATTTGTGACAGACGAGTACCAGTAAGAGTGAAAAGGAAGGTCTACAAGAGGGTAGTGAGACCAGCTATGTTGTATGGGTTGGAGACAGTGGCATTGACAAAAAGGCAGGAGTTTGAGCTAGATGTGGCAGAGTTAAAGATGTTAAGATTTGCACTGGGTGTGACAAGGGTGCACAGGATTAGGAATAAGTATATTAGTGGGTCAGCCCAGGTTGGAAGGTTTGGAGACAAAGTCAGAGAGGCAAAATTACATTAGTTTGGACATGTGCTGAGGAGAGATGCTGAGTATATTGGGAAAAAGATGCTAAGGATGAAGCTACCAGGTAACAGGAAAAGAGGAAGGCCTAAGATAAGGTTTATGGATGTGGTGAGAGAGGACATGCAGGTGGTTGGTGTGACAGAGCATGATGCAGAGGACAGGAAGAAATGGAAACAGATGATCCGCTGTGGCAACCCCTAATGGGAACAGTCGAAAGAAGATGATGATGATGTAATGCATGTCCTCCCTTTGCACTTACAGATAAGGAACAGCAGCTTGGTTAATTCCTCTTCCAGCCCGTACATCATCATATGAACTCCCACAAAGCCATTCTTTTTTCTGCTTTTTCTCCAAACATAAGTGCTGTCATTATGGTATGGAGTTGAAGTCCCCCTCCAACAAAAACACTTTCCAATAAGTTCTAATTGTTTATTTAGTACAGCAGTTGGATGGGTGGCAGGACAGCATGATCAGTACAGTCAAGTGTCAGTCCATCCCTTTGGTATGACCTGGTGGACCTCAGTTCCTCAATGTGCCTTCACTGCAGTGCAACTGAAATCAAGCCATATTTATCCCTTTGTTTTTATTGACATATTGTGCTTATTATTTGTTAACCAGGAAAGTGAGGTGGTCCATGAACACTTCTTATCCACGACAAAGGCCAAAGACTGAGATACATTATATCATAGAGAAAATATGATGTTAAAATACAGCTGCACCCTAAGTAAAACTTTTTCTCATCCTAAAGTGTATTTCCTCTTTTTAAAAATAATTCCTGTGCTTTCACTTTTAAGTAAAGCATAACAGCTGTTTCTTATCTTATTTGACATTTTAGAGCTAATCAGCTCCTCAATACAATCCATCAGTAAAATTCAATAAACCCTATATGGTCCTTTTCTACAGTGTGTGAGGCACGCCATGATGCACACACAGAAGCAAAGAGTTTTAGATTCAATAAGCTTTGCGTAGAGGCACACATCACCATGCAAACAAGGTAAACACTGTGGCATGCTAATTACAGCATAAGCAGCTGAATTGCATGCTAATCAGCCAATCCACCATGGTGGAGCTATTCAACAAGCTATAAAGCAACCATATAGACTCATAGCTGTTTTTCCCTGCAAATTCCAAAACCTATTGAAATACAACCACAGAAAGGAGTCTACATGGAAGGAATGTTAGGCGCTGCTGCAGCTTTAATTCATTTGTATGTGCAACAGGCTGAAACCTATGCTGCTGCTGCCAATAGACCATGGCCACGAAGGAGAAGAGTATTCAGGTCCCATTTAACTTTTCACAACCTACATGATGTGGAAACTATAGAGTGCTACAGGGTGGATAGGGACACACTACAGGAACTCTGTAATTTCTGTCCCCCTCAGCTCAGAGCCTGGACAAACTGAGAGAACCCATCCAAGTGGAAACAAAGGTATGTGCAGCACTTAGAATCTTAGCTACAGTTACCTTTCAGAGACCAACAGGGAACATGCTGGGGGTGTCACAAGTATCAGAATCCAGGATCCACTATCAGTTCCTGAATGCTAAGCTCCAACAAACCAGTGGCCACATATATTTTCCCCATACACCTGAGGAGAGAGTCAAAAATAGGGTCTATATTATATTGTCGACAGGTGAAAATGTTGACTCCGACTTTTTCAACACCAAAATGTCAAACTACAAAATTTAGCGATCGGCCAAATCACAGATTTCTTTCCAATGGAAAGAAATTGGTTGGCCGTTCTCTTGAACCTGCCCTTTCCCTGACTGTAGCGTGGTCTCAGAGTTAGAATATTTAGTTAGGTGGGTGTGGGGGGTGTGGAGGTTGAAGCTCCCCACTTAAATATATTTGTTTATGTGTCTAGTTGGTGTTTGGCCAACTGATTTCTTTCTGTTGAAATGAAATCGGTGATTTGGCCGTTCTCTAATTTTGTAGTTTGGCATTTTCATGTCAAACAAGTCAAAGTCGACATTTTCACCTGTCAACAATATAATACAGACCCCCAAAAATATGTAGGAGAGCTACCATGCAGCCCACTACCCTAATGTTTTAGGTGGCATAGACTGGACACATATCGAAATTAAGGCACCATCTGGGGATCAGAGTAGGCTCTACATAAACAAAAAGGGCTACCACTCTAACTGCCATGCCATGAGTAATGCCAAGGGAATCATCTTAAATGTGTGTGCTGGCTGGCAAACCTGGCAGTTACCATGACTCACATATCTGGCACACCTCTCAACTGCACCAAGTGTGTGCTAGGTGGGATATACCAAAGGGTCATTTACTGGGGGATGCAGGTTATTCACTGGAACCGTGGCTGATGCCACCCATCAGAAATGCACTCCCACCCACCAAAAATGCCATAATGAGGCACATGCTCAAACCGGAAACATCATAGAGTGTGTGTTTGGGCTGCTGAAGTCACAGTTCTTGTGCTTGATACATCTGGGGAGCCCTGCAGTACAATCCATGGACATGTACTGAAATATTAACAATATGTGCCATGCTATGCAACATCATCCTGAGAAAACAGCTTCAGCAGGATTGGAAAGGGGAAGTATCACACATACCATCACCAATACCAAGGTCACATCAGTGACAGGCAGATGAGGAGTCGGGGGGAACCACCAGCTGCTGTGGGTGTAGGCAAATGTTGGAGTGCTGAATATACCCTTGCATTGGCTAAGAGACAATGCATAGCACACTCACTCACCACCTAGGGGCCTAAAACCTTCCTCCTACGCACATACATATACTAACATTGATGCCAGACAACTCTCACAACCTTTACCTCTCCATGTATTGGCTGTGTATTGCTTGCATCAGACAGAGTCAAACCTGAACTAAAATTGTGGCAACTGCTGCATTTACAAGGAAAGTCTTGAACCTGGAGTGTTTTCTGCAATAATATGAATGAGTGGCATATCCTTGTATTTCATTACTTGGTACTGTAAGCATGTAAAAGATGGGAGATTTGTGCAGGCGTGACCTTAACATGTGACAGCAGAGACATATTTGACTTAGATATGTAGGCTGGGTGCAAAAAAAGAGAGTAACAGTAGCAACATGTCCTTGTTGGTGCCATAGCAGAAATGCAGCTTTGCTCCCCCAGTCTCATTTGGCTAACAAAGCATCTTGGAAAAGCTAAAAGTGACCTGTCCCTGAAACACGTCTACAGATTTAATACAGAATATTCCATGTGAAGGTATTGCCAATCATATATTCCTGTGAAATGCCCTGACAAACTTGTCCACACTATCAATACACTTCTAACTAATGCATACAGATAAAAAGTGTAAAGGTCTGTGCTAATCAAAAAAAAAAAAAAAAAATATATATATATATATATATAACTATTAAACAGATTATTCATAATTACATGTCAGCATATGGAGTATGTAGCTGACAAAATGCAGGCATACCTTCTCAAAATCAATAATCCTCTGTATAGTTATATCCCAAAGTAGTAGCTCCTCTTCTGTGTTCACCACATAAACAGTTCTGTTCACCTTCAATTTCCCTAACTACACAGTTGCCTTCTGGTGTAGATTCAGGGCCATCAGCATGAAGAAGATACAAGTGAGGTGTGAAGTCATTAGAAGTGCTGATTCACAAATCCTTGGCTTCATGTAGCACATGTAAACATAGTGCAAGCACTCCATCAGTGTTTGTTTTTAATGGATTACAACTGTAAATGATTACTGGTTTGGAGAAGATAAACACAACAGCAGTGCAGATTGCCCTACATCTAGTGGGTGTGTCAGGTTAGACTTATAAAGTGTTAGATGGACTTTTGTCAAGGTTGGAAATGCAAGTAAGCATAACACAATTCACAGGTTCTGTTCATTAACATCCAACCTCCCCTGTATTTGATGGCAAATATCTTTTTTCTTTGTAATTTTTTTCATTACTTTTTATTATTTTTGCCACTGTTTGGGCAATGCGGTGCTTAAAGCAATCACAGGAATGGTAGAAATGAATGGCAGATTTGGCTGTGCTTATCTAGTTTGTGTGAAGCACTGCATTGTGCAAACTGGACTCAGACAGGCAAAAACAGAAACTGGATATATTCATTTAAATGTGTTGGGCATTGCTCAAACTCACTAAGTGGAGTTGCACAGCAGTTAACAGAGAGACCTTAAAAATGATTAGTAAATTAGGGAATGTCATGTAACTAGTTCTGTAGTAGCAGTTGTAAGTGTAGGCCAGAATACAGATGGTCCTGGTTTCTAGTACAGGGTGTGCAACCTTATTTTTTTTTTACCGTTGTGACATTACAGTTTACAGAAATGAACTGAAACTTGAACAAGTGCTAGTTCAACTTTCTTGTTGCAAGAGGTGTAAGTGTAGGACTGCCATACACATGGTCCTCTTTTCTAATACAGGAAATTCCATGCACTTTTACTATTGTTCCACTTCCCATTATAGTGGAGCTGATATATGTATGAGGAATGAGACACTATTATTGTGTTTTTATTTACTTATTTATTTATTTAATTTGTGTATTATCAGATTTATTATCAGATTTATGATTGAGGATATACAGTGTACTATATTTCTATAAGTATAATTCTGCTATCTGGACTTGCATGGCCTTCACATTTGCCTAAGAGACATACATAAGACCTATATCCAATAACTTTGTCAGGTCACACACTTACATGTGTAACAGCTCATACTGTCACCTGTATTTATTTATGATGCTATGTCTGAGCAGCACTTCTTCTGTGGCAAAGATGGAAAATCATGCTGTGTAAGTAAGTGTTTTGTCCCTTATGCCTAGGTTTGAATCCCACAATGTAAAAATCAATTTTCTTAATGTAGAAAGTAAAAATAAATGTGTCAGGTCATTACATGTATGGCCCCAGTGCATATCTGCAGACCTATTTCACTTAACAGTCACCTTTCAATTTGCAATGTATATTTACAGGTTACATCAGTTGATACCCCTCAAAATAAGGCCATGTCAGATTAACCTTCCAATTACAATTATTTCATTCCTCACTGCTTGGCACTGCTGCTCTATGCTTATAATCACACAAATGTGTTGTGCATTTGTGCACACTCCAGTAAACGTGATAACTGAAATTGGAGGGAAAGCATCCATTTCCATTGCTCTAGGTTTCTGATACACATGGCTGGTATTACTGGGGAAGGCACCAGGTTTAGGGCACAGAGGTAGGGTGTCCAGGAGTCCATGATATTTATTGGACTTCTAGTAAAGCACTACAGCCACAGGCTTTTGCAGGAGGATTATTTTGGCTCCCAGTACAAGTCTAAGGTTTGGAATAGTTTGGCCCGTGCTGTATCCAGTGCCACTGGTATGCAGTGCACTGGTGGGCAATGTAGGCATTATATTACTGACATACAGAGGAGGAAGAGGGAAGCTGTCATCCATTGGATTGAGGAATTTACGACTGAGACATCTCACACTTGTGTGAGTATCAACTACAGAGAGTACTTGTAAGACATAGAAAGCTGAATATAGGCAAGACTGGTATGCATAATGGTCTTATGTTCTTTTCTTTTTTTTCCCCAGCTGCCAGTTATCAGGAGTTCAATGTCCGGGCCCACAGGGATAGATTGGAGAGACTGAGGGAAGCAAGTGGTATGTACAGTATGGAGCTGAAGAGAAGTGTTATTGAGCATTAATAATTAAAGATAGCTTTTTTGGTATTTTATAGAGTTGTATCAAATTGAGCATGCATATTCCAATTGTAAGTGCAAGTATGCATGCATTAATCTGTAGAACAAACCAATTGTAAGAGTCCAATATTAGACTTTAGTCAGAGGTTGTGGGTTCAAATACCACAAATCACAACTGTATTTACATTAAATTAAAATCTCTATATCAGTGGTACAAATGCTCTGCTGTAAACTGTAATCTGTATAATTGGAACACACATATATTGGTACAATATATGCACATTGCAAGGATTACTTGCAACAGTCTGTAGTACAGTGTGTATTTGTTAGGAGCTAGACTTAATTGTAAAACTTAAGATAATAGAGTTGTAGAATTGTATTAATTCACTACATGTCACATATGATAGTACTAATCTCTCTTTTCAGTCATCCCAACCTTTATCTCTCTTGTTATTTTCATTTTTATTTTATTTTTATTTTTTTTATGAATTTTTACAATTTTATTTTTATTTTATTTACTGTTAAAATATATTTTTTTCATTTTTATTGTTATATGCCATCAAAATGTCTCCATATTATTCATGTGTACCACATCAATAAATGCTCCACAGCACAGTGAAGTAGGCCAGCCCCACTGGATCAGCCGGCCCCGACTCCACTGGCTGCAGCACCAATGCCCAGCATATGTGGGAGCCAACCTGGCAGCACTGCCTCTGCTGCCCCTGCACTACCTGCACCCTCAGGTAGTCCTGTCCTGGAGGCTGGTCCAGTGGTACCCTCTGGTAGCATTGGCAGAGGTGGTGATTTCATCACCCACAGTGATTTACCTGAGATGGTACACCTCACCACTGGTGCATGCCTAGGCCATCTGGAGAGGCTATTCTCCCTCATGTTGCATACTAGGAGGAGCAGGTGACATGAAGCACTCCAGCCACCTGCGGAGTAAGGTGAGAGTGATGACAGTCCAGTGGGTAAGGACTAACTTCTTACTGTCTGCAAACTTGATGGCCATAGGCCCAGGTTGTCCCCATCCCCACCCAAATTATGGTGCCCCCATAACTTTTCTGTCCATCACCATCCCTGTCTCTTGTCTTCTTTGTCTTGTCTTTATGCAATTCCTTCCTCACCTACCTAACTTACCTAACCCAGGCATACCTACAACCCTTCCCCAACATTCCTCTCTCTTTCTCTCTCTCAAATAAAAAATAAATGGGGACCTGTCCCACAAAAACAAATCATCCCATACATAGATCTCCATTTCGCACATGTGTCCTCTTGTCATACTTGATTCGGTCCACTTGACTATACAACCTGATTGTATTGTGGTCACCCCTTTCTGTGGAGGTGACTGTCCAAATTCAGTTAATATTCTGCACACATTTTCAGTTTACACTGTTAAAGAAATGGATGGCTATGGTTCTTCCTTACTTGCCTCCTCCATGTTCCTGTCCTGCTTTCACTTTGTTCTTCCCCCTGCTTGCTCCCCATTTCACCACCTTCCTATCTACCCCATTTTAACACCTTTAATCTGTTCAAAAATAGAATCACACACAATACGCATAAGTATCAGAAAAAAACAATGACTATCTTCACTTTTTGAGCTCTATGTTTGAGCAGAGGTGCACACCAATGATGAGCAGTAGCAAAATTATTTGGTTACCTCCATGCAATGCTGCTTAAATCTGCTGCACTATGCCAACACACAGCAACACAAGTACTGTAAAGAATTCATGGCATTACATTATCAATGTTCAAATATAAGTATTTAGAAGTATTAGATAAACCTGGATTTGAACCCAGTATTATCTGGGCCCAAAAAGGAATGTATCAGTGCAGGAGGGAACACATGCTACCACAGAGTCAGTTAAGCAGCGGGTATGTTGCATAGACTCAATACTGTTAGACTTTAGCACTGCAGCTCACATCTGCACACTGTTTAGCTACATGCAAACATGTATCTCACATGTGAATACACTGTGCTAATCATTGCACAAACTTGCTGCTCCTTGCACTATGAAAAAATAAATATTATGTATTACTGCTGTTTACCGTCCATTTCTTGGCTGTGACATGAAATTACAGGTGGAAACATTACAAACTGAAGGCTCTCTCTAACTGTATGTCACATATTTACAATACCACCATGTGTTGCCACCCCCCCCCCCACCCAAGCACTGCAACCTTGGTGTCTCAGTACTTTTTCCACACATATATCACCTGTACTACATAAATTAATAACAGATGTTATGTGATATGCAATGCACATCAATCTGGTAACATGCAGATCTACAGCTATTGACCCATGAGCCTAAAAAGACTTATCTGCAAAGCTAGGGAAGGAATCAACATGGATCTTATCCACAGGGATATAGTTGACCTTCAATACACTTGACCCGACCCATTCTGTTTTTGTCAATGGTAGATCTTGTTTATTGAACCTTGTGGACTTCTTTGATACTAACCCCACAGACCTGGGTGTAGGATAACAGGACATACCGCCTATGCTGGGTTATCCAAGGCCTTTGACACTATCCCCATTCATGTCTCATAGTGAAGATCTCCCATCTGGGAATTAAGCCATACAGTACTAGATGGATAGCCCACTGGCTCACCGACAGAACACATATTATCAAAGTTGGGACTGCACCTCCACCACTAGCCCACTTACCAGTGTACAACAAAGATTTGTGATGGGCCCTTAACTGTTTGGAAGCTACTTCCCTGAAGCACAGGCAACAGTAGATGGCCTGTGGTTTACCAATTTTTGCAGATTACTGTTGACTGGAATCACTCATATAGAGTCTGCCAATGATGGTAACATTACAGAAGGGGTTGTCACAAATGATTGGTGCCAAACACACAGACTGAACCTTAAAGCAAACAATGCCTCATTGTCGCCTTTGACAATGAAGTACCCCTGTTAATTATGATATACATAGCACCTCTCTAAGCTCAAGCACAGTGTTGTGAGACTTGGGAACACACATTGATCGCAATCTACACTTTCATCACTATGGGTCCATAGTGGTAAGAGACACATTCTGCATTGCACATCTCATACATATGGGCATCACATCCAAGACCAAGGAGGTCAAAGCTCTGCTGTACTCTACCCTTATCAGACCACTAACTGAGAACAATGCCCCCTTCTGTTTGTACCTCACCAGACACCTGCAGCTATCGGAGGAATCCTAGAGGTTTGTGACTGGAATAATCCAGAGCCTCCAAACGTGACACACATGGAAAGACTGAAAGACCTGTCACTGTACTCAGTATCATGCAGGCTACTGACAGGTGACCTATGCCTGGCAAACAAAGCAGTCTCAGACCCTACCCTTCTGGAAATGCTGGACATCTGAAAATCAAATGGGACAAGCATAACTTGCTCCAGATTTCTTAACCTGGCCTGTGACATAAACAGAATATGCTAGGGACACAGCTATATCCCCCAGTGATTAACACTCCTCAGAAATTGGCTCCCACTGCATGTGAAGCAGTGCTTCTCAATGATCCTGTTCAAGTGCAACCTTGACAACTGGTTGGGTGATTATAAAGTCACTGTGGGGGAGGCACCTATGTCCCTCATGGACAGGGCCAATGGGTGCTGCTCACAAAATCGCTCTGCTAACAATGACCTATTATATACGCTCAATAAGGGTGCTTGTGTTTTTACACAGCTAGGCTTATAAACACCCTAGAGTCATTAGGCTAGTAGTCCTATGAACTTATGAAGCTATGAACCTATGCAGACCTCTCAACATCTTGTCTCCTACATGGCCTGCTGATGTAATCTACTATAAGTTGACCAGCACTCTTGTAAAAATTAGACCTCTGCCATGGCACTTAAATAAAGTACTGTGTTCTGTAGTCTGTGCACTTAGTACTTAGATAGGTAGAGGTTCTGTTCTAACTGCAGCCAACTTGTGTGTGTGTGTGTGTGTGTGTGTGTGTGTGTGTGTGTGTGTGTGTGTGTGTGTGTGTGTGTGTGTGTGTGTGTGTGTGTGTGTGTGTGCGTGCGCGTGCACGCGCGCTCTTGCACGGCATTACAGAGAGCATTTTACATCAGCATGTGGGATACTGTTTTAACATATTGTCCTCAACAGATGCTGCTCATGTCCTCAGCTATAAAGTGTTGTCTGAGACACTCCAAGTCAGACTTGTGCCATTGTGCTTGAGTAAAGTACTTGAGTTCTCTAGTCTGTGTACTTAGGGAGTTTATTTTCACTGTAGTCAACTAGGTGTGTGTGTGTGTGTGTGTGTGTGTGTGTGTGTGTGTGTGTGTGTGCTCTTGCTTGACATTACAGAGAGCATTTTACACCAGCATGTAGGACACTGTTATTAACATATTCTCCTCTACAGAAACTGCCAATGTCATTAGCTATATCAGATTTGTGTATATGCAGTACTCCCACCATTGAAGGGTCAGAGAATTCACTGGAGGTGAGGCAGATGTCACCTCATCCTATGTGAGACAGATTACAGTGACATGGCTTTTAATCTACCCACATACATCCTGACATAGTTGGTAGGCCCTGTGTTTTCTTGATGAGAAAGCCCTGTAGTCTGTCTAGCTGTTGCAGATGTCTGGTGAGATACATGCAAAAGAGAGCATTATATTCTTTTAGGGTTCTGATGAGGTTTGAGTACAGTAATGTCATACAATCATAATATCTGAATATGATGGTGTGACTTATGATGTGCACAACATAGGCTTTCAATACCAGTGTGGACACTTGATGATCAAAGTTCAGATTGCTATCTACATGTATTCCCAGTGCTTGCATCACTGGGTTTCAGCATAGCAGGACTGTTGTTAATGCTATGATTAACTTAGAATTTCACTTTTCAGATGAACAACATACAAAAGACACATTTCTGAATTAATTTGTAGATCGTGTGCCTTTGCCACCATTCATTTGTCTGAGATACCTCCTCCTGTACTGTGTTATCATCATTGGTGGAGTTAATGATGATAACATAGTACGATGAGGAGGTAAAGGCGGTAACACAGACAAATGATTGGTGACAAAGGCACCAATCATTTGTCTGTGTTATCATCACTTGTGGAGTTAATGATTTAACCTAATATGCAAGAATCAGCAAACTTGGTAAGCCAAAGCCTGAACTATCTAGAAATAGAGTTCAAACACTGAAGGGCAAGTACAGATCCCTGGGGCTTGCCAGTGGTGACAGTTCTACTGGTACAGGTTAATTCACCATCTTTTACAGTATGTGTTCTGTCAGTGAGCCAATTGGTTACTCATCTAGTGATATAGGGATTAAGCCCCATCTTGGAGAGTTTCTTAATGATACCTGCATGGGGGATTGTGTCAAAACCCTAGGCCAGATCACAATAGGCAGTATGCACTGTCTTACCTTCATCCAGGCCTATCACACAGAATCACTGGGTTGTGACATCACAGATCACCTATGGCATGACTCATGACATACACATTCCTGATATGGTTGAATCCACACTTCAACACTCCCTCCACACAGACTATAATGTCATAGAAGGGTGTATATCAACATGCACCCATCTGAGTTGGGAGGATAGTATCTGATGCATGCATGTATAGAGACATCCTGCCTCTCCACAATTGTGAGGTTATCATGGACCTCTTTTAAATGGAAATTAGTAATATTTCAGTTGTCTAAAACAGGCCTGCGTGAGTAGTTAATGCTAAACCATGTCTGTTATATCTGACAGATATCCTCAAAGAGGTCATGCATGATGGCAACAGTATCATTCTGTGGAACATGACCAGATCAAGGCATTTTACACAAATCCACAGTGAGATATTTGATCAATACTGTCACGTGGCCATAACCAGCTATATTACTATGTGGATAGGCCAGTGTATCACATACATGGCATCTCACCATGTTGAAATGTGTGAAGTGAACTAAATCTCAGGTCCAATTATCAGGTCTGTACATCAGGGCTATCTGCTAGGCACTTTCCTGTCCATTAGTTAAGTGATGGACATCACAGATGACATACACATCCTGGGTCCAAACAGCTGCCTGAAGGCACACAGATTGTTGGCAATTATTGACTCCAACTGTGATATTAGTATAATACAGACAGTGTCAAAACATACCACATATTGCTGCCACAGCCATGACAACACCTGCAATGACAAGAAAACATGGGAGATTTGATAAGTCAGGTACACAAACACACAACCCAATTAAATGTAGACATCACGCCATATAATAAGACCAATAGGTATGTGACACATGTCTTGGGTTACATGGTATGTGGAACATCCACCTGCATATGATCACAGTGCTGACTACTCTCTTGAATGTAACACAGGTACTGGGTATGTGAAGGACATCCACATCAGAGGAAATATTACCTTCATAGTTCCCAGAATTCATCACGCCAATAACTGAGTATGATTTAGCCTTCTTCATGCATCTCCCTACACATCTTCCAATGATGTGTAACTGAAGTGTACCAAGTAATTTGAAGTGTCACACAGCTTACTGGCCATACCTAGGTATTCCTTATGTGGAATATACATGATTGTCTGATGGTGCTGAACATAAATCAGGTTGTTACACCAGATGGACATGTGCTACCAGATCTGCTGATGTACACACTACATACATAGGTGTTTGACAATATTAATGCCATGTATATCATTCATGACAGTGTGGATTGTGCTATGTGTGTGTGTGTGTGTGTGTGTGTGTGTGTGTGTGTGTGTGTATATATATATATATATATATATATATATATATATATATATATAATATAGATATATACCATGCACACCAGTCAAATAGCCTGTATTGCTCATACAGTTGCATACAGTTATAGCAGTGTCCCTTCTAACACCTCCAGCAGATGTTACAGTGCCAGGACAGTGTCCCTGGTTACCCTCATGGAGTGTGGATGTATCATAGTAATTGTTTAAGTGTGCGTGTGCAAACTCATCTCTTATCACCCTAAATCATATATGTCATGTCACAGACAATGAATTACTGGTGGCATTATTCTGATATTGTCAATGATTGTGGTTGGTTCTTTTAATGTTTTCTACGAGTCATTACCTGCACCCACCTTGCTGGAGACCTCTGCTGAGAGTACACTCATATTCAGGCAAATCAGATTGCACAGCTTCGCAATATGCACCCTACCCGAATTGTATGTCAAATCCCTGATAGATGTCCTCTGCATTATTCATGTAAGGATGCTTATAGGTTCCCAGGTAGGTACTAGGCTATCAGCCCAAGGGCCTAAGTAAGCCTAGCCAACAAAGTTCCCTGGCTTACACCAACCCAAGAAAGTTAATTTCCTGTGCCCCTGTCGAGCAGAGCCACAGAAGTGATCCCTGGGGTGTATATCCCATTTCCCATCCACTCATCAAGATTTTTCTTGAAGAGTGTTAATGAGGAGCTTTGCTTGACATAGATGGGTAGCTTGTTCCAGAGTATGAAAAGTCTCTGGGACAGGAATCTATCCCTCCAGCAAGTCCTGTTTATTGTGGTGACAAGGTTTAGGTCCCTAGAGCATGTAGCTCGGAGGGATTGGGATTTCTTTAGGTGTAGCATGTCCAACAGCTCTGGGTTTGACATAGCTTTATATGTTAGGCAGAGATCACCTTGGAGTAGGCGATATGCTACAGAGTAAAGCTGGAGTTTTTTGAGATGATCAGTGTAGGGCATCTGTTTGAGGCCAGTAATTCTCTTTGTGAGGTACTTCCATGGCCTTTCCAGCTGCTGCAGATGTCTTGTGAGGTACATTCCAAAAGGGACATTGTACTCTGTAATGGGTCTAATGAGTGTCGAGTAGAGGGGAACAATGACCTCTTTTTTCCTGGATAAGTACCCTTTTGTGATGAGGTGTGCTATGCAGAAGGATTTCCTGACTACTGTGGCAATGTGATTATCAAAAGAGAGACTACTGTCCACCTGGGTCCAAAGGTCTCTTTTCACACATTCGGTGTTGAGGACTGCCGCCTATGTGGTAGTTCATGGGTACAGAGTTTTTACCAAAGGGGATAACAATGCACTTTTTGGCATTGAGCTTGAGGCCATGGTTCTGACACCAGGCATCTGTCTCAGTGAGGCCCTTCTGTAGGATGCCCACATCATTTGGGGACTTGACTATCTCACACAGACATCTTCTCATTGTTGTGTCCCCTTGTCTGACAGTCACATAAGTCACATTTTCACTGTACAGTCCCTACTCTACCATATAGCTATGTGATTGGTGTTGCTGCTGCAACCATCTTCCATTGACATGCCCTCCTCTGCTGTACATTTGTTGTTTCACCTGCCCTTTTCCCTGTGTTCATTCCTACAATTCATCCATGTGTCCCTTTTCAGTGCACACACTTCCCCTAACTGTTCAGTTTATATGGCAGTCCAGGTCCCATTGCAAATCATTTACATAGCATCAGTACAGAAGGTCAGGAATGGGATATCACAATACTCTGCACTGTAGATATACTGTCCTGTACTGTGCTTGGACGATATACTTCACATTCATACCTCTCAACTGTCCAGGTATTCCCAGGATGTCCAGATGTGTTCCTTATCAAATCTTTGGCTTTCTGCCATACCACTGGGATGATCTCAGGACTAATGTGACTATATATTGCCTTCATTTCAGTTCTGACCTCTCAACTATCCTGATTTGTGCAGAATGTGAAGTTTTTGTCTCATATTTTTGATCTTTTCCTCATAACATTTTGGTTTTCTGTCAAATCGTTGGCATATAATTGCAGATTGAAGTCAGAAAATAATAACAGACACGAGTTTCAAACTTCATGCTCTTCAGTAAATTCATACTACTGTAAAACCTATTATTCTGTCAACTTTCAAAGTTTGGAAGAGCAATATTAAAATCTGTCCCTATTTTTGGGCCTTTGATCCACCATTATTTATGCCTTTGTCTAGCTTTCCTGCTGTAAGAGTTTGAGAGGTATGTTTAAGTTTCATTCTGCCACATTTCTGTGACATATCTATGTCACATATGTCCCTATTTTTTGATTAATTGTCCCCGCATTATGTTGGCTTTTGTGCAGATGTGTTGAAATAACAGATTGACAGCTATCAGTGAAGCCCTGGTGATTATTTTGGCATATCGAGCAAAACCGTGGACCGTACGTGCTCTGCTTTCAACAGCATTGCTCTCCATGTTCATGTACATGGTTTCCTGGCCAGCAACACTATTATTAGCCATGAAACCTAGCGTAGACATGCTGTGCAGCATGAATATGGACCGTGCAGAGCCTACATGCAGTTTATTGAAACCCAGGGTATGTTAGGTTTCCACAGATCTCACAATACATTCTTTAGGAATTCATAACCCTGACTCTGATATCACATTTCCCATTACATATAAGATTTTTGTCACAGGAAAGGCTTATAGAGCAAACTGTTTGCAGGCCTGATACATTTGCATAAGAAAAGGGTCATAAATCTCTTGAGTCTCTGGAGTTACAGGCTTATTATGAAAAATAAAGTCAGGTCTATTGTCATAGATCAGAAAGCAACTGAGACTGATCACATGAAATATGGTATCCTAAATAAACTGGAATCATCACAGTAAGGGTCGTTGGAATATAATTTGTAACCGTATGCTTGGAGATTCTGACAGTAAACAGTAATTCAGAATAATGATGCAGTTTACATGAATGGAAAAAAGCTCTTGCAGGAACTTTAACCTCATTTTCTAGATATAGTGAGTGCATTGAGGGAAAAAAGAATGCAGAAAATAAATTAAAAATTTTCATCAAAAGGGAAGAAAAAAACCTTATTTAAACTTTGCTTAAATATTTCAAGTTGCTCTTATAGTCACCTGAGTGGTGATACTTTTTTTGTACTTCTTTGCTATTTGTCCATGGTTCAGCCAAAAATTTATCTGGTAGCACTTTTTTTTTTAGTTTGTTCTGGGACCTAAGTTTTTTACCTTCATTTACAGTTGTGCAATGATTGTGTATTACTGCAAGATTTTAGCATTGCTTATGCATTGTGTTGCACCTCTGTTTCCAAAGGTAGAAGTACCTCATTTAGTCATTTATTACAGCAACAGGCACATTTCTGCATAGTTTTGTGCCTTGGTCTGTAGTAGGATTGCAGTAGTGGCATTGTTGTGAATTCTTCTCCAAGATTTGTGCTTCATTACTTTTTATAGCTGTACATACCTGCTTACTATCAAATCTTACTACAATCTAATGTAATCTAGTGCCAAACCATAGAGAGCATTCAAGGACACCTCTGTATTGCCCAGTCCATGACCCACAGCAGCCCACTCAAATACAGGTCCAGGCAACATGGATATGCAGTTTCCAAATATCTCTATAACCAGGTTGGTAGATATGGGCATCCTGAGACAATGTAGCAATTATCTCAGGTTCACAGACAACCATTTAATCCTTAATGAAACAAACCCAGTATGTGAAAGATGTATATAATTTCACTGGAGCCAAAAATCTTGCATACAAAAAAGGTTGTCAAGAACACACACACACTACAACCATCATACATAGTATCTATCATACACACAGTAACCTCTGCTGAGGCACTAAAAAGCCATCTTCCTAAACCTCAAAGATCTCCTAAGCCTATAAACAGCAATGGATATTCTCACAAATCTCTAAAGCACTCCCTAAAAGCAACACCAAACATCACACATATGCCTACACCCAGTGGAGCCCCAACAGCAAAGCCTGTAAGGGAAACCAACTCATTACTCAAGTCTTTTGTCAACGGGAACTCCACTGTACAACACACAGATGCCCTCCGCACCAGACTGAACAAGAACATAATGGTTAGTTGCTATTATGGACCTAAGATCTGCCAAGCCATACACACACTCAAGTCAGTGCACCGTAGGTACCAGTATGATTCTTTCATAGTCCATGTGGACATTAATGACCTGAGACTTACGTTCCTATACTATATGGAGAAAGATGTTATTCATCTATTTGAATATGTGTCTCAGGCAGGTATGTGCCTTACAATGAGCAGCATTCTATCTTCACCAAGGATGATGCCATAGTACAACAAAACATGATGTACATCAATAATAGGTTTAGTTTCTGGTATCTATCCAGGGAGATTCAAGATCTGTCAGCATGGGAGGATATAGTCCAAACAAATAGTGCTCAAAGTGCTCCAAAGAAAAACTAAGTAAAATAAAGGAGCACAACGTTGCGAGTCCACAGTAATATTTTAATATTAAAAATAATAAACCAAAGTTGTTAAGCGCTTTCATTAACTAGTATGACTTCTTCAGAACAAGATACCATTAAAAATTTCAAGTTTAAATACATATTGCTGGTTAGTCATTGGTTCTAATCCAACCAATTCTGTCAATGAAGAATCACTGCTCATGAATATATAAACACCAATTAATCAAAATTAAATTAATTTTACACAATAATGATTAAAACAAAAATCGAATACCCTCAAAACACAAAAAATATGAAATACTGTTAAAATACTAATCCATCACAGTATGAACTCATCATACAAAAAATATGTATGTATATATAGCCACAAATGTTCTAACAAATTACTTTGATGTTACTAAACTAACTCTGCCTTTTCTTTAAGAATGGGCATTATAGTAATATGCTCATTAAGTCCTGGTGGATGATCAGCAGCTAGCCTTAGTTGCCACAATAGCTCCTTTTTATACAACACATTTTGCCAATCTCCACCCCTCGCTTCAACTTACAAATTCAAGTATACCAAACTTGAAGCATGTAAAGTTAGTATATAAGATACTATGCTTGTATAAAGCATTGGTGTCTTTCTTGTTTTTAATATCATAAAGATGTTCATATATGCTAGTCTTGAACATTCTGTCTTTCCTATATAAAAGGAAGAACATGTACTACACCTAGCTATATACACTAATTTGCTAGAACAAAAATTGCCACTTTTTAAGAAAACATGACTTTTATTTTGATTATCAATGGCAATGGAGCTATCTTGCAATATATAAGAACAATAGGAGCACCTGCCACAAGGTTTACTTCCACATCTTTTGTCCTGTCTATTGTTGGAAACAAAACCTGTCTCCAACAAGGACTTCATATTGAGTCCTACCTTTGTAGAAAATATGGGTCTATCACCCAATATACGAAATATCTCAGTCTTTGTTTTAAAGATGTTCCAGTTTTTTGTCAAAATTCCTTTAATCTGAGAATAAAAAGAACTATATTGTACTGCACAGGCATGTTGGAAATTAGGTTGATCCTGAACTATCGTATCATTAAGTTCATTATTTAATCTGTCACCACCAGTACCTAATAAGGGGATATAGATGTCACCCCATTTTTTAAGAACATCTTCAAGTATAGGGTCAATAAAGTGTCCCGGATATGCTCTCTCTAGAAACATATCCCTTAGATTTTTAAACTCTGTTATCACATCATGTTTCATAGTTGTCATCCTAGCTATTCTTATAGCCTGGCCCTTTATAATGATTTTTTTCTGATGAATTGGGTGGTGACTAGTATAATGCAAATAACTATTGCAGAAAGTATTTTTACGGTAGATTTTGGAAATAAAACCATGCTGGCCTTTAACGATCTTAGTATCCAGGAAATTAATTTCTTGTTTGTCAAACTGGTAGGTAAACTTTAGGTATTCTGTAGTTTGGTTCAAATACTGAACAAACTCAAATATTTGTTCTGAACATCCCTTCCACAAAATAAAAATATCATCCAAAAATCTACCGTAATATACAACATTGGAAGAAAATAATGCATTTTGAAAAATATACTTATGTTCCCAACCCAGGAGAACTAAATTAGCATACAAGGGGGTGCAGGCAGCACCCATGGCAACCCCTTTAAGTTGCTGAAAGTATTCCCCTTCAAAAAATATATAATTATTTTCTAATATAAGATTCATTAGTTCACATATAAGTAGTACTTCATCTGAGTTCAAAGATGAATAAGTAAAGAGAACATCCTCAAACAAGCATAAACCCTCTGCTTTCGGGATACAAGAAAAAAGGTCTTGGACATCTATGGTAAGAAAAACACTGTCAGCTGACCATAATTCCTTCTTAATTTGTCCTAGAAAATCCCATGAGTCCTTTAATAAATGGGGAAATTTATTCATAATATGTTTCAAATTTTTGTCCACATATACTGCTAGATTGTGCGTTTTGGAACCTGCAGCTGCTACGATAGGTCTGAAAGGTGGCTTTCTCAAGTTCTTGTGTATCTTAGGTATTCCAAAGATCACTGGAATCTTAGGATATTTATTCAGTAAAAAATCATAATTATCCTTAAATATTCTCTGATCCATTAAATATTCATATAGATAACTATCTAATCTAAGATATGAGATATATATTTCATTTTTAGAACATAAAGAATAATTATCTGCTTTAAATAATATATTTTGCATATCATTAGTATAATCTTCTGAACTATATAAAACCACCCCACCTCCTTTATCAGGTATCATAATTCTTATACCCTTATCTCCCTTTAAGCTCTTTAAAAGGTTTCTCTCTTCAAGATTTAAGTTAGTAAATAATATTTTCTATCCCCATACCTTGTATAGGTCCTCCTTGACCAATTTTTCATAAGCAGTAACTAGCGGATGCAATGGAGGATTAAATGTACTACTTCTCTTAGGAATATCTTTCAATTCAACTCTAGTGGCTTTGTCCGAAAACATAATGTTCAGATTTAGTTTCCTTAAATATAACTGCAAGTCAACCATTACTTTAGCTATGTCAGGTACATTAGTTGGAACAAACTTAAACCCTTTAGAAAATAAAGAAAATAATTCTTTAGTAACAGGGACCGCAGAATAGTTGTATATATTGAAACCATTTAAACTATATTGGATATTGTCTATACACTGTATTTGAACTACAGAATCTACCACTTGGTGTACCCGTGGTTCTGCTGTGCTGCCCTGCTGTAGGTTTTGTATGTCCCTTGTCTGCGACTTGCTATTCTCTCTGAGCGTCTGGGAAGCGGAAAATCCTGAAGATCAACTGGATAGTCCGACTCAATTTCCTTATAATTATCACTGTGTAGTTGAAAATTAAAATTAGAAATAGATTTAGCCCTGTCAGCATTTTCATTAGCTGCATTATTAATATGATCTTGTTCTCTTTCATGAAAGACTAATTTATCTGTGGGATATACCTTGTGTAGTGTATACTGTCTAGTGTCCCTATCTAATTTCCTAACTTTTTTCTTAAAAATATTATCGCATTTTTGATCCACCCTGCTGATAATTTTATAATACAAATTTTCATACTGTGCAAATAATAAATCAGTAATGATTTTTTCATTTAATACATTCACTTCATCACAAAGCCTTGTTTCCATTACCTCATAAAAAGACACAGTTTTGCCTAATAATTCCAAACCCCATTTGTTGAACATGTCAGTAAATATCTTAACAGTGTCAGCATCATAATCAATTCCATAAGGCAATTTAAAAACTCTTTGTCCTTGTGGAACCAGTTGTCTTTTGATACATTCATTTAAGTAACACACTTCTCATATACCTATGATAATGTTGAAACTCCAGACGTTCAAAACACAGAACACTGAACCTCAGAAGCTCAGAAATAAAAGCAACCTTCCCCCTGAACCTCCTACACTCCCTGCAAATTATATATGTGAACTCTGAAATCGCACAGCACTGGGAAAAAGACAAGTTCTCGACAACCAAAAATATCAGCAACCAGTATAAAAGTCATATGATATGCTGAATGTTTCACCAATGGACATATGACAGTTTTTTTACATTTGACCATACAAATGATACGTGCGTGCCCCCACACACACACACACACACACACACACACACACACACACACACACACATGTATATATCTATATATAGATACAGATATATTAATTATACATAGCAATCTTTTATATATACACTGTAAGTAAATGCAAAAAATACAGAAAAAGCAATGTTACTATGTTAAATGCAGACATCAACTAAAATGCCAACCTAATTTCACTGCAAGATATCTTCTAAAGTTGATCATAGCAATAGTACGGAAGAAAAATAATAAGATACAGAGAATAAATAAAGAGCATTATTAAATGCATTTCAGCAACAATTTCACACCAGGAAACATTTTAGAGGTACAAGTACTACTGCTGTGTAGATCAAAAAATATATTCAAATTACTAAAGGCATTTTATCTATGAAGCACATTTTCATTAGAAGCATCATATCTACTAAATCATTATCTGGAATGCAAACGAATACATAATTAACCAGTAAAAGCTGAGCTGATGAAATACAAAGAGTAAACAAATGTAGTCCCTAGGGGCTATTTTTGTTACTGCAGAATTTTTAAAAAAACAAGCAATAGCCAAAAGGCTGATAATGTTATTCATTCAAATATTCTAATAAGATTAGAGTCCATCCAGTTCACAAGCAAATGCATTAGGTCTTCAGACATGCTTGCAAAAATATTTGCAGTTTAACTTAGTAGTGAGAAAGGGACTCTGGGAAAAAGAATTGTTAGCTAAAACACAAAAATCAAACTAAAATAAGAAACAATCACTTGCTGTATACAATACAAAACTGTATATTTATAAATATCTTTTCAGTTTCGGCCTGTAACAGTCGATTAAATGCATGCAGTGAGTTAAACAGAAAATAATGTTAAATGCAGAAGGAGATGTCAGATATTTGTCTGTTTTCATTTTTTTTTTGTGGAAGTGAATTCTGCATAGTTCATAATAAAAGAGAGAACGTTTTTTCTGTACTATGCACTGCAGAGTCAAGACATCTGAATAACAGGCTCCTTTTACCTTGGGAGCATTGGTAGCAAGGAGTAAAGACTACACATTTTATATTTTACACTGCTTTTTCCTCAACCACCATCCTGCACTTCACTTACCACTTTTCCATTTGTTCTGTCCATTCTCTCAAACTCCTTCCTCCACTTAAACCATATTAACCTGACCAACCAGCCACCCTCATTCCACGCACTACTTTTATACTCACCATTGTGTGTCCTTTCAATTATTTATCATTCGTCTATACCACTCTATCACACTTATTCCCAATATCAATCCCTAATTACATCTATCTATATCATCCATTTCATATTGCATTTCTCAACACCACTACCTCATAAATCTAAAGTTACTTTACCTTTGCCCATTTTCCTCAACATCTTGCTTCATAATACACCTTTTACCCATCTTCTTCTACTGCTATCCATGCTACCCTCTTACCAACCCCTTACTCTAACCATCTTACATTATACCCACCACCCTAAATCCCAGCTCCACCCTCTTTATTTCTCCTTCAACCCTCCAATTCTGTATAATACAACTTTTCACCACCTTATTTCCCCAGGGCTTATATACTGCAAAGCCCGTTCTTCTCCTTATCTGGC
Source organism: Protopterus annectens (assembly GCF_019279795.1). Taxonomy (NCBI): domain Eukaryota; kingdom Metazoa; phylum Chordata; order Ceratodontiformes; family Protopteridae; genus Protopterus; species Protopterus annectens. The sequence goes on along the minus strand of NC_056739.1, from coordinate 59,653,120 downwards.
CTTACCAGTTATACAAAGGAAACCCAAATAATATAAACTCTCTCACCCATCTCCATATCCCACCCTGCTTCTGTATAGTGGAGACATTCAACCCTATTCTGACCCTCAGTCACAACCAGACACTTCTCATTTCAGAAACCTATGTACAACTCCAGGTCTTCTATCACCCAACCTCAAATTTTTCAGCCTCAGTATCCATAGTATATGCAACAAATTTTCCTTATTGCATGTATGAATTCTACAGTATATTCCTGAATCCTAATGTTAACTGAAATATGGCTAGAACCATGCATTTCCAATGAGGAAATCACTTTCTCCAGATATATTTTATGTTGTGACAGACTTTCTAAACAAGTTGGCAGTGTAGCCACCTTTTTCCACAATAACCTACACATAATACCATATTCTAGTATGCATTCTATATCTCAACAAAAGTAAATACATATGCATAACAAATGTAGTGCTAACTATACCCCACTTGCCTGCATTGTTGCCCCGACTATCTCTGAAAATTAAATTTCCACTGAAATTACCTTGGAACAAGTCATGGAATCCATGTGAAAGGATAAATAATAATTCCTTAACAACAGACAACATACCAGACTGCATTCTCATCAGTAACAAGTATGCAGTATTCTAGCCTGTGCTTAAACTCTTCAACCTCAGCCTGTCTACAGAGTTTGTACTTCATGCTTGATACTTGGAAAATAACCACACTGACTGTCTTAAACAAGGCTGGCAACTCTTTAGACAGAGAAAATTATAGGCTAACCAGCCTCACCAGCCTTATATGCAAAGCCACGGAATGCATCATATCAGACTTCATTTACGTAGACATAGGCAGCTTAACTGAACTAGAGCCCACATAGTTTGGTTTTGGGAAGGGCAGGTTCTGTCTCCTGAACCTAGTAAACTTCTTTGAAAATGTTACTGAGACTGTAGACAGTGTTCACACTGCAGAAACTGCTCATATTGACCTGGGATAGGCTTCCCCATGCTGGAATTATTAAAAGGTTAGCCAAACATAATGTAAACTCCTATGTTGTCCACTGAATTGCAAATTGGCTGTCCAACAGATATTAGGTTGTTAGTACACTCTAAATTGTAACAGCTTGGGTACCACAGGGATCCCTGCTTGGCCCTTTCCTATTTGGCACTTATTTTGAAGACATTCAAGCCATTATCCCAGAAGTGTGGTTGACAACATTTTCTAATGACTGCAAGCTGGAAACTGTTATCCACTCATCCATTTATGCTATACAGGGTTGGAATATGCACATACCTGGTGTAATAAAATAGTGTCAGGTTAAATGCAGCAATGTGCAGACTAGAACACTCAGCAAAAAAGTTGCTCCTACCTCATGTTACAAATGGTGCTTCTCTTCAGACAGCGATAATCATAACAGACCTGGATACTTCTGTGGGCAAATATCTCTTATTCGATCATCATGTTTCCACCAAAGTAAGAGACTATTTCTGTCTGGCTCAATTAATTACCATGGGAATATCTTTAACAGACAAAGAACACATCCTACCCCTGTATTCTTCCCTTATCAGACCCATCTTCAAATACAGTGTCCCCTTTGGTATGTACAAATCCAAGCAAATCATTCAACTTTAAAGGCCCCAAAGAATCCTAACAAAGGAAACTAAAAGATTTAAATCCATGAACCCTTCTGAAAGAGTGGCATGACTCCATTCATGCTCAGCAAGCCTAGTAGCTTCTTCAAGGTGCCCCCTCTTTAACTGTTGGAGCCTTGAAAGACCTAGAACTATTTAACCTTCTATTTCTGTGCAAAACCAGTGCCATTACAAATACCTGGATTGATGACATAAATATACACCAAAACATAAGGTCTCGAAGTCTCACAAGTCTCAAACAAGTTTAACTAGAGGGAAAAGTACATAACAAAGCATATTCCAAGTGTAGGAAATAAGTTGCCACTTCAGGTCAATCAAAGCTCTACCTTTAAGACTAGTCTTGCTGAATGGATAGGCAGACACAAATTTACACCAGGTTTATCATGTTAGGCCCTGCTCACTTTGTAAGGTAAGCAGTATCATGTGCTTAACATGGGTTGGGAAAAACTCAGGTGCTCCAAGACAAAAAACATTACTTTACCAATCATCAGTACCTGAATATACAATGAGCAAAAAGGTTCTTGTCTAGTCTTTCCCATTACCTCCAGCCAGGGTAATCATCTCAACCTAATCCGCAGCCCAATATTACCTGATTACAACACTGCTTGCACTTTTAGCTTTCATTTTATTAATGCTGCTACTTTCTCTCAAACTCTATTTCCACAACCATCTATCCCAATATCCCACCAAATGCCAACTAGTACACAGTCCAACCAATTCCAACCTCCAAAATACAATCCTGTCAAACAAAACTAAAGCACACCACTCTGGTCCCTGGCAACCTTCTACCTGAATACCTCCGATTAGCAGCTAGTTTCTATTCCATATCATTGATCCATCCAGGAATCCCATTTCCCTCACTGCTAGAAAAAAAATTATACATCTTGCCTCTGCATAAGCTTTCAGGAAGTCAATGTTTCACATTAGAACCAAATATATAGCATCTCTCCTTATATTACAAACTCTATCAAAAGCGGCATTAACTCTCACCAACTTTCACTCAGGCCATCTTTCTAAAGTTGAACACACCTATAATAAAATAGCTAAATTTGCAACTAACCTCACTACAAATATTCACCATTGCTTAGCAATCAATTGATTAAAATGGTTCGATTTCAATACAAAATCCTGCACATAAAACAAGCTCACTAAATCCTGCACAATACTGAATCATGCCCTTCTCTAATTCCATTCATCATGGTATCACCCCACTTGAGAACTAAGATCCTCTGATAAATTTGTATCAAACTTAACTCAAACCTACTGCTCTCATGGAACGCTGTATTCCTATCATGTAGCCAAACAGTGGAACTTCCTTATCTTACTACTTTGTGAAATCATAAGTCGCTATACATTCAAATGCATTGCAGATTGAAAACTCATGTCCTCAATATTTACCCTGGTGGTTAGTCCTCACCAGAGTAATCCCTCTCCCTTAAGTTCCTTATCCATAATCTCCAAATAAACTAACCTCACTACAAATATTCACCATTGCTTAGCAATCAATTGATTAAAATGGATCGATTTCAATACAAAATCCTGCACATAAAACAAGCTCACTAAATCCTGCACAATACTGAATTATGCCCTTCTCTAATTCCATTCATCATGGTATCACCCCACTTGAGAACTAAGATCCTCTGATAAATTTGTATCAAACTTAACTCAAACCTACTGCTCTCATGGAGTGCTGTATTCCTATCATGTAGCCAAACAGTGGAACTTCCTTATCTTACTACTTTGTGAAATCATAAGTCGCTATACATTCAAATGCATTGCAGATTGAAAACTCATGTCCTCAATATTTACCCTGGTGGTTAGTCCTCACCAGAGTAATCCCTCTCCCTTAAGTTCCTCATCCATAATCTCCAAATAAAAGAAGTACTTTTCATTATTCTGTCTTGTAGGTGGTCACATCATCACCTGACTAATCTTATTACTTATTTTTTCTCTGTTTTTATAACAGCTTTCACCTATATTTTCTCCACTTCTCAGCTTCAAATGTCTATTTCGCTACCCAAGTTACCTAATCATACTAAGGAGTGTATTGTCACATTTTTTTCTATTTTTTTCTTTCCTTTTTGTAAGCAAGAATAATTCTCTCCTTTGTATTGCACTGATATTTTGTTCAGCTGTTTACGTTTTACTTTTTAAGTAAGTAAATTATAACCCTTTTTGTGGTGCTCCCTGGGCCACTACTGAGAATGGGGAAAGCCCAGTTGGACTTTCACTGTAAACAATTACAAATAAATAAAATAAATAAATGTGAGTGGAAATAGCCAGATAAAATACGTTTTTCAGATGTGTATACAGTACAGTGGTTAGTTTAAAAATGAGATGCATTTTCCTCTGTTTAAGGATATGCAGTGGTATTCTCACCTACTAAACAGAAAGACAAAGCAGCATGTTTTATTTAGAGTGATTTATCTGTTAACATTAGTTGCAGACCCAGAGGTTTCAATAGGGAGAACCTTATCACACTTTTTCAGAGCAGCCATACCTGGTTCTGGAAGAGGAAACCACTTGATTTAATGTCAGTTTTTATTTGATTAAATGTTTTCCTACAGACCAGGCTTACATGATAATTCAAGGAGGGGATGCATTCTATTTAAAATTCAAGATAATATTAAATAGGATAGGAAAGAAAAGAAAGATAGAAAACATTAAGTGGTGGAAATTGTAGTTTCATGACAATGCCTAGCATCACAGACTTCATTACTGGTGAACTTGACCTTGCAGATTTGTTTGCTAGTATGCCATTTCCACAGGTATGAGAAATCAGAATGTATTTGAAAGGAGTATTCACCAACATTTTTTGTACAGTTGTGTAAGTAAACTTACAGTAACTGTAGATGTTATGTTACATCACTGTTACAGTAGTTTAAATTATTTAGGTCCTACCCCTTCTGACTGGCCACCTTTCAAAGTGTAAGGGCACCTTTCACACATTCTGATTGTTAGGTGCTCAAGAGGATCATATAAAGACAGAACATGGATATCCTCAGAGCAATTTTTTTACCTAAGAAGAGAGGTAAGGGCCCTGACAGAGCAATGCTACAAATCCAACAGTAAACTATATACAAAAGGGTGTATCCACTCAACAAAAGGCAGTTGGAGGGAGGGAGGGGAGGCTACTGCAACCATGATCTATTAGAACATCTACTAGTATATTAAGTTTATTTTCACAACTGTACTATTTCAGCATACAGATCACTGTTGCATTAGTCTCTGTTATTAAATTTTTTACTAAAGCTTAAAATATAAGACAGTAGTTGGCAAATAAATTAGAATTCCAGGATCGCCTGGAAAATGGTCATAGTAAAGCCTGTTCTGGACCTGGAAAAGGAATCCAGTTTGTAGTGCTTTGTAAACATATGTGCAGATGACAAAGTTGCTTCCTCTAGAATACTTCTAGAGTCCAACCCTTTCCAGAAAACTAATGAAAAAACTAAAGCCATTGGGGAGAGGGCCCTAACCCTGCCTGGAAGTAGGTTGTTATTGTGAGTACATAAAAAAAAAAAAAAAAACAATAGCATTAAAAAAAAATCTGCAGATTGTCTGTTTTGACACTAGTTATCTTCTCCTGTTGCCTTCATAGGAGACAAATAGCTAATCATATTCCTGAATGCCCAAGTTTTGTCCAGGTAGCATCTGAGCTACATGTGGATATATAGAGTATGAAAAATTATTTATTTTTTGTTTTATGTGTCTTTGTTGACCAGGAAAGTCTGACTGGGCAAAGCCCATTTTCAGCATTGGCTTTGGGAGAAGAGCTCCAGTGGAGGTCACCTTCTCAGTTATTAAACATTATTGTGGTTATTACCTTAAGATATTCATTATAAACATATGTTTTATAACAATACATTACATAGATAGTTCTTAAGACATCTACATAGAAACAAATAATTGCCCTATAATGACACTATACAAAGATAAAACAGGTATTTCATCTGTGGTCACATTATACACGATGTTAAGTTCCGAGTATAAAACATTTAGTATGCAAACAGTTCATATGCAGTACAGGTGGGAAATACACATTGGATATGCCTTATAAAACATGTGTAAGGAGGCTTACAGTAGAGATGCTTGGAATAAATAAAAGGAGTTTGAAACATTATTCAATAGGTAGTCAATAGATAAAGCTACATGAGGGCGAGAGGTATCGCATAGCTGATGAGTCAAAGATAATGGAGCAAGCATAGTAGGGTACGTACTGACATAGAACTTGGTTATAACAGAAGGGTGGGGAGCATTTGAAGGAAATAGATAAAATGGGAAGGTAAGAAAGAAACTGAAATTTAAAGTGGGGATTAATATAGGAAGGTAACTGAGAAGGAGTGGTAGAAAGGTTTGTCTTGTATAAGTGGATAAATGTTTTAAAGGGATAGAGATTGTTAGCTAATAGAGAAAAATGGAGTTACCTACGTGAGGAACATGTGTACGACCACATGTGGTTTAAGTGTTGTTTTAGTAAGGACCTGAAGGTTCAAAGTTTCATGGTCTGTTTATCAGTATGTTAGGATGGTATTTCAGAGTATGAATACATAAAAGGAGTGGAGGTCACCTTCTCAGTTATTAAACGTTATTGCGATTATTACCAGCTTATTGGATGAGGCGGTGGTGGTGCTGCGGTAGCGTTGTCGCCTCACAGTTAGACGTTGCCTGTTCGATTATCAATTAGAGCATCTACTGTGTGACGACATGCGTGAATGGGCGTTCATTCATTGAAGGTTGTACTTTAGGCCTGGCAAGCCAGCACATAAAACTCTACTGCCAATCATTAGTGGACCAGAGTTCCGCTGTGGCAACCTCTAACCAGGAAAAGCCGAAAGACACACACACACACACACACACACACACACACACCAGCTTATTGGATGAGGGAAGTCTCAGCCTGTAGAGTAGCACTTCAGCGTATCTTTTATTGCTGGACACTTTTCAGGTGCAGGTATAAGATTGTGTGTAGTGATAACTTGTGAGCATATTAAATAGTTGAGTAGCTCAAGCTGGTTTAGTTGTTTCATGATTCTTCAATGATGAGTCCTATATGTAAGGCTAGCAGCAAATCTGGCTACTTTATTGTAACAGGTGGTGAGTTCAGCTTTAAGTACAATATTTAGATTTTGTATGTATAGGTGAGACATGTAATAGGAATGGAAGAAAACAAGTAGTTGCTAGAGTCTGTCTTGTGTCTGTCAGGTAGTGTGTGCTCTATTATATAAGATTTGTTTGGGTTACTGTTTCAATGTTTGCTTTGTTAGATGAGGTTACTTCAAAAGCTAGTTTTTTATTTTGGTATAGTGTAAGAGTGAAGAACATATGTTTTGTTCTAGGATTTAAAAGTAGATTTGCATTTTTTAGCCAAGTTTGACAGCAGTGAATGAGTTTTGGGTAATGTCCTGAAGTGCTGATAGGGATGGAGCTGCACATACAAGGACAGAGTCATCAGCATATTGAGCTATTCTGTCAAGGTGGGGGTCAGTACATAGTTTGTTTATAAAAATGTCGACTCAGAAGGTGATTAATATTGATCCTTGTGAGATGCAGACAGTGGTGGTAGAAAGGAGAGATTGTGTTCCTGTTTGACTGGTTGCTGCATGTCAGTCAGATAGCTGGTGAACCGTGAGATAGATGGCCTACTGAGACCAGGGAAGAAATTTTGGTAAGAAGATATTGATGGGATACAGTGTCAAGTGCTTTTGATAAATGTAAGAATAGTGACGCAACTAGGTTGTCTTCATTTTATGTTGGTATTTTGAAATCAGTGAAGTTTAGAGCAGTGGTAGTACTATGGTGAGGTATAAATCCATGCTGGGTTTTGGAGAGAAGGTTGTTAGAGTTAATGTAGTGCTTACGTTGTGAGTGGATGCATTTTTCTAGTATTGTTAATGAAGGGGTTAGAATGGCAGTAGGACAGTAGCTGGAAAGGTCTGTTGATGTGTGTCCTTTGTGTAATGGTATTAAATAGGATGTTTTTCCAGACAGCTGGAACATATCTCTCATATATAGATCATTTTATCTTTATGGATACAAGGAAAGCAATGGCATCACCTGATATTTTTTGGTATTTGGTTAGAAGATGGTTGGTAGTAGTTTCAGTAGACATTTTTGTAGAGATGATGAAGTGGAGGAAGGAAAATGAACATGACCGTTAAGAACAGGATGAGGTAAGCAAGAGAGGGTGAGTTGTTATTACGATTAATCAGAAAGAGTAATGCTTGTATAAAGAAGGAGTTGAACCGAGATGGCATTGTGGTGTTAGAAGTAGAAGGAGGGGGTGCTGTGGTTTGGCCAGGATGTATTAGTTTGTTTAGTGATGACCAAAACAGACTTTTCTTTTGCTATTTATATTGGAGATTGGTATAATAATTTTTTATCCATTTTAATGCACTCCTTATTGAGATTTCTGTGGTGCATAAATGTTTGAAATGTATCTTGAATTCTGCTTTATATCAGTCTTTCCAGAATTTGTCTTTTTGAAACACACTGTTTTTAGCTTGTTTAGTTAGCCATGGTGCAGGGTTTGGTTTGACTGTTTTAATTTCTACATGTGTTAGGCTGTTAAGAATATTTATAAAAGTTTCATTAAAGTGTGAATTGGTGGCATGGATTTTAATATGCTCTAGTTATATTAAGTTATAGTATTGATAATGGTGCTTTGTTAAATTTTGTCATAGTACATATATGGCTATAAATTATGTTTATAGACTGGGTACTGTAGTTTGTAACAACATAGGTGGGAACATGGTCAATTATTGTGTCTGGTAGACATCTGGATGGTAGTCTTGTGTTTGGTTTGTTGGCAAGAATCCAATGTAAAGTTGAGTGCCTCTCAGACTTTTTATTGATTTCTAATGTCAGGGGTAATTAGCTGTGTATCGCAATATAAATTAATTGATTCTCTGGGAATGTCATTGTTGATCACCAGCTAATCTATGTTAAGATTGCAGAGCATGATAGTTATTTTGCTGAATATGGTACAATATCCAGTAGTGCAGTGGTTCCCAACCTTCCTTTGACTTGTGTACTCATTGGCAGTCCATTTCCCTAAAAGTTTTTTCAGCATCATTATCTTTCAAGTACCTCACAATAAGAAGCAAAATAGCACAATTAGCAACACCTGTGTTTTCATCAACTTGAATAGCAAAAATTGTACTATTTTGAATTCTACCTATTACTGTCATCTCAGCATCATCAGACTTATCTTCAATTTTTCGAAATATTGCATTGTTCGAAAGAGGGATAGTGTTCATTTTCCGCACTCGCTGTTCTCCAAGCATACATCAAATGCCATCCTTTATAGAGGGAGATATAAAATTCTCAGCAATAGTATGATTTTTACAAGATTTAGCAATATGGTAGCTAATATGGCAACTTGCTTCAACCGCATTTTATTAATCTTTGTTATGTGCTTGTCATCACATTAAAACATAGGCTATTTTTGTTTGTGCTAGGATATACCTGTGTCTTACCGAGATGTTTTTACTGTACAGCATCTTCTAATTTTTGATTTTCATCACACCTAAACTCATTTGTTTTCTTTCTATTCCCTCCTAGCTCTCTACCTTCCTTCCCATACTAAGGGACCTGCTTGATCTTTCAAGACCCCTCCCTGCTTTTTTGTTACAACCATCCCAACGTCCAGCCAAGGAAACCTGTTGCCCCTGCACATATATTGTGCTCCCAGCTTCCATAAGGAATAAGAAAGTATGTTCCACCTTGGACCTACCTATTAAACTACATTATATATTTATTTAGAACTACATAGCAACTAGAATATCTATGCTAGTGAGCAGGGAAACCAGCAGCAAATATTTTCTCCTCTACACCCCAATAGCAAGTTGCTTCTTTTCACCCCCTTACCTACATTTATCTGCAACTCCTCTCTCTAGCTGTATCTAATACTATTACCTTCGTCCACCATAATTTCTGCCCACTAGGTGGTACCAGTTGCCTATCTAGAGTTACACCTTGTACTCTGCATTCCCTACTATCTGTTCTTAATACTTTTATAGCTCTTACCCCTTGACGAGCTGGAACTCCTCTTGCTACTAGGACCTATTCCTCTCACCACTATCCAGCTGTACTCTGTTTTCTTCTCTTTATTCCACTATCACTCACTACCTCTCTCCTGCATTACTACACTCTACTCACCCAGTGACACCTCAGGAGTCTGCAGCTCCCTGATTGTCTCTGTAGACTCTCTCTTGCCTGCTTTAACCCGCTCCGTTCACCCTGCGGGCTCACTCTGCTCCCCTACCCCCCAATTCCCACCCACCCCCAGGGGTCTTACCTTTATACTTACTAAGCCACTCCCTGCCATTCCTATCAAATCATCTTTCACCACTCTGTACAAACCTACCACTTATACAACCACTCACATACTAATAATCATTCTCCAATACCTCTTTCACACCCATTTAGTCCACAGCCTCATTAACTCCAACCTCCTAATTTCCTACTATAATTTATCACCTCCTTCACCATGACCTTTACTTATACACTCATTTACATAAAACTGCCACTCCTCCTTTTACTAATATCTATCCTCTCTATTCCCTATACTCTCACTTACTACGAAAACCTACAATTCTCATCTTCTCACCAATCCCTTAAACAAAAATTAATAATAAATCTTGAAATCCGTAGCCATTCTAACATAACATCCTCCTCATCCTATCTATCACCTAAATACCACAGAGTAGCTCATTTTACATTTATACATTTTAGGAAAGCACAACTTAACTACACTAAACCACTGAAGCATCCATATAGTCCTCACAAATATCCACTCCTTCATGGGGACATTCATCCCAACCCAGGACCCTGTAACAACACCATAACACAACTCACCCCCCCTTTCACTCCCAGTAATTCACTACTTATAGCTCATCTCAATATATGAAGTGTTAACAATAAAGTAAGCCAACTGCACGCTCTACTAAATACTCACTCTTTTGATATCCTTTGCTTAACTGAAACCTGGCTTAAACCAGTTACAAAAGACAATGAAATACTCCCACCTGGTTATAACATCCTGAGGTTAGACCGAACTACCAAAAAGGGTGGTGGGGTAGCAATACTGCACAAATCTGATTTACAGGTCTCATCCATACAGGTACACCCCCCTCTAGAAACCAATGTGGAAATTCTTATTGCCAAACTCCAGCTCAATAATATTAAATCTATTAATATAATATGCTCCTACCTACCCCCAGGCAAAAACATTAGCATCATAGAAAGTATCCTCTGCTGGCTTTCTACATCCTTCCCTCAAGAAACTATAGTACTTGGTGATTTTAATATAGACTGGAACTCCTGTACCACTTTAGAACCCACAACCCATATAAACCTCTATGGCTTCTCTCAGACTATTACCACCCCCACTAGGATCCATAAACCCACAGGAAAAGAAAGTATATTAGACTGGATCTTAATAAACTGCCACTCTCTCTCTTACAAAGTAAGTGTCCTTCCTGATGATATTAGTGACCACTCACTAACCTACCTATGCAGACAAAAATCCTATATTCCAAATCAACCTACCTTTAAAATCACCCGCAACAAAAAAAAATTTAATCCAGTCAATTTTCAAACTAAGCTTCAAGCCTGTGACTGGTCACCCTTAAGGCACCCGCCAATTGACAAAGCAGTATCCCATTTTAACTCCACATTCCTACAAATTTTAGAATTCCATGCCCCCTCACGCTCCATAAGAACTAGATGCAAAGCAGCCCCATGGTTCACTAAAGACACCAGACAACAAATTCTACAAAGAAACAAAATCTGGTCCAGATAGAGAAACACCAAAGACCCAATTGATCAGCAACACTTTAGACAACTAAGAAATGCAACCAAAAAATCAATACTTCAGGATAAAAAACATTAATTTTTCAACCGCCAACAAAATCACCATAGTCAACCCAAAAGCTTCTGGTGAGGCATAAATAAACTCTTACATCCAGACTCTCTAAAACACCAACCCCATCTGGTCTCTCCCAGAACTCTCCAAATGAGATTGCTAATACTTTTAACAGCTTTTTTACTGAAACTATCCAATCTCTAGCAAACTCCCTACCACCTCTCAGCCCTACCCAATCACCCTCCCCCACTACCTTACCACCTACCTTTTACTTAAAACCTATTCCCACAGCCCTCATCTATACTCTGCTTCATAAGCTCAAACCCTGTACCCCCTCAGCTGATCTCCTACCACCTGAATACCTTCAAACTGCTGCTAAAGCTCTTGCCTACCCCATCTCTATTCTTATTAATAGAACCATAACTGAAGGCTCCATTCCTTCACTATGGAAAATCTCTCATATAATCCCACTTCATAAAGGAGGGAACTCAACTGAACTCTCTAACTTCCAGCCCATAGCCCTACTATCACCATTAGCCAAAATTATGGAAAAATGTATCCACCAACAAATTCTTGACCACATTCTCCAATATAACCTCCTAGCTGACTGTCAACATGGTTTTAGACCATTCCACAGTACCACTACTGCTCTCCTATCCTTTACAGACTGTATTAATAAACATCGTAACAATAACATGCTCTCCTCTGCACTATTCATTGATCTCTCAAAAGCTTTTGATATGGTCAACCATCAATTATTACTCAATACACTCACCTCATTCTCACTTGACACACAGGCATTACAGTGGTTCAAGTCCTATATGCGCAATAGACAGCAAGCTGTTCTTTGGGATAATAATCTATCCAAGCATCTCCCTGTTACCCTTGGTGTCCCACAGGGATCTATCCTGGGACCTCTACTATTCTCCATATTCATTAACAACCTTTCTACTATTCTACCTCTACCTACCTGCATACAATACGCAGACGACTCCACTTTGATTTGTAAAGCAACCACCTTATCTGAACTCCAGGCCACCACCCAATCAGTTTTCAACCATGTTAAAAACTGGTTCCAACAACATCATCTCCTCCTTAATGCCAAAAAAACCAAACTATTATTATTTAGTCCAACTAACAAATCCACCCCACTAGATGTCTCTATTACCTCCATTGATGGTACAATCATAGCTTCTGACCCAACTACAAAACTCTTAGGTGTATTGATTGACCACAACCTCAACTTTGATGCTCATATTAATGCCACCATCAAAACTGTAAACAGAAAACTTGGATCCTTATATAGAATAAAACCTTTTCTTACACCAGAAGCCAGAACTACTATTGCCCAGACCCATCTGATCTCTACCCTCTTCTATGCCTCGCCAGTTTATACGAATCTGTCCAAAAGCAACCTAAACAAACTGTCTACTTCGTATAACAATATTGCCAGGTTTGCTACTGGGTCCTCATTTAGAACACATCACTGTCTAAACCTAAAACTTCTAGGATGGCTTGAACTAAATAACCAGCTAAAATTTCAACAACTCTCCATTACTCATAAAATACTATATCAACCTAGTAAGACTCCTATTCTCAGTAGCCTCATCTCCCCCTACACAAACCTTTCTAACCTTCGTTCAGCAAATAAACTACTGGTTACCTCCCTGAAATCCCACAACAAGGCAGGTGATTCTCTTTTCTCTAATTCTGTGGGGAAGGTTTGGAATAAACTTCCCAATAAACTTACATCTCTGTCATCATTACCTCTCTTTAAAAATCAACTAAGAATTCACTTAAAATCACAATGGCTTTGTCCTTGTACTAACCCAGACTAACCCCCCCCCCACCATTACCTTTTCTATATCTCTCCTCCTTACCCACTTTGAAGTATAACATCCATTCCTCACTCTTCCTCTTCCTAGTATCTTATTCCCAACATGCTATCACTGGGCATGCTCCTTACTACTTATTCATTCCTCTGTGAACTCTTATCTTCCCACCTCATACATAAACCTTTCTATTTCTTCCACTTTGACTATAATTACTTCCACTTGTACTTACCCTCCAGATTTTTTCTCCTACTTCCCTGACCTCTAAAATGTCACCATCTACCCTGTGTTTTACACCTGACTTTACCTTTATATTTACCTTTTATAACCTTTTTTATAGCATTTTTAAAGACACATTCTTACCCTATATACAAATATTGAATGATCTACCCTTTTTCTTGGTCATAATACTGCATTCTACCTTATTAACCTACTTCTCACAATCTGTTTATTTTTAGTTTCTATATAACCTAAGCTGATGGAGAAATTTTATTTACTTTACATATTACATGTATCCTTTTTTGTATTGTGTTTCTTTTGTATTGTCTTGATTTTATCTAGTTTAAAAGCAGAGCTTTTCTCCCCGGGCCTCTACTGAAAATGGACATATATCCAGCTGGACTAGCCCGGTCAACAAATGTAAAATAAAATAAATAAATAAAATAAAATGTGACAGAATGTACAATGTCAAATTAATTTTTTTTAATTTTCTGCTAAGCATTTGAAAAAACGATATTCCTTGTTTTTGTAATTAGCCTGTTTTGTTTCTAAATGTCATAAAAGTAGGGAAGATTTCATGCTGCCATTTGACAGCACTTCCCCACATAATACTCATTGGGGTTTGGGACAGTCCATCACCCACATACGAAAACCCATATTTTGTGTATTCATCAGAGTATCTTCACTTTTTCCTTCTTTTGGGAACTAAGGACTGTGCCTAGTTAGTGTTTTACACCAAAATGTTAGCTATGTCTTGAGAAGTACTTGGTAATTCATCACTCTCCATATCATGCCTCGGCTCTTTTCTTGAGGCAGGTTTCAGCCACTTATCCCTATGTAATAATAAATGAATTAAGACAGTAATGTTAATATGCATGTACCCCCCCCCCCCACACACACACACACACACAGAGCAGTTCCAGTGTCTCATTACTTAGCTATTTCCCCATTTCTTCCCAGGTGCCATAAACACTGTTCAAAACTCTCAGTGTGCATACTGTTTCCTGCTTTATTTCTACAATGACTGCAGATTTTAGATTTAATTTAAAACTTTTGTTTCAGATTTTGTAACACAAACACTGATAGAATTTGCTAAACAAAATGATAAAGTCTCACAATGAAAACAGACTTAGCATTAAAACTTCTGTGCCTTTGAAACTCACATTGACTGAAACAGCATTGAAACCCACATTGAAAGAAAATCCATCTGGCCAGTGGTGGATTAAGTTTAACTTTGGGCTGTTTTCAAATCATAGGCTGCACATTTTTAGAGCTATGCTATTCACCTTCCTGACTGTAAATTATAATAATATAATAATTAAACTCTATCCCTTGTATAATACAGCACCATTTGTTAGAGCATGATGGGTGGCCTAATGATTAAGGTGTTTGCCTTAAAAACACAAGTTGTAGTGTTTGAGTATCACAAGGGATAATTGGCGAGGCTTAAAATGGCTCACAAGGGCAGTTAGCTTAGTACTAACCTATGAACCTATAGGTTTAAATATTTTTCCATAGAGTAAGCAATGAAACAAAACATATGAACCAATAATAACAAAACTATCCAATTCATGACATTGCAACCATAAAAGGCCACTCAAACTTTTGTCATTACAATCTACCAATATTAGTCAATATGCACAATCTCTGCAGAAGTAAAAGTCATCTGAATAATTCCACATTAAAGAGGTCTGTAACTAATGAAAAGCTTGCTGCTAACAAACAACTATATATATATTCAGTGTTTTGTCTACAAATTCAGTGACTGTTGCCCTTGAAGAAGAAATTGCCTGTGTTTCATTATCAGTGCCAAGAGAATAAGCAAACTATTGAATTCCACTGTAAAAGACAGAGGATCTAAGCACACTGCATATTCTAAATGTCTACCATGTCAGACTAACTTTTAATAACACGGAGAACATTAGAAATTCTTGGCATGTTTATTTCTTACAGATAAACCACCATTTTGTAATTGCAGAATTATTTTCATTTATATAAAATCATACAATAGAAAAACCTTTTTACAGTTTCCCAAAAATCAGTGCATGTTCATCTATTCATACTCCTAATGACTGCATACTGTCACTGTATGGGGGGGTATTTTGGAAGAGGACAATCTTTCCAGACTTTTCTTCATGAGATGCGTACCTTGCCCTCCCACAGCATCTGCAATCACTTCAGCTTCTACTAGTATTCTTTCTACTCACTTTGTTTGATACTCCTTGGCATATTTGCTTGCAAACTGGACAGACTACCACCCTCATTCAACATCAGACTACCAACTCAGTACATTTTCTACGCTGACTACTCCAACAATCTCCATTAAGCCCAATCACAATTTCAGACTCTCTCCTTTGAGTTCAGTAGTTCCGTCATCTTTAAACAATGACATGCAAATTTTTTACCTTACAGTGCATATCAAAATTTTATGCCATATGATTTAAAAAAAACTGCATTCCCTGCTACTTGTAAGTGTTGAGATTGCTGTACCCCAAATTAGGGGGAATTTTCCACAGTAATGCTCATCTGCATGCAGTACACATAACTCTTCATTCACCCTGTAGTTTCACTACTTTTTTCAGAATAATGTCTTCAAATTTTCAAAAGGTACTGAGGTGGTCTGCCAGCTGTAGACCACCATTAAAAATGTTTGCATGCAGTAGTATTACTGCTGATAAATTAACTGTGGCTTTGCAGTCCAGTACAAAACAATCTGCTTTTCCTGTTCAGCTGAAAATATCTGATATGAAGTATTCCTCCTGACTTGCAGTTTGTATTTTGGGTAAGTAGCAAAGTGTCAAATCAGCCTCCTCTACATTTATACAGCACACACTACCACCTCGTAACAACTTTTCAGTAAAGTCTCATTCCAATACAATTACTTAAAAAATGTAATGCTGTGCACTCCACATTCCCTGTATTAGTATGTACAAATAGCTTCCAAACAAAAAGTACAAGGACTGCAAACTCAGCTAGTAGAGTTCTAGAGATGACTTCATTATCTCTTCACTGAAATGGTAGCATATGGGTACTAGTCTGTCTGGAAGGTAGACCTCGTCTGATCCAGTGTTTCCTTTCACTTGAAGACAGCTTTGTACATCTCCATATTTGGGAAGAGCAGCCACCGTTTAATTTGTTGGATTAGATTTCAATAGCCTCAGACAATAAATTTATTGTTGCAGTTTTCCTCCTTTCTCCGTAATTCTTAAAACACAGAAGGCAAGAACCAATAAATGCACCTTTTCCTCACCACTCATCCATCTGTACAAAATATACTTTTTTCCTGCTCCAAAAGCTACTCTGTTCAGTGGCAGGTTAAATGTACCTACAGCCAAAGGCTCCTTCAATCCATGCAACCCTCACCCCCTAACTTTGCAAAAGTGAATGGAGGTATAACGTGAAAATTGTTTCAGCTCAGAAAAACCAGCAGAAAGAAGTAATCATATTCCATGTGCCTGATAAACTGGACTTCATTACAGTAGAATTAGCAAAAATTATCAGCTTGATGACTTTTGGGTGGGGGGTAATTCTTCTGCCAAAACTAAGGAAACAGAGCAGATCCTAATGCAATACTTTGATCAGCTTCAAGAGGTCAACACTGAGCTAAGAAAAATAAAACACAGACCAGTGACCACTGAATTACAACTGGAGCAATGACAACTATAAGCAAGACTCAGAGTACAGAATCTTTAAGATAAAAACTGACACAGGCACATGGACTCAACCCTAACAGCTACAAATGATTTGTACATGTCTGGAAATTAAGGCAAAAATGGCAGTATAGTTGGATTGTAACCAACATAAAGAATCTTGCTGCTTATTCAGAGACATCCTGGTAGTGACATTAATGAGCTTTGTTCTTGCCTTTCTTTTGTTGTTTCTTCTTTTCCTACAATGGGTAAACCTTCTGAAATACAGTAGGTACTTTCACACACAGTTTCCGCACTGCTAAATACGTTAGGCATTTTTGCTATTATAAGACATACTTCCCATGCACAGGGAAAGTATGTCCTATATCTCTGATAGTAAAAATGCCTAACATGGGATTTTTTTGATATTAAAAAAAAATCTTTTTTTTTTGGCCATTATTAATTTTTTTTCACACATACCCCTAAATGAAGCCATGCGTACCCCAGGTTGGGAATAGCTGGTCTAGAAGTATTTTAGAAGCAACAGCTTGGTCCTCAAGACATATATTAACAAAGCATTACAAGCATGATTCTTTCTCTCGGTCTAGATCAGGCTCTCTTAGTACCATTATCTAGGGGCTCCTGGACCCTTCCCCTTCCATCTTCCAAATATAGTAAGCTTGGGTAATCTACTCATATAGTTAAGCCTGCTGCAGCAGTGATCATTATAATGAACATAGTACAGTTGTGTAGGTAAACACTGTAACAGTAGGTGTTAGAATGACCACTCCTGCAGTAACTGCTCCATCCGTCCATCCCCCTTGTTTTTTTTTTTTTTTTTTTTATTTTTTTTTTTTTTTAGTGTGCTGTTTATGCCAGGGTGTGAATAATTATTTTTTTACTGTTCCAAACTTGGTCCTTTCAGTGCTCAGTCTCCCTCTAGCTACAGGAATGAAAGTTCTGAAGGACTTGGCACCCAAACCAGTCCTTTTAATCAGCTCAGCTCAAGCTGACTAATGGTTTGGGCACATGGAATGTGCTCTGAAGCTTTGGAAGCTGGCTGGCTGTTATATTCTTGTCAGGATATAACCCATATAGCTAAGACCACTGCAAAAGTGATCATTTGAACATTTACGTTTATGGTAGGTTTACTTACAGAACTGTACATTTTCTATTTTTTGACAGGAATTGGTTCGGGTCTCTTTAAGAATACTGGCAATTTACAGTGCTGTCCGTTTAGTAGAAATGTCCTATCTGATTAGTTATTTTTAGTGACTGAGACTAATTAACTAGGTGTGGGGCACTCTTGTGAGAAAACGTGATGTTTTTGTACTTTTTAAGAGTGAAATTAATTAATTATATGTTTAAAGTGATTATAAATGTATCTTGATGCTTATGTAGACTTTGTAACAAATTACCTTCATATTTACTTAATTCTGTGGCACTTTCCA
The DNA here is from genome assembly GCF_019279795.1 of Protopterus annectens. Classification (NCBI taxonomy): domain Eukaryota; kingdom Metazoa; phylum Chordata; order Ceratodontiformes; family Protopteridae; genus Protopterus; species Protopterus annectens. The sequence continues at coordinate 59,634,483 of NC_056739.1, read as the reverse complement.
TGGAAAGGGACTTCTGAATTGTTAGGGGCTAAAGTGTACTGCTTGTGCAATTTTTGTGATATTTGGGAGACTGTGTTGGGAAGTGTTATGTGTATGCATTGCTTGTGAACATTACACTGACTTCTTAAAGTTTGACTTGTTCCAGCAGCGTATACTGACAAACAGTCCTCTCCCTTGGCAGAACATGGATACTACTGGTTCTGTGGTTCCTCCTCCTGTTGTACCTAAAAAGAAAAAAAAAACACTAGTGTTATGGAAGATTATTAAATCTCATGTTTATTCTTCACAAAATGCATATGAACGTGTAGTTTTTTTTTTCACAAATGAGTCTAATATAATGTTTATAATATGTTTATGTTGAAAACAAAATGAGAAATAGATGCGTAATTGTGCAAGATATAGTTTCACATAAGTAGTAGTCTTATATTTCAAGTGTCTTACAACTGATAGTTGAAGGCAAAAGTAAGTGCTGAAGGAGTTAAGGGATGCTATGTTTAAAAGTGCCAGGCATCCGTGGAAACCAGATCAATCAACAGTACGCTCCAGCCTTCTCAGGCTGGGGGATGAGTCTTTGCAAGGATGTCTGTGACATAATGTGTACTGGTACTAAATGTTAAAAAGTTGCAAGCCAATAAATCTTAAGCACAAGTGGTCTATGCTTTAAAAGGCATATTGTCAAGTGTTCTCTGAAGCTCTAAGCGAGGATCACGAGGACATAAAATAGTTAAAAATTGTATTATTTGTTAAAAGCTATGTTACGTCAAAGTTCTGCATGCATGAAATTGATAATAAAAGGTATATAAATACAGTATTCTCCTTTATTCTTTGAGTCTGCTCTGAAGATTTTAGTAGGCAGTCTCCCAGCACTGTTTATGGAATAAACAAGTACTTTTCACATCCTAAAGCATTATTCTTGACTCAAGACTAAAAGGTAAAACTCCTTGTTATTTATTTCTGAACTTTAACAATAGTTAAAGAACCCTTTTCTGTACCTCAAGCTCAGTCTATACCTCAGCCATTGGTGGGTAACTCTGCAGTGGCCACAGCTTGTTCCTCTAACCACTCATTGGTTCCTAGGCTGACTGGGTAAGAGTCCCATTTCTTGGGTTGAAGTGCCATCCTTCATTTGGCTTCCTTCTAGGGATGCCCCTAGAAAAAATGAAACAGAAAGTTAGACACATTTCATTTAAAGATGATGTGTCTGTTAATAAAGATGAACTATTTACTATAGTCAAGGAGTTATTGTAGGTTTGGAATCCTGTGAAACAGATGGAATGTTTAAACATGATTCTTAATTCCAAAACTCCTGGGTATGTTTTATGAGAGTATTCTGATAATGACAGCAGCAGAGCTTCTTCTGTATTTTCCTCACAAGCACCTAACTCTCATTTTTAGGAGAGTGCTTCCTCAATTTCTCCTACAGAGGAGTTTTCCTTTTCTGAGACTGTGTCCAAGATGAGTAATGTATTTTTTGGGAACAAATGATGTTCTGTCCTCCTTAGGGAAATACTATGGCATATTACGAATGGATATGCCACATACTACACCTGTTCCTCCTATTATGTCATCCTTGGAGGATATTTTTGATTCTGCCTACAGTAAATTTGATAATAAATCTTCTATACTTAACAAGGCAGATAGACTTTATAAAGCTCCTCAGTCTAACATTTTTTTTTTCTCACTGCATATTCATTTCTTTTCCAGCTGCTAACAAGGGTCAAGTCAGCGCTAACCATTCACCTTTGGACAAGGGTGGTAATGCCTTTGACAGGTTTGGAAAATATAGTTTTTTTCTTGTTCAGTGCTAGCCTTCAAAATCCTGAACTACCAGGCTCATATGTTGAAGTAAATATGACAAGCGGCCAGAAAAACCACTGAAGTGAACCAGCAAGCACTTTATTCAACAAAAAAGTCTCTTCTCTCTATCGCTTCAAAAACAAATGCCTTCTAGGAGGATTCTTTACCTTTTGGAGAATTACTTAGCATTTATAGATTATGTACTGATAATAAGGAATTATATAAAGAGATGTGTACGTCTATAAACATGTTTTTGAGGAGGGTTATTATTTGAAAGACATTCATAAGGCTTTAGTAAAATTAAAAAATAATTCATTTGTAGCCAGTAATCAAATTATTAATTATAATAGAAAAAATATTGGTAGTAATTTTAGAAAAGACAAACAAGAATCTAGACAGATGTATATAGCTATTTCTTATAATGTTTTTTTCTCATGAACAAGTTCGAACTACAACATATTTTTGGCAATTTTTTTTTTTAATTTAAGGAATTTTCTGATTTATTATGTAAATTTCCTATTTTTCTTTTACAAAGGGCAGGAATATACAGGACATCATTGTTCACAATAAATTTGTTAAACCAGTGGAAAAGCTATGTAGCACTTTAACTATGCGGTTGCACTAAATGCTCAGCATGTAAATATATAATACATGTTTTTAGGTATATTAATGGTATTCCCTTTAGTCCTAGAGGACATTTTACATGCCTAACATCAAATGTTATTTATGTTCTTGGGTGCCCCTGCAGTCTCTTTTATATAGGTGAAACAAAGAGAACTTTTAAATTGAGACTGCAGGAGCACATCAGAGACATCAGACTTGAGAAGGTTGCTAGCCCTACTGCTATGCATTTTAAGTTATTTCATTACAGTAACCCAAAGTTTTTGAAAGCCAGTATTTTAGAACAAGTTAATTGGGGTGTTGGTGACTCTGAGGTTAACAGCAAAAATCATTTGCTGTATAAAGAAAGTATTTACATTTAAAAATATGAAGATTTTAAAATATGATACTTTAAGCCCTCATGGGCTTAATATAGAATGTTCATGGAAACTTATGATATAACTTTTTTTTATGTTTTATTTTATTATAATGGGTTCATTATATTAAATGTTTTTGTAATAGAATAATTGATTGGTGGTTGTTGATTAATTTGTGTATAAAATGGCACAATCTTTTTCTTATGATGTCCTCCTAGAAGGCATTTGTTGCCGAAGCGCTAAGAGAGAAGAGACTTTTTTATTGTATAAAGTGCTTTTGCTGGTTCACTTCAGTGGTTTTTCTGGCCTTTTGTCGTATTTTCTTCTTTGGGACTTTATAGTTTTTGTTTTATCATATGTTGAAATACTTAACTTGTGTAGACAGTTTGGAAAACTTTTCTGCCACTATGCTGGAAAGGGAGGTCCTTTCTGAAAAAAAAAATGGTCAAACAGAGTACCTCACAGACCCTCTTTAAGTGCAACCTTGATGAATGGATGGGAAACCACAAATTTGTCCCAGGGGTTCTACCTCTGTCCTTCATGGACAGGGGCAACAGGTGCTGATTGAGAGTTCTTTTTTGGGGATAAACTCTTGGCTAAGCTTGAAAGGGCCCCAGGGCCATTACACTAGTAACCTGCTATGATCCTATGGTCCTATGATCTGCTATGATCCTATGGTCCTATAATCTTCTGGTCCTTTCTGAATCTTATTATTGTTACTTTTTCTCAAATGTCTAAACATTCTCTGAAGAGTGTATATGATTATACTGACTCTGTGTCCAGATCTACAGCTACTAATACTATGATGAGCCTGGGTACATAATCAGAAGTTTTCTGAAGGACTCCAATGTGTGATTTTAAATTCTCTTTGGATAAGGTGGTTTTGTTTGATTCTTTTTCTAATAAGGTACTCTAAACACCTTGATAAAGAAAAACAGGGATCCATTTTGAAAATAAGTCAGGTCTGTACTTCAGATTAACTATAGCAGCACACCCTCCCAAACACATGCACAGTTCTTCCCCTTCAAATCTGTCCCAGAAACTGGTTCTATGTTTTCCTGTTTGGTAATTGATTGTTTCAGATAAAAGTCTTCTGGGAAATAGTTCAGGAGGGTTACAAATAGCACTGAGCCAACAAACCTCCTTTTTGTAGCATCCTTCTCTTTTTCAGAACCATTCAGAACATTTTCTTTAAGTTCATCATATGCTTTCCTTGGGGGTAATCACACCAATGCCTCAAAACCAAAGGGGTCAAGGATTGTATTCCAGAAAGTTGTTAGTGCCAAATAAGGATCCTTCTTGGGGACCAGCACTCAATCTATCATTTTTCACCTTCTAAAGTACCAAAGTTCAAGATATTGATCTTGCAGATTCTCGTACCTCTCATTCATCTTCTATGTTTCATGGCAATTCTACACTTAAAATATGCTTGTCATCCAATCTCTGTTGTCACAAAGTTGACAGGTTCCTTCTGAGTTTCTGTGTCTGGGTCACATTACCAGTTCTCTGGGTTACCCTTTTGGTTATTTACAATTCCAAGTGTCTCTACAAAATGTCTAGATCCAGTGACAGCTTATTGCAGGCTGCAGGACATTCACATATTTCCTTATTTAGATGTTACTTGTCTTTGCAGAGTCTTCTTCTGGGTGTCAGGAGTCCCTTTCATGGGTTAAAAATCTCCTTCTCAAACTGTGATTACAGATCAGCAGTCAAAAATCCTCCTTAATTACTTCTTACAGGTTTGTGTTTTTTGGATACCTTCTAGAGTCTTCCCCACATTTGGCACCGCTTGACCAGGAGAAAGTGGACTTGTAGCTGGAAATTTTCCTGAGCTTCACAAATCATTCTCAGACTTCAGCCAGAGTGTATCTCAGGATTCTGGTCTATATTACAAGACCGAAGACGCATTCTTTTGAATGCATCTTAGTCTAACATAAAAGGCTGAAAACGCAAAATATCAAAGTGGCTGTTAAGTGAATTCTTTCCCTGGGAAAGAATTTACTTGGCCGTTTCAGTACTTTGCCATTTTTGGCACTGTAGTGCTGTCTCGAAGTTGGTATATTTAAGTAGGGGGGTGGGGGGCGCATCCCCCCACTTAATGTAATGTTTGAAATTGTTTTTTATTTATTTATTTGTTGTTTTGTTGGAACAGCGATTTTTTTTTTCCTTGGAAAAAAATCACTGTTCTGACACTTCAACATTGTAAGCTTTTGCTTACATAATGTCGATTAATCACCGTTCGCTTTTTTAATGGTTCAGTGATCTAATATAGACCCTCAGGATTCTAGGGATCATGGCATCAATGATTTCTCTTGCCAGGTTGCACATGAGAAAAATAAAATGGTCAATAACAATTATGTTGACCCGACATTCTCACTCTCCTTCATTTCACATTCCAATTTTGGGTTTTCTGAAGAAAGAACTGCTTTGGAGGCTAATACAGAATGCTCTGAATTCAGGTCTATCATTCTTTCTCCCAACTCCAGCTCAGTTTGTGACAACAAATGCTTTGCTTGAGGTGTAGGTTTCAATGGAGGTAAAAGTGCAGGATCTTTTGGAATGAAGAGACAAGCCATCACATATAAATGTCAAAGAGATGTCACCTCTTTTTCATGCTATAGAATCTCTTCATCATCTGTGGTCCACAGACCCACTGCAGATGATTACAGACAACACCACAGTGATGTGGTAAATAAACAAACAGGGTCACCAGGTGTCACCCTCTCTGCATGCTCGCTATGGTGACTTTGGTGGTTGCTCTGAAGCATTAACCCTCCAAGCTTCCTACATTTAATCAGAGCAAAATTTAGTGGCAGACCAGCTGAGCAGACCAGGACAGACCCCCACAAATGGACATTGAATGAAGGAGTCTTCCAGGATTTGATCCAGTTGTGGGAAACTCTTCAGATAGATCTATTTTCCTCCTTTCAAAATAATCAATAAAAAATAAATTCTGTATCAGTACACCTTGCAGACAGGCCTGAAAAACAGTGTTTTTTCATTCTCATGGTCAGGAATGTTCCTTTATGCATTTCTGATTTTTCTTCTAATATCTAGGGTAATTCTGAAGACTCGGAAAGACTCTCCAAAGTTCATTGTTGTGTTTTCCATTGGGCCTAGTCAACGGTGATTCTTCCTTTTTATGGATTTGGCCAAGGGCAGTTACCACAAGCTTTTGCACAGACTGAATCAACTCACACAAGACATGAGGAGTTTGATACACCCCGTTCTCAGACAATTACTACTGACTGTCTGGAAGATTCAATTTGGATACCTTTTAGACATCTTTTTCATGAGGACATGCAGTAGTTAGTAAAAGTGGCAAAATAAACTGTTGCTAGGAAATCTTGTGCTAGTAAGTGGAAAACAATTCCTAGCTTGTGTCATGCTAATGATCAGGTGCCAATCAGGGATTGTGTACCACTGGTTCATAAATATTTATGTAAGTTACTATCCTTTGGCCTCTTTTATTCCGTTATTGGGGCTCATCTTTTGGCCATTTTAGCATGTCTGCTCATGGATCCTCCCTTCCCTGTTTTTGGTTAAGCATTTCTTGAAGGAGGTTATACATGTATGACCACCTATAAAGTAGGTTATACCTTCCTTTGGATCTTATCATTGTGCTGTAAAAATTTACGTTGTCTCCCTTTGAACTTATCTGGCTGATTTATGGTTCATAACTTGGAAGACTGTGTCACCTACTTCTGTGACTTCTATAAGAAGAATATTTGAGTTGCAAGCTCTCATGGTGGGCAAACCCTATTTGCTTTTCCATACAGATAAGATTACTTTAAGAATAAATCCTTCATTCATGCCAAAAGTTCTTTCAGAGTTTACAGTAAATGAAGCCATCTATGTTCCTGTTTTCTATCTGGAACCCAAAAAATCAGAAAGAAAGGATTCTCCATACTCTGGGCAGAACACAAAAAAATCAGGAAGAAAGGATTCTCCATACTCTGGGCATACACAGGCATCTTAGGTATTACTGTAACAGAACAAAGTTCTATAGGAAAGCTGAGGAACTGTTTATCTTTTATGATGGGACAAAGAAAGGGTAACCTGTGTCAAAACAGATTATTTCAAGATGGCTCTCCCTTGTTACTGATTTTTGTTATTCTTACCATGGCAAATTCATTCCAGGTAGTATCAAGGCACATTCTGCTAGAGCCTTATCTTCTTCAATGGCATACTGAAAAGAAGTGGACTTTAGAAGCATTCCAGAGGCAGCTACATAGTTTTCTGTACACACTTTTACAAAGGATTACATAACGGATTCCTTGTTTTGGGCCCAGGACAGGCTTTGCTAGGACCATACTCCAGGACTCAAGGATCCTAATCCATCTTCCTTCTAGGATGGATAAGCTATTATAAACTACCCAAATAACTACAGGTTATTGTAGCAGTGAGAATGGTGACTAAAGCACAGTTATGTTAGTTGCACTTACTGTAATTGTAGATGTTCAAATTCCTCACTGTTGTAGTACCTGACCCCTTTTTCTGTTTATTGTTATTTTTTTGCGATAAAAGTTATACGTCCCTAACATTTTTGAGATTCAGGAAGAATAGGTTCTCTTCCTTTTGGGAGAAAAAGAAGTTCTGAAGAAACTGGTGCCAAGGCATGCTGTTTTCGCCCTGTGGATCTTGAGACACAGCAGTCTGGGTGAATGTGTTTAAGGGATACACAGACTTCTGAAGGCTGGCAGACATTACATCCTGGTTAGGATATAAACCAAACAGCTAATGGCTACTGCCGCAGTGAAGAATTCAAACATCTACTGTTATGGTAAGCACGGCTTATGCAAATGTACTGCCCTCACTATCCATAATTAAAGGGTGAAGCTAAAAGCAACCAAAGGAATAATAATGCACCTTAATCCACATAAAGCTTTAATGACATATTGAGCTACTCAACGCATTGCAGCCAGGATGAATCTTTCACGGCTAATGGTTGGAAGACAAATACAGACTGGCATGCAGATGTTAAGAGTCAACACATGAGCCAAAAACAAATCCATACCAAACAGTTAAGAGCAATGGACAAGAAGCTAAGGATTTTTACAAAAAGTTTTGTAACCAGTGTCATTCTTCACACCCACTACTTGTCCCACAATCTGTCCAAACTGACCGTTTACAGTTAGAGTGGGAGAAAAAGTGTGACACTAAAAGCTAATTCTGTTTCTACATTATACAGAGTAAAGATGGTACTGTAGTTTGATGGAACGGATGACTTATTCAGACAATTCCTTTAGATGTCAACCAGAATGCAGTGTTCAGGTAAACCAATTGAATCAAACTGAGCTGAGGATAGTTAAATCAATGTCTGTTTTTATACTAGAAACTAGCTAACCAATTGAATATCCAAGTCATGGGTGGCAGTCCAAGTTTATTTCTTTGTAATGAGAGAACAATTGCTGTCCAGTCTTTATTTTGACCATAGCAGCAGAGTGTTCCTGATCCAATCAACTTTGTTTTGCCTATTGACTGTAAAAGTTTTGATGTATGGAATAACAATGTGTCTCAAAGTTCTCTTCTTACAGGTTCCTAAGTGAATCGACCTGTCTCATAGTTGTAGAACAATTCATACTCCCTAACATTACCAGTCGTTAAGTGCAGCCAATGAAACATTCAAATGACTGTAACTGCACTTTTTGTAAACCTTCATATCTTACTGTATGACTTGTATTCTTGTTTTTTTTCTCTTACCCAGGATTAGTCCAGACTCCACTGTGGTGAATATACAATGTATATGTGCCTGTCAAGTTTTCCTAGTTTTAGAAAAAAATAATTTTTCTTTTTAAAAGTGGGTAGATGAATTGAAAAGTGAGTTAAGGTTACACTAAATACATGCATAAGTATTGTACATCTGCATGTAGTAATATCTTTTTAATACAAATGTTTGGCATTGCCTATTTAAGAATACATCTACACCATAATGCTGTTAAAATGTTGTGCAGTTAGACAGTTGGGTGTGAGATGCTGACAATTTAACATTGTTTATGCTGTGATGCCATGTTGTTTGTAATACAGTTATCTGTTTACTGAAACTAGAATCCTGTATTTATGAGATGATCTTCATTAGATGTAGACTGTGCTGGATAGCACCATCTGATAGCATCTGTTCACCATGTGAATGCATACACACACACACATACATATACATATATAGATAGATACACACACACACACACACACACACACACACACACACACACACACACACACACACACACACACACACATATATAGATACACACACATAAATATATAGATAGATGCACACACACACACACACACACACACACACACACACACACACACACACACACACACACACACATATATATATATAGATAGATACACTCACACACACACACACACACACACACACACACACACACACACACACACACACACACACACACACATATATAGATAGATATCCACACACACATATAAATATATAGATAGATACACACACACACACACACACACATATAGATAGATAGATAGATAGATAGATAGATAGATAGATAGATAGATAGATAGATACACACACACACACACACACACACACACACACACACACACACACACACACACACACACACACACACACACACACACACACACACATCTACAGGCTCTGTGGTAGTTATTTTCCTTAAAGTTACAGATGTAGATCTTGCACAATCCAGGAACTACTTATGGCTTGGCTTCCTTTTCTCACAGTATACTACCATCTGGGACTCTACGTTTTATCTGTACATGGAAATTCTACTATGATAATATAGCATCATTGACTCTTTAACCAATATTTTAAATATCTGCATATCACTTTTCATAGTACTGCAGTAACTGCTTCAGCTAAATTTTACACTCTAAGTATCTTCTAAGGAAATGGAGTTGTTTTCCTTTATAATCATTTGAAATGCAGAGACTTGCAATATTGACTCCCAGAATGTGGATACTGAATGACTGAAAGTTTGGACTTATCTATATATTCCCTTTTTTCTGAACTAAAGCAGTCTTGGAGTTATATCAGTTCAGGGGTGCAGAGGAGCAAGCCCCCCCCCATGCAAAATACAAGTTTAAAGGGGAAAATCTATGTTTAATATTTGCAGTTCTATATTTTAAGTCTTTTTATTTCAGCATTTCAGGATTTGGCATTGCGAGTCTAGACATTTTAATAGGGAGTCACTGTCTCATAATAGCCTGCAGTAATTCACACTCTCTTGTCTTACCTCAAGTGTCTTGAGTTTATATATGCTGGCCTCTTTGCTACAGAAACACTCAGATAATACAGTCTTCATTGAGGCAGTGGTGCTAGGCTAGAAACCTAGTTTGAAATGTGAGGATTAGAAGCCAGATTTTGAAAATTCAGCAAATTATTCTCATCTCATTTTTGTTTCAGAAACCCAATAAAATTCATAAAGTATCAACACTTACTTCTGAGGTGACATAATAGTAGTATAGTTATATAAATTGTTGCAGGTTGCATAACATGTATGTGTATACTGTAGGCCTTAAAAAAAAGTCTGTTTGACATGTTATACTAATTTGTAGCCTGTTACAGTCACTTGCAGACTGGATGGAGAGCGGTTAGCGTTTTCACCTCACAGCAAGAGGTTCTCTGGTTCAATGCTCGGCTGGGGTGCCTTCTGTGCGGAGTCTGATTGTCCTCCCTGTGGTCATGTGGGTTTCCTCCGGGTGCTCCAGTTTCCTCCTACATCCCAAAGACATGCTGTAGGTGGATTGGGCACTCTAAATTGGTCCTAGGTGAGCATGCATGTGTGTGCCTTCTGTGGAAGGTTGGGCTACGGGCTGGCAACTCAATACCGTAAAACTCCACTGCCAGTCATGAACAGACAGGTGATCTGCTGTGGCGACCCCTAACTAGGAAAAGCTGAAAGAAGAAGAAGAAGAAGGTTGGGACCGTGTGCAGTCACTTAGCTTGTCTGAGCCGATGCTTCACATTGCAAAATTACTTGATTTAATGTGGTATTCTGACCCAAATAATTATGTAAAATGGAAAAAAAAAAAAAAGAAATCTGGCATCATCTTAAAACAAACCACAGCATTCCAAAATAAATAATACCGTTGGTTATATGGTACAGATAAAGTTAAAAAAATGAAAATTGTGTAATTCAATTCATCAGTAACTGCAAAATTATGTATTGAGTTGATTTAGGAATTGTAGAAAGATGTTGATTATGTGAATACTGTGTCCAGGAAGATGACTTAGTGACACTGAAAATAATAGTTATGGAGACAGCCTAACTTTCACTTCTATCTATTATCTCTCATCTGAAGCTGAAAGGAACAGAAATCTAATATTGGGTGAGGTCTACTTGCTTCAAACAATTCTACTTCACATTACGGTTGAATCCACCATCAGTCACTTCCATGTAGTACATGTACTGCACAGCCCTCATATTGGTAAAAGTCCTTAATTCTAACATAAAGGTTACTCTAACTTATCAGGCTGCAGAGTCTCTTGTACTATTCGTTTAGTTCTTATGGCTGTTAGCTACAGTTGTCCTAGAGTACCTACATAAAATAGTTACATATAGCATCTCAAGAACGTATTCTAATTTAGTAATGTATGCAGTTTCCCTTGCTAGTGGTCTGTAAGTGTACCGAAACAATTATGCACAAGGGATTTCTGACTATTGCTTTATCACCCTGTGGTTTGTAGTGCTTCCCAAACTCTGTTGCACATTTGTATATCAGAGCAGGTGGAAGCTTATATGAACTGAGTTAATGAATACTTTAACACCAAACTGGTTAAAGGTTTCAGTCTGTAACTTCCAAAGCATTCCAGCAACTCTGGTATTTGTGATACTAAAATTCAAATGGAGTTTAATTTCACTTATCGTGCACAACAGCATTAATTGCTGTATGACAGTGAGACAAGTCAAGCTTGCACCTGTTTTAGCATTCTTATATATCAAATGGTAGGACAAATCAGCCCCCTTATTGGCTACTGTCACCTGTTGACAGGGCTTTTATCCCAGTACAGCTCAGCTCAAATTAAAATTAAAATAAGGCATATGTCATATTTATATTAATTGGATGGTGAGAGGGATGGAGGAGGATAAAGCTCTATTTCCAGCCAACACAAAGTAAGCCATTACACCATGTCCATGTACCCCTGCTGTTGTGTTGTGTATCTTAAATAGCAAAGCACTGACTCCTGCAGCATAGAACAGATGACTCTGGCAAGCTTAAACTAATGAACTGTTAGTCATATTGATAGATTACACAGCTAACCTAACTTTGACTGGGCTTCTGTGTGCAGACTTAAAACATGTCACTGGACCAACAAGTGAATGTGGGTCATCCCTGAAAGCAGCAAGCACTGCCTAGTTACCAAAGAAGCAAATTAATTTGGAAAAGTGGGTGGACAGAAATATAGCCACAGGAAAATAATACAGATAGAACGTATTTTCAGTTACTTATGGTATATATTTCCACAGAGTATAACAAGGTATTGTAAAGACATAAGATGGGGCTGGATTAACAGTGCTGGCATATGGAAAAGTAAACATTCTTGGCCCACAGAAAGAGACACAGTGCGTGGCAATAACATTAAATATATACAAAAAAACAGAATCCATACTGACTTTGTCCAACATCTTATAGAAGTTATCTATTACCTCTCCTCTAACGTAATTTGTCTTTTAAATACAATATCCCATTTATTTATACAAGGAACTTATGGGCTGCTCTTAGTAAGTTCAGGTTCCTATACCAATTGCATCATACTCCAAGCTATGATAAACAGGCTCTGTAGATTCGTGGCTATCTCTCTTCATTTTAAACACCTATGTATCAGCCTTTTAATGCAGATATTTTAGCAGCCCGATTAACAGACACATTTTTTTCCAATTTATTATTCAAAGTGTGTAATGTAAATATGTTTTCCCATCCTGGTTCCTTCATTCCTTAAGCATACATTTCTAAGTGTTCACAGGTTCACAGGTGTAACTAGTTGTTAGCCCTAGGCTAACAACTACTAGGGCCTTATAAGCGTGGCTATGCAACCCATATATGACCCAAAAATTTGATTTATATAGGGGGTGATTTACTGACTTCCTCTGTCCATCACAGACATAGGTGCCAGACCAGGGGTGAATTTCCCATTACCTATCCATTGGTCCATGTTGTGCTTAAATAGGGACAGGGAGGACCTCTGCTTCCCATGGATAAGGAACCTGTTCCAGAAATAGGAATTTACAGAGAAACATATCTGTTGCTCCAACAAATCCTGCTTATGTCACAAGCAAAATGTAGGCCTTTTAGTCTAGTACTTCTGATGCTGCTTGTTTTGTAGCTGTGCAGAAGGTTCATCAAAACAGGGTCCAGGGATGACTTGTATACCAGGCAAAGATCACCTCTCAGAAGTCTGTATGATACCAGGTAAAGAAACAGGGCTTTGAGGTGATCATCATAGCACATTCTGTTTACTCCCTGTATTCTTTTTTAAGGAAACTTTGTGGACCTTCCAGTTGCCGAATGCGTCTGATCAGGTACATACAAAAGGGGGCATTATACTTTATGATGAGGGCTGAGTGCTGTGGTATGATGACCTTTCTGTACCTAGATGCCATGTCCTTGCTTATAAGTTGATTAATATAAAAGGAGTTTCTTACTATCCTGGACAAATGTTGGTTGAAGGCTAGATTACGATCTACGTGAGTTCCCAGAGCCTTGATTAGTGAGTCAGCTTTTAGGAGTGTTTTATTAATGACATAGTTACCCAAGGTGGCAGACTTCCCAAAAGTACTGTAATACATTTCTTGTTCTTGATGTTTAAGCCATGGCTTTGGCATTAAGCGTTTGCATGTGTTAAACCTTCCTGAATGGTTTTCTCATCTTGTGGAGATTCAGTGACTGCTCCAGTCAGATAATCCTAAACTGCCTTGTTTTATTGGGAGAATCAACTTATTCCACTTAAAACTTGCTGTCTCCCCCCCAGATAAATTCCTTCAACTCTTTATTAACTATTGTCCACAACTTCTCCTCTGTTGGATAAAGATATGCCTAACCCATATATAAAATTAAAGGGACTAAAAAAAAAAAATCACTGTTTGTATCTTACTATACATATCCATAAACAAGAGCATCCAATTTTTTAGTTTTTTATATTATCTTTTATTTCTCAGTTTTTTATTATCTTTTTTTAGTCCCTCCCTCCATAGCCGTAGCTGCTATAACAGAAGCCTTTTAATCCATACTCCTAAATGCTTCATCTTATCATGGCCCTATAAATATGGATATTGTTGAACCAATTTTGTATGGGTACATAATTTACAACTATAGCCTTTGTTTTATCTCAATTAATTTTATATTCCAAAAAAAAGATTTGAAAATGTCTCAAAATGTTCCACAACACTGAGATGTCCTTTGCTGGATTTATCACGTACAAAATAATATCATGTGCAAATAAAGTCAACTTTTCTTGATTAAAACATTGATTGTATCCTTGCATTTATGAGTTCCTTATTTTTTTTTCTAATGGCTCTAAATATAAAGCAATTAACAAATAGGACAACCCTATCTGGTTCCTCTGTTCAAACACATCTAATCAGAGATGAACCCTCTCACTTTAATTATTGCCTTTGATCCTTCATATATCCTCCTAATTAACCTTGTTACTGTATCAGGGAATGCAAATGCTTCCATTGCACTACTTATAAAATTCCAGCTTACTCTGTCAAATGCTTTCTCTGCATTAAGACCCAACAACAACAGCAACAGTATTTTCTTTCATTTTGCTTCCCTTGGTATCATCATTGTTCTGTTAATGTTATCAAATGTTTGTCTGTCCTCCACAAAACCACACTGATCTCTTTCTCTGTGTGTATATATATATATATATATATATATATATATATATATATATATATATATATCTATGGTCTATATTATAACATTGACTGTCAAAAACAGCAAACACCCTTACCTTGACACATCTTAACCAAAACACTAAATCCTGAACGGCCAAAACAGTGATTTTTTTCCCAGAGAAAAAAAAAATCACTGGGAAAAAAAAAACCCAGACAAAATTAAGTGCGGGGCTTCATCCCATAAACACACCCTACTTAAATATACTAACTCTAAGATTGCACTACAGTGGAGGAAACGGCAAATTTCCAACAATGGTGCAGCAATTTTTTTTCCCCTGGGAAAAAAAAAATCACTATTCTGGAAGTTCGAGGTTTAGTGTTTCAGTTAAGATGTGCCGAGGTAAGGGTGTTCGCTATTTTTAACAGTTGATGTTATGATATAGACCCATAGATATATATATATATATATATATATATAAATATATATATATATATATATATATATATATATATATATATATATATATATATATATATATATATATGTATATATATATATATATATATATATATATATATATATATATATATATATATGTATATATATATATATATATATATTTTATATTTATTTTACATTTGTTGACCGGGATTGTCCGACTGAGCTGAAGAGCCCTTTTTCAGCGGAGGCCCGGGGAGAAAAACTCCAACATGTTATACAATTTTCATTACATTTTGACAATACCTTTGGCATTCTTTTAGCTATTATAGATATAGGTACTTTTTAATTATGGTTTAAAATTTAAATGGATTTGTATGAAGCTGGGTCTTTACTGCCCTTAGGTAATACAGCCACCACAGCTTTCTTCCAAGATGGTGCCTCCCCTCCTTTTTAACTACTGCTAAACAAAATCTTCCAGATCGTTGTGACTTTCTTCTCTACTAACTTCCAAACTTCCACAGGAATACCATCGGTTCCTGGACACTTTATTAAACCTTTTTTATCTCATCCCTTCCTATCTTAACTCTTAGTTGGTGAGCCTCATCTACCTCTAGCCTTGGTATAATTAAGACACTTCCGTAAATATTTCCATCAGTGCTCTTTCTTTGTTTTCATATTCCTCTGCTTATATAAATTTTCATAACATTTCCAAAATATTTCTAAAAACTCTGTAGGATCACTGGTTATTTTTTGTTGTTATAGGCAACCAAAGTTTGCCAACAACCCTTTCTACTTTCTTCTGCCTAAACCTTTGCGCTAAAACTTTTTGTGCTCTGTAATTATTATAAAATAGTTACTTAACAGCAGTCTTTCTAAATTCCTGGATATTTGCCAGGTACTTCCTTAATTTCTCTTTAGCACTCTGCATTTGCACCTCTTCGTGCTCTGTGAGATTCCCCTTATTCTGCTATTGTTTAACCTTTTCAGCCCTTCTAATTAATTCAATTTACTTATGAACCATATATCTTTCTCATTTATTTCTACCCTGTTTTAATCTCAGTTTTCATTTTGTGCCACTCACTAGTCTTCCTCAATAACTCTCAAATAGTTTAAACTACCCAATCCTTAGATTGCCCTCTTTTTAACAGGTAGGTGGGAAAGTGCCCATATTCCATTTTACTTTATTGCATTTTTATGTCATTGGTGCATGATCTGAAATAGTTATTGGATGTGTATTGGAGCTGTCAATTAAGTGCAAATGTTCCTGTGAAATATAATTTCTATCTAGTCTAATCCAATTACTGCACCTTAAGGAATAATATGCAAATTCTGTCAAAGTTCCTGCTACTAAAGCCACATCTTCCATACTAAATATTTTCATAACTTTCTTCAGAAATCTACCCTGTTATATATTCCCTTATAGGTCTCCCTGATACATCCTCAGTC
This sequence comes from Protopterus annectens, assembly GCF_019279795.1. NCBI lineage: Eukaryota > Metazoa > Chordata > Ceratodontiformes > Protopteridae > Protopterus > Protopterus annectens. The sequence goes on along the minus strand of NC_056739.1, from coordinate 59,617,972 downwards.
TTGCAAATTGACTTCCAGTCATCACCTAAAAGAAGTATTCCATGTAGTAAGCTGAATACTTCTCCCAAAACCTTCTTAAGATCCATAATATCATATGTTATGTTATCCTATCTCACCTTCATTCTTACAGTGATGGGTTCGGAGCCAATCCTCGGCTCCAACTCAGTCGAATACACAGCTGAAAAACTCAAACTTGGCTCGTGGCAAGTAGGTATCCCATAATGCAGTGGTGTAACTCCCTAGATCTTGTATGCCACTTTACGATGTTGAGTGCACTCTTCTTGGCCATGGCTAAGTTGTGAAATTTTTTTCTGCTTATTACCTTTAATCTCTTTCTATATTAGAGTGGATGTTTTTTTTTTGCATTGTAGTTACATAGTTAGCCTTTAAACTAGTATATCTAGATTGTTATAGCTATTATTCTCTTTGGTGCTGCCTTTGGCCGTCGTTTTCATAGGCCTTGCTGTATCCCTTGTAGTGCTTGTTGTTGTTGTTGTGTCTTGTCGTATAGCTTAATAGCAGCTCATTTAAGTTAGAGAGCTCTTTGCCCATTTTAGTTAAAGGACTTGTAGTTAGTGTGTTGTTTTCTGGGATTTAGGGCCATTTTAGTCAGAGGCCCTATTTCTTCCCTTGTTTATCTGTCTCCTCAGTATTTTCCTGTATTTAACTATAGATAGTAGTTTTAGTAATTAGAATTTCTTGTTGTTATATTGTGGTCTTTTGTCATTATCATGTACAAAGACCCAAAGGAGAGGGAATATAAGCCTTCGGGCTTCAAAAAATGGCAGAAGTGTTCACAAAAGATGTCTATCACTGATGGTCATGTCATATGTGTGTATTGCCTTGGAGCTATTCATTTACAAGAGGATTGTACATTTTGACATTCCTTCAGTGCCAGGGTTTTACAAGAAAGGAGAAACAAATTGATCCTTAAGGGGTTTTAAAGCCAACTTTTGAGGAAGCTATCCACAGTTCTTCTTCCTCTTCTTCTTCTCCTTCTTCAAAAAAGGACAAATCTCAAAAGAGACAATCACCTGCTGCATCGGCTCATTAGGAGCCTCCATTCAAGTTACCTAAAATTTTTAAGGCTACTACCTCCTCGGTTCCACAGTCCTGTAAGCCATCAGAGGTTATCTTGATTGGCAAGCCTGGTTCTTCAGCTCTAAAGTCTACCTCTTCTTGGAGTGGGTCTATGGAGATTTCACCAGTTTCCCCTACACTGAGATCTCCCATTTTGCACAGGTCTCATTCTCCATCCCTATCCTCCAGGTCCATCAGGAGCTTACCTGATGATGACATGGAGCGGGTGGTGCGCAGCTCTTGAAGTCACCGGCACTAACCAAATTATTTTCAGCTCTGACCCATTTGTTTCTGGAGCCTACTATGCCAGATGTACCCACTGTTGTTCCTCCTCCGAGCCAAGCTGGACCTTCAGAGCCAGAGTGCTTGGTACAACTTACTGAGGATCCATTGATTCTGAGACCCCCTTCAGTGATCAGGGAATCTACTTCTGCTCTGACACTCTCGGTGCTGTCCAAAGAGAATGGGAGCCGGGGATCCCCAGTTGGCCCCAAGGGGGATTCTCAGCCCTGATCTTCTTTGGTGCCGAGCCTACCCCTTGGAGCATTGGCACGGGCTAGCTCGGCTCCTACATCGGCCTCGGGTCCGATCTTGCAGAGCTTGGTGGCTTCCTCTGTCTCCTTGGAGTCGAGGGAGTCTTTGGAGCCAGTGAGATCCACCTTTGAGCTGATGAGGAGTGTACTGTCTGCCCCTATAGCTCCACATAAGGATACCAGCATTTGTTCCCCTAAGGTACCAGCTACTGTCTCGGCACCACCCATTCCACAGGACAGCAGAGATCCTCAGGATCCTCCATTGGGTGAAACCCTCTCTTCCAAGGCCTCCCCAGAATACCCTTCTGAGGAAGCCCTCAGAAGAGAACTTGCAAGAGGAAGCACGTAGACTCTCCAGATGAGTCCGTCACTTCAGACACTGACCTTGAGGAGTCAGAAGGGACCCACGGTCATCATCTGATGATATCTCATTCACAGATATTCTAGAGATCCTGATGCAGAGAGGTAGCTGGCCGGCCACCACCCCTTCTGATGAGGAGTCAGTGTACCTAAAGGCTTTTGGATCTCAACCTTCAGCCTCCTGGATGTCTCCGCCTTTCAACAAGCTTCAGTCAAAAGGTGTAGGAGTCACCTGACACAATGGGACCAGTCCCTCGGAAGACAAACAAATTCTTGTTATCTCCTTCCTAAAATAATTTCTTCACTAAGGGGGTACGTGTAGATGCTATGGTGGTGGCATCAGCCACCAAGAAGGAACTTTCAGAGACATCCTCATCTGTTCTTTATCTGAATAAAGCCTTTGGAATGATGGACAGCTATGGAAAGCATGTATTTTCATCAGCAACCTTTACTCTTCGATCGCTGAACTACCTAACTCATTTCCCAAGGCTACAGAGAGATCTCCTGAAAGAACTAGGAGATACTCTACAAGGTACATTGGCTGCAGGGGTGAATGAGAAGTTCTCCTCCCAGCTATCCACCTTAAATTCCATCATCAAGTCCTCCATGAGGCTGATCTCCTATGCAGCTGATGAAGAGAGCAGGGCAGCGGGTTATGGAGTTTCCCTTAGGAGACACTCCTGGATGCACTTGTGCAATTTTGAGGAGCCCTTTAAGTCTACTTTTACTAATGGCCTTTTTGATGGTTCCTCACTCTTTGGACCCAAAGAAAAAGACACTCTCACCCGATGTGAGCAGGAAGGAAAAACTCTCTCTGCCACTGGAGTACATTTTTCTGTACCTTCAAGACCTTATCCTAAAGGTCAGAAGAGTGAGAAAATGTGGTTCCAAAGATCCCAGAGAGTTTTCCAGGATGCATGGGGTGATTCCTTCCCCAGGGGCAGAGGGGGAGGTAACAATGGTAGACATTGCCCTAGAGGCAGAGGGGGTCTGCAGAACCAGGGTGACCCTGATTCCTTTCGTGGATGCCCTTATCAGCACTCCTGAAAGGAGGCCCAACTGCTCTGCTCTGGAGGCAGTCGGGGGATGCTTATCTATGTACCCAGAAGCCCGGCTAACTATCACAAGAGACAAGGGGGTACTAAGAATAATATGTAGAGGATATTCCATTCCCTTTTCTGATCCTGTTCCACAGACCAGAACAATCCCAGATGTTCCACCCAATCTAAGGGAGCAAGCAGCTATAGAGATTCGAAAATTGCTGCACAAAAGAGTCATCCAAGAAGTCCTCCCAGACCAAATTGGATTCGTAACTTACTCAAGATTCTTTTTGGTGCCAAAAAGAACAGGGGACTGGAGACCCATATTAAACCTAAGCAAATAAAACAAATCTGTTAAGAAGTCAAAGTTCCAAATGGTGACACTGCAGTCTATACTTCCCTTTTTATGGAAAGTTGATTGGATGTGCTCAACAGACCTTCAAGATGCTCACTACAACATAAAAATGGACAGGGCATCGAGAAGGTACTTACGCTTCTGGCTGGGAGCCAGTCATTATCAGTTCTGAGCTCTGCCCTTTGGTCTCACTACAGCCCCCAGAGTGTTCACCAAATGCATGGCAGTAGTCACGGCTCACCTGAGGCATCTAGGATTCTGAGTGTTTCCCAATCTAGACGACTGGCTCCTATCTCTCACCACCAAGCATCTACTCCAACAAGCCAGGGATCTGACTTTGGGAATTTGTGCTCAGTTGGGTATTACAATCAACTTTCAAAAATCTGCCTTGTTGCCTTGTCAACATATTACATTTATAGGTGCAGATCTAGACACTGCTTCTATGGTAGCACGTCTTCCAACAGACAGAGTTTCAGCACTCAGACAACAGATACTTCATCTTCTTCCCAAGTCCAAGGTGAAAGCAAAGATAGTTCTAAGATTATTAGGGACAATGGCTTCCACAATAACACTGGTTCCCCTTGCCAGAATGCACATGAGGATCCTTCAGTGGCTGTTGTTCTCCCAATGGTCACTTCAAGAGCTTCCTATGTCTCACCTGATCAGGATAATGGAATCATGCAAAAACGACTTAAGATGGTGGATAAACTCCAGCCATGTGACCATAGGGAGGCCCTTTGTTCCACAACAACCCTTAGCTATGGTGACCATGAACGCTTCCCAACTAGGGTGGGAGGGCATTATCTGGGGAGAACAGACCAAGGTATATGGCAATAACACAAGGCTCACCTGCATATAAATGTCCTAGAGATGAGAGCAGTGCTTCTTGCGTTGCAAGCACTTCACGACTCTCTCCCTGTAGGTACAATTGTGATACAGTCAGACAATATGTCTGTGGTTTGGTACATAAACAAGTGGGGGGAACCAGATCTTACCCTATATGTTGTGAGACCCTAAGAGTTTGGCAATGGGCAGTTTCTTCCCAATGCTTTCTAATAGCAATGCACATTCTGTGGAAGTCCAACATGATAGAGACAAGCTGAGCAAGGCAATTTTAATGCCTCATGAGTGGTTTCTCAATCAGAATGTAGCAGAAAGGATTTTCTGAACATGGGGTCTGCCCTGCTGCGATCTTTTTGCCACTCCCATGAATGCCAAGTGCAGCAACTACTCTACCCTAAATCCCCCTCCGGGGGAGACACTGAGAGATGCACTTGCTCATGATTGGCCCTGGGGACTTCTATATGGTTTTCCTCCATTTCCTCTCATACCCAGAGTCATTCAGAAAGCACAGTCCTTGGGAAGCAGGATGATTCTCATTGATCCTTAATGGCCTCATCAAGTTTTGTTCCCCTTCCTTTGGCCTCTTCATGAGAAGCCTTGGATTCTGGACCCAGTTCCAGACCTACTGACACACATGTCAGGTGCACTTCATCCCTCTCTCCACACCCTCAACCTGACAGCTTGGCTGCTCCAATTTCCAATCTAGTCAGGCTTCAGAATTTCACTCCAACAGTAAACATATCTTGATGTCCTCTCATAAAGCTTCCACCAGAAAACTGTATTCTAGCAAATAGAAAAGGTTTTCCCTCTGGGCTCAAAACAGCAACATTGACCCCTTTTCTGTGCCCATTAACTCTATTTTGGAATTCTTGTCGGAACTCTTCCAACAGGGTTCAGCTACAACAACCATCAGAGTACAACTCGCTGCAATCTCAAATTTCCACATTGGTGACCCTACCTCAAACTTAATGTCAAACAGGTTGTGTAGAGACTTCTTGAAAGGTGTCTCCTTATTAAGACCTTCTTTTAAGGAACCCCTTCCTCCTTGGGATTTAAATTTTGTTCTATCTCACCTAACGTTACCATCTTTTGAACCCTCATCTTCAGACCTCAAGTTCCTTTCCTGGAAGACCATTTTTCTGGTTGCTATAACAACTGTTAGAAGAGTATCAGAGTTGCAAGCCCCATCTATCAAACCACCATATTTGATATTTCATAAGGATAGGGTATCCTTGCAAACTAACCCATCCTTTTAACCTAAAGTCACTTCTTCAACTAACACAAATCAATCTATTGAGCTTCCAGTGTTTTTTTCCTAATCACAGCAACAAGGCAGAATACAAATTACATTAACTGGATGTGCACAGGCAACTCAGATTCTATTTGCATAGGACAAAAGATTTTAGAAAATTTGACCAGTTGTTCGTATCCTTTTCAGACTCAAAAAAGGGTAGCTCAGTTTCAAAAACTACTCTTTCCAACTGGCTTTCAAACTGCATTACATTCATCTATACCAAAAATAACAGAGATTTACCATTTAAGATTAAGGCTCATTCCACTAGAGCTCTGGATACGTCTTCTGCCTTTCAGGCCAGAATTCCTATGGATAATATTTGTGCTGCAGCTACCTGGGCTACTCCTCATACATTTATCATGCATTACAAAGTGGATTTGGCCTCCAGGGACACAGCCTCCTTTGGGTCCACTGTGCATAAAGGTGTACTCTTGTGAGCCACCCAGGGAAAAGGTGCTAGGGACGCTGTACCATCATTGTAAGAATGAAGGAGAGATAGGAAAACATAACATAAAGAATTTATGTACTCAACAAAATGTTCCATGTTTGTTGATCATCTCGACGTTCATTCTTACGAACCCTCCCTCCTTCCCCCTTCCAAAGACTCCTTGTGGACCTGGTGGATATTTTACTTCCCTCAGGAGTTCCTTGCTTTAGTTTGTTTCTCCTTCCATTGGGGATAGAATACATTTGTGTGTATAGATATATATATATATATATATATATATATATATATATATATATATCTATATATATATATATATATATATATATATATATACACACACACACACACACACACACACACACACACACACACACACACACATATATATATATATATATATATATATATATATGTATATGTATATGGTTCTTTACAATTCCTTTACTAGTAGCAGCAAACAAGATCTGTGGAGTTACACAACTGCATTATGGGATACCTACCTGCAATGAGCCAAGTTTGAGTCTTTCAGCTGTGTATTTGGCTGAGTCAGAGCTGAGGATTGGCTCCGAACCCATCATTGTAAGAATGAACGGCAAGATGGACAACAAACATGGAACATTATGGTGAGTAAATAACTTTTTTTTTTTTGTGGAAGATAAGTATACAGCAGCTTAATCTTCCTCCCTTGCCAATAGCCCCTTACTGCCACATATCTACCATTATTGTCTTTTTCCCTCATCTATCACTTTTGGAGTCTCTCTAACAATTAGTATAATTGCTCCCCTTTTCCTTTGTCAGATATTCTGCTCAATATCCATCCTGAAATCCTTTCTTTGTCAAATTCTTATGCTTATTTCTTTCCAAATTTGTCCCTGTGGCATTGCTATTTGCACTCTGTGTTTCTTATACAATTAAACATTCTCTTTTTTTGTCTAATCCAGTAAGGCAATTTATGTTCCAAGATAATATGGATAGTATAGCCATTATGACAAAAGAAAAAAAAAACATTCTTCCCACCGATTATATATTCCATTTTTGAATGTGTATTTCCAACTTTTGTGTTACATGTACACAATAATGTTTAGTAGGTTTACCTTTTATAGCGTTGTTTCACCTTATCTCCATTTGAGGCTATGTCACATTTTTCAAAACTTTTTGTTTAATACTTTGTTTATGTTCTTAAGCCCTTTTCCATGTGTGCTGGATTAAAAACATATATGCTATATGTCTGTATATGTGTACAGAAAGATTATAAACACATAACTTTAGTAATTCATGTATGGTACATAATTTTGTAGGAGTGCTATTCTATTATGCAACCGCTATAACTATGAACAAAGGACCACTCTGTAGTTGCTCTATACTATACAAACTATTAATTCATTGTCATTGCATATTCAGTGTGCAGCTGCAAACAGTCCATCATGCTAAACACCTTACATAGCCAGTCATATTACAACAATGCAAAGAGGAGTTACAATTAAGTTTATGTTTATTTAATGACTCTATATAATATTACAACACAGATCAAGTGTGTGTGTGTGTGTGTGTGTGTGTGTGTGTTTGTGTGTGAGTGGGGCTTCAAGTCTATGATGTGCTACTCCACTTAGTATATACATTTTACCAATAGACTATGGTACAGCTTAGATAGAAAATAAACACTATACCCTAGAATCTATTTTACATGCTTGATATGGTAGCCAAACTATCTGAGTAAACATAATGTAAGTTGATCATATTTTGTATTACTTACATATGCCACTGCTGTTAATACATTGTGCATGGCATGTCTACTGTTAGGTAATCAATTATATAATTTTTTCTACAAATGCCTGTAAAGCATACCTCTCAACCTCTTAAAGCAAGAAATCTTTACAAAGCCATAAATAAAATTGGGACAAAGGCCCAAAAATAGGGACAATTTTTAAATATTGCTGTTACAAAATTAGACATTTGCTAGAATAACAGGATTTGCATTAGCATACATTTTCTGAAGGGTCTGAAGTCTGAAATTCAAATGTCTGTCATTATTTTCTAATTTCAGTGTTTAATGATTTGCCATTAATTTGATAAAAAAACACAATCTTATGAAAAATGGACCAAAATATGAGGCAAAAATGTGGACATTCTGTGAAAATATGTATATTTAAGAGGTATGCTGTAAAGTACCCAAGGGTAATTCAGTAATATAAAAAGAAAAAAAAAGAAAAAAAGTCAGCACCCAAAATCCACATGTAGCCTTCAAACCAAAAACTTTATTCCATGACCAGTGAGGTCATATCGGTTTCGGCATAAGCCTTCCTCAGCAACCACACATCAAAAAATATAGGTTACTTATTCATTCACATGCCCTTTATATGCAATATAGTAGCACCCTGTAGTGAATAAGAAATATGTATTACAAATTATAATAAAAATATAAAAAAATGCATGAAGATTTACATTCATATCCCATAATTTCTACATGTACAGGAATACAGAACAATAATCCATTACAAAATTTATAATCCATTACAAGATTTCTTCAAAATTGGTCATTCAACCCAGGTGAAAATAAGGCTCCCAATTTGATTATCCACATTTTTTCTTTGTTCGTTAATAATTCATGTAATACATGAGCCTCATTATTTCTAGACCTGATACGGTCAATGACCATAAAGCTGAAAAACCCTGTTGAGTGTTTAAGTATATGTTTATATAAAGAACTCAAACCTTTCTTATTTCTAATCTCACTTAAATGTTCACCGACCCTTATTTTAAAGGATCGGGAAGTTTGTCCCACATAAAATGCCCGGCAGCTACATTGGGCTAAATAAATGACCCAATTGGTACAGAAATTGGAAAAAAATGAAACATTATAAACATGTTGTGAATTGTGAGATGTGAAACTATCTGACTTTAACACTCTTGGACAATAAGAGCAATGGCCACATGGATAACAACCCAATGTCAGTTGTCCAGTTATTGTTGTTTGTATAGTTGAGTTGGGAAGATGGTTATACACCCTTTTGTAATGACAAAATAAGGATCCCAATGACCGCCCCTTCCGAAAATAATAAGAACATCGATCCCTAATGTAATAATTTAAGGTATCACCTGACTTTAATAAATGCCAATGTCTTTTGAACGATGTTCATAAAACTCCTAGTATTTCTGCCATAAGTGGTGACCAATCTAAGCTCCTGTGATTTGTTTGCATCCTTGACATGATATGACAACAACTGTGATCTGTCTTGTTGATTAGCAAACCGACAGGCCCTAGTGATGTCACCTGCTTGATATCCTCTGTTCTTAAATCTAGATATTAATTCCTGTCGATGATAGGCGTACATGGAGGAATCAGAACAAATTCTCCTGATACAGAGAAATTGTGATTTGGGGATATTCCTGATGACATGTTGTGGGTGGAAGCTTGTAGCATGTAGCAGGGTGTTGAACTGAGGAAACTTTCTAAATACCTCACTCTCCAAAGTGTCCAATTCTGTTCTTCTAATAGACACATCCAGAAAAGTGATCTCTGACTTACTATAAGTTAACTTAAATTCCACACCCCACTTATTGCAATTCAAATACTCCAGAAATTCAAACAAGAATTCCTCATCTGCTCTCCACACCAACCAACAGTCATCAAGATATCTCCTCCAAATATCCATTTCATTCATATAGATGTTATGATTGATGTCATAAATCAGTTGTTCCTCCATGTACGCCATAAACAGGTCCGCATAAATGGGGGCAAAAGAAGCCCCGATAGCAGTACCTTGAATCTGCAAAAAACACCTATCTTTGTAATAGAAAATATTATGGGTCAGAAAAATTCTGCCATACAAATCAAAATGGTGTTGAAACCTGGTTTGTACATATTTGCCCAATCTAACCAATATTGCAAAGCAATAAGTCCTGCCCAATGGGGGATATTAGTATACAAGGAGATGACACCCAAAGTGCATAGGAGCCAGTCTGGTTCTAATTGCATATCTGATATGATGGCAAGAAACTGAGTTGTATCCTGTATCCTCACCCGTATCAATGATAACAAAGGTTTCAGATGTAGTGTGAGAAATTCCGACAAAGGCTCAGTCAAAGAGCCTCTGCCAGAAACAATCGGTCAACCAGGCAGACTATTGGGATCCTTATGGATCTTGGGCAAGATACAGATGTATTGTTTTTTAGGATAATCGACCTTGAGATGATAATAGGCATCCTGAGTAATGATGCCCTCCTCTTCTGCTAAATCCAAAAACTGACCAATATCTTGTTTAAACTTACTAATTGGATCAATGAACATTTCCTGATAATGAGATTTGTTAAGTAATTGTCGCTCAGCCTCTGCTTCATAATCAACAAAATTCTGAACCACCACTGTCCCACTTTTATCTGCCAACAAAATGGCAATCTCACAATTCTTAACAAGATTTTCCACACATAATTTTTGCTGTTTGTTAAGATTACCCTTGATCATATTATACTTGCTCAGATGTAAATGTAAATCCTTGAGAACCTCATTTTGAAAAGACTGTACAATGGGTGACATTGGTGGCTTGAATTGTGAAGCTGTAAAACAAAAATCTGCAGGGCCAGATGAACCCCCCTTTTCACCCTCAAAATTGTAAAAAAAAAAACAATTTTAAATTGAGAGTACGACAAAAATTAACATCTTGTGCAAAATGATGCTCTTGAACACAAAAACCTGGCACATAACTCAGACCTTTATTTAAAACTTGAAGTTGTTGCTCATTAAATATAACAGAAGATATATTATGCACATTATTCACCTCAGTATTCAAATTTTGGTCATGTTCTGAAGAATCTCCCAAAGATACATGATGTTTTTTGTGTTTCCTACCCCCTTGTCACTGAGATTTGTGCCTAAAGGGCCCTATCAAACTATGCTCCAAGTTGTTCCTCTTGGAAACTGGTGAGACTCTGGTGTGGCCATCCTCCCAATCTGTGTTTGATGATGATTCATCACCAGATGTAGCAGACTCCCTGTCCTTTTTCTTCAATATAGACTTGGGTCAAAAGACCCTAGATTTCTTAGGAGGTTGGACAGGTGTGATGAATTTAACCCTGGGATGCACCTCAAAAGGCTTACCTCTATCGTAATCCCCCACGTCATGAGTAAACTTCTTGATTTTTCCTTCCTTTAACCCAGAATCCAACTCCAAAAAATCCTTACCAAGTTTGTCAATACAAGTGTTATAACATGGGAGTGATAAAAACTCCTCAAATCCTTTACTTGCAATAAAAACCTAATTAGTTTGTTCCTCCACCTTCCTCTCATAATAATTAGTTAAAATGTTCACAAAAGCCATGGAGGCCTGTTGTGCCTCAGATCATTGAGCCAAAAGGCACTCATCTGGTTCAGCAACCATAGGTTGCAATCTTATTCTTAATCCCCTTGGGGCTATTTTACTCCGTTGGTATGCCCTAAACAGCCTGAGGTGCCACACATTCTTCCTAAGAGTGGTAAGATTTTTCGTCGGCTTCATAAAGGCAGATCTACAATCCCAAGTGGGGTCCTGAACTCCAGAGCCATTATTAACATTGCCTGACCCCAGGCCAAAAATCCCCAAATCCACAGAGTCCGATGAAAGACCCTTAATAAGGGTTGCCAAATCCATCATTGACCAAAGAAAAGTTGTGTGGCCATTGTTCTTATTGTCCAAGAGTGTTAAAGTCAGATAGTTTCACATCTCACAATTCTCCACATGTTTATAATGTGTCATTTTTTGCCAATTGCAGTACCAATTGGGGCATTTATTTAGCCCAATGTAGCTGCCGGGCATTTTATGTGGGACAAACTTCCCGATCCTTTAAAATAAGGGTCAGTGAACATTTAAGTGAGATTAGAAATAAGAAAGGTTCGAGTTCTTTATATAAACATATACTTAAACACTCAACAGGGTTTTTCAGCTTTATGGTCATTGACCGTATCAGGTCTAGAAATAATGAGGCTCATGTATTACATGAATTATTAACGAACAAAGAAAAAATGTAGATAATCAGATTGGGAGCCTTATTTTCACCTGGGTTGAATGACCAATTCTGAATAAATCTTGTAATGGATTATAAATTTTGTAATGGATTATTGTTCTGTATTCCTGTACATGTAGAAATTATGGGATATGAATGCAAATCTTCATGCATTTTTTTATATTTGTATTATAATTTGTAATACATATTTCTTATTCACGAGAGGGCACTACTATATTGCATATAAACGGCATGTGAATGAATAAGTAACTTTATATCTTTTGATGTGTGGTTGCTGAGGAAGGCTTATGCTGAAACCAGTATGGCCTCACTGGTCATGGAATAAAGTTTTTGGTTGGAAGGCAACATGTGAATTTTGGGTGCTGGCTTTTATTCTTTTTGTTACTTTTACGGTGCAGCCATGCACTAGCCATACGTGCAGGTATTTTGTTGGTAATTCAGTACTATGCCAACCACATCTGTGAAACATCTTTCCAGTTCTCTACTTGTATACATGGCAGAACCTATTATAATAGTACATAATAGCAGTTATTACAAATATTAATATTGTTTAGGAAGGTTTACTATGGAAATGTCGAATGCAATAAGGTCTAATGGTCATTTGGTTGAAATATAATGTTGAAAAGTCAAAACATTGAAAGTGAATAATGTCGAAAATAATTTACTCGAAAAACAATTAGCCCATCTCTATTATTTTGCAGGGGGGCTTTGCCCCCCCTGCATCCCCCATGCGGGGGGCTGTGCACCCCAAACACCCCCTACTTATATATATATATATATATATATATATATATATATATATATATATATATATATATATATATATATATACACCAACTCCGAGATCGCACTACAGTGGAGAAATAGGCACTTTGACATTATGAGTTTTGACTGAAACAGTTTCAACTTTTTAATTCCTGCAGATAGGGATTTTAACCAATTCATGTTCGAGCAATTAGCATTCAACATTTTCATAGTAAAACGTTTAGGAATGGTATATCAGTGTAACATTGCAGTTAACATGCATATACAATGCACTGCATTAATAGTATGCATGTATTTATTTATTTATCCTTTGTTGACAGGGTTAATTCAAGTAAGCTAGAAGCCTTTTTTCAGGGAACGCCCAATGTGATATTTATACTGCTAGGGGATATTTGATCAGGGGATCAGCAAACTTGCCCTAGTTGTGATCGGCACTTGCAGTGTTGCTGTATGTGACTACATGCATACATCCTGTTCTAGCATGGAGGCAGCTGCGAGGATGGTGCTTGAGATTGAACATTAATGGAAGGGGGAAGAGGCCAGCTCAGAAACAGTAAGCAGTATAGTAGTAGGAGACTTGGAGGAAGCTTTCCAAAAGCTGTTTGATTGTACCAAGGAGACAGCTGGAGGGGAATGTATAGTTACATCCCTCCAGTCTGGAGGGTTGTGGGATGATATACTTCATGATATGTTCAGCCAAAGTGAGCCAGAGAATGAAGTTTGATGGGGGGATATTATGGAAAAAATAGGTGAAAGAGATATAGAAGCAACACTGGAAGGAAGCAGTGGAAAGACAAAGAAGGTGTATGCAGTGACAGTAGCAGCCACATGAGGACTCAGAGAAAAACAAAAAGAGGATAGTGCAAAAAGAAAATTTGTGGTAAGACTACAGAACAACAAGGTATGAAACAATGTAATTTTACCTTTGGGTGTAAAAGCACAAGAGGTAAGAGCATTTATTTTGATTAACAAAAAGACATTTTGTGATTTTTTTTTTGGGACTGCACAAGGCATGGAGAGATTTTTGTGTGAATAGGAAAAAAGAGAAAATTGCACTCCTTGGAATGAATATTTAATAAAATCATCTTTTCAAGAGACTAAAAATAAAGTTCATATACAGTTTCAAACTGAAGTGGAAAGAAAGACTTGAAAAATATTTAAAAAATATATGTGAAGAAATACTAGACATTTCAAAAGTTTATGATAATAGAGGTTTATGGACTGGGGGGTGAGACTGTAATGCCATTCTGTTGATGGTAACAGTGTTGTAAAATACTGGGGACAACCAAGATCATGTTATTTTTAGGTAAAAGAATGACATTTAGTTAATCATTATGACAAAAAAATGGTATGTATCTGGTGAAACTGGACATAAAGCAAAAGAAAAAATCCGAACTTAAATGCTATAAATGCAAAAAAATGGGAAATTTATTGATGAATTGTAAAGAAAAAGAATGAGCTAAATGTTATAAATCAGAGTAAAGGGAAGGAACAATAAAGGGATGAAAAAGAGATGGGAATAGATAAAATGTCAGAAAAAAGGGATATACTGAAACAATAATGAAAGAGTTGAAGTAGAGCTAGAATCAGACGTTAATGATGAAGATATGTTGAAAATGGTAAAAGTGAAAAAAAAATTCCATTGATAGAAGAGTTAAACAAAGAAAACTCAAAGCTATTATTATAAAAGAAAAGAAGAAAGGAAATGGATAAAGCTTTTTCTTATTAGTATAGGATGGTATTGCCTAAAGTAAGAAACAAGGAAAGGAGTAATTAAAGAATTATTTTTTTGAATGTTAATAGTATAAAAAATATTACTAGAAGAATAGCAATTTTAGAATGGTAGAACAAATGTGACTTTGATATAATTATTCTGGAGGAGATAAGAATATGGACACATGAAGAAAGATTGCAGACACAAAACATATGTGATGGGGAAATAATATGGAATATAGGGAATGAACAGTATTCAGAATAGCAATTCTGTGTAGAAGAGCAGTGAAAATTCTGGATGTTATATTAGTCAAAAGTGGGAAGATTGACAATTATAGACATAAGGTGGCAAGATAAAGTATATAGAATTATTGTTATATATGCATATGTCATTAGTAAAGGAGAAAGAGAGAATCTATGTCGAAAAATATTGGATTATATATTTGTAAACATGGATATAATAATTACAGGATAATTCAATTGTGACTTAAGGGGAAATAAAAACTAAAAAAGGAAAAGTTGTAAAAAATGATGGAAGTAATAAAATATGAAAAAAATAGTTATGTGGAATAAAAATGGATTACTGGAGAGGTATTTTAAAATCTGAACTATATTTTTCCTGGTATTAGAAGGAATATTTATAATGGAAGAAGAAACTATTGCAATGGTTTCTTAAATCATATGGGAATATGGTTGGAAATATATCATAATAAACAGATATAAAGATAGGGAAATGTGTGGAAAGAATAAATGAAAAGGAATGGAATGAAAAAGGGAAGAAGATATTAAGCAATTAAGGAAGAATTCTATTACCATGAAAGCACTTTATGTGGATTGGTCAGAATGGTGGACTACTTTGCAAGAAATATAAAGGTAGTTATCTATTTTGGAAAAATAAATAAATAAAAGAAAACCAGTGATATGCTAAAATACATAGAGATATGACAAACAATTTAGAAAATAATACTATAGATTACTATGAGAATGAAAAATACATTTATAAGAAAATTTATGAGAAAATTAGAGAATTGTTGTATAAACAAAGGTATTTTTACAAGGAAGAAAAGGAAGTTTCACCTTAATAAAACAAGACAGTGAAAGATAATTGCATAATGAGAAAAAATTAAGATATATAAAGAAAAGTCAAACACATTATGGGAATTGTAAGATATGTGGAAGAAATGCTTTGTAAAAAAGAAAGACTGTATAAAGAAATGGGAGGTAAAAAATATGAACAAATTAATAAAGAATTTGAAAACGAGATCACATTGTATAAATTAGAAAAAGTTTTTAAACAGTTAAATATGGAATCTGCATTTGGCCCAGATGGCAGAAAAACAATTTAATATGTGTATTTAATGAATGGTAAAATGAATGATTAAAATATAAGGAATTATTTAGTGGAGTATTACAATTTGTTTGGAAAAAAAGGATAAAAAGGAGACAGATATAAAAACAGAGACCAATAACTATAAATAATACAGACTATAAATTATTTAGGAAAATACTACAAAATAAATTGAGAATAAGATAAAATACATAATGGAGGAAAGTGTGTACAGTATAAAAGGAAAAGGATGCCAAGAATTACTTATTACAATGAGAAAAAGTATAGATGATATAAATGGAAAGAATGAAGATATAAACTTATGGTAGGGAATATGAATAAAACATTTGATTCAATAACGTATGATATATTGAGGAAAATAATGGATATGAATAATAATAAAATCAAAAAAGTGTGTGGGACAGCTTATAAGAATAATAAAGTAGGAGTCTTAGTCACTGGATGGTTAAGTAAAGAAATAGAAATAGAAATAGATATAAATAATGGTATAAAACAAGAGTGCCCTATAAGTAGGATTTTTTTGCTTTAATTATGAATACAGTAGAGATGTAAACCAGAAAATGAAGAATGCAAATTACAAAATTCAAATGGAAGCTAAAGTTCAAGTTATGATGTCATATGCAGATTATATTATAACAACTAAAAACAGTGGATGAGAGAAGTTATTTATTCAAGAGTTTAAAGGAAAGATGTATGAAAATTCATAAAGAAAGTAGTAAAGGAATGGGTGATACAATAAAAATAGCAAGAGTACAATTTTCTATGGAAGAAATATCTGTTTTAGGGATACATTTTGATAAAGAAGGAAATAACGAGGGATGGGATATGGTAATGAAGGAAATAAAATATATTTGTATATTATGGAATACTTAAATATTAGCATATAAAAAGTATATTTAGTTAATTCAGTGTTAATAGGCAAGATGGCATATTTATCCAGTGTTGTCATCATCCCTAAAAGTTATAAAAAACTTTTACTGGAAATATTTGTATCCTTTATATGGGGATTGAGATTAAATCCCATTAAAAGGGGTGTATTATATATGAGAAAAGAAGAAAGATGATTAGGGATGATAAATCCAGTAGCTTATGCTGCTTCATTAAATTTATATAAGTTATTGAAATGGTAAATGAAATAAAAGACAAATTAGTAACAAATGTATTGAATTATACATATAAGGAATCTTGGAAAAATATAAGGAATAATAAAAGAACAAAGTAAAGTTTTAATTAAGGAGTAGAGAATTATAAACAAAAGATAAGAATGTAGAAAAAAACATTGCTGAAGTGGAAGAAGATAAAAAATATGGTGTATTAATATTATGAGAAAACATTATTATATTAATCCATGGGAAAATGTTCCGGAAGTAAAGATTAAAGTAATTAAGGAAAGAAATAAAGTAAGAAGCTTCCTTGGAATTAATCATACTTGTAAACAAAAATTGTCCAAAAATAAATAACAAAAGTAAGGAAACATAGCAAAGAGCAGCAAAATTCAATAAAACAAAGCTTTAATATTGTTGGCAATCACTTTCACACTAAAGAAGTGCTTCTTCAAACCATAAAACAAGCTAACAACAGTAGATTTAAATAAAAAAAACAATTACATAACAATTAAGACATTTAAATTTCTTGGGTAAATCCCTCCCCTTCAGTAAAAGTCTTAAAGAAACCCTAAAAAGTTCAAGCAGACTCACAGAGCTCACAAAACGATATACCACAAAACACCACTTTATTCAACACTTAAAACATAAATGCTAACAGTGTAAACCATGTGTTTTTGTCCTGCTAGGCAAAGACTTTATCAGATACATTAACAAGCACAATCCATTCATTATATACACATTTAAAATACAAGCAACCAATAGGAAGAAATACCTTATAAATCAATTAATCACGCATCAATTACAAAAATACATGAAATCCATGAAAAATAATATATAACAGAATTCCACTAATGGAACTGTGTGTTTTTTAAAAAATACTAATTCTTTTAATTTTTTTTTTTTATTTTATAAACACATGCTAAAAATATAAGAATCATACTACCCAAAATATTTATATGTTAAAACAATAAAACCATATGAACAATAGTGGCATACATCTAATGGTGTATGAAATGTATAGACATAAAATATACATATTTATCAGAATTGTGTATATAGTGAAACAGATGTTTTCACTCAAAAATCATGAGAAACTTCTCCTTAATTTACAGCAACCATACAAATTATAATATTATAAAATTGCATTGACCTCTGCCATTTGTTGTCCTAGTAACAATAAATAAAACAGGTAAACAACTAAAATTCCTTTACAACTTGGCTGCCCTTAATTTTAAAAGTGAGGATATACTGATGCTCTCATTCAACACAGGGAATCTTCCTGCATCCAGGGTAACTTGCCAAAAAGGTTCCCTGTATTCTAATTTGGTCTCCCAGGGTCCTCCCCTAATGTCAGCCTGTATCTGTTTGATCACAAAAAACATAAATCTAGTGTCCCTATACAGCAAATTGTGTTTTTATAATGCGTTTCTCTCATTAAGGGTCATAACATCATAACAATGTTCGTAAATTCGCTTTCTCAGTTTGTGCTTGGTTTCCCCAGTGAAGAATGCTCCACACAGGTCACAGACAGACAGGTAAACTACCTCAACTGTGTTAAAATTGTAAAAATACCCACCAATTGGTTCTCTACCCCTACTTTCAAGGTAGACCATATCGCTATTTAGAAAATACACACATTGTGAGAATGCCCCACACTTGAATGTACCTTTTCTCCTTCTATCAAATCCAGAAGTAAAACTGTTAATTGATTTAGAGAGTTCTTTCAAGTTCCTCCCCTTTCTGTACACAAAGCTCAAAGGCTTTTTGACTAGTGTAATCAAGTAAGTTAACTCAATGAATCTTTCCCATTCCCATAAATTGGACTATCTTAATGTGAGCATTCATAAAACTAACTCTGGTTTTAAGTCCATGATGTTTCAGAAAGATACTTTCTCAATATCTTATTTGCACTTTCATAGTGCACACCCTTTCCATCAAAAAATAAGTATTACTAAAGGCCAATTTATTAGGGTGAGTAGGATGAACTCTAATAATGTTGACTTTGAGATTGAATGTGACACATTAGAAAAGTTATTTAAACAGAGAGGTAATCCTACTACCTTAATCAAGAAAACTAGAAGTGAGGTTATACAACAAAGAATGGAAAATATTTCCCTCTGTTGGGGAAAGGTTCCTAAGTGGATATTAGAGGAGAATTAGTGGAGAAGACTGGGCAATACAACAGGGCCCTGACTATTTATTTATGTGGAGACACCTTTTTGGTAAAGGGTATTATCAAAAAAGACTGGGAAAGATTCACTGAGTTAACTTACTTGATTACACTAGTCAAAGAGCCTTTGAGGTTTGTGTACAGAAAGGGGAGGAACTTGAAAGAACTCTTCGAGTCAAGTAGCAGTTTTACTTCTGGATTTAATAGAAGGAGAAAAGGTACTTTCAAGTGTGGGGCATACTCACAATGTGCATATGTTCTAAATAGCGATAAGGTTTACCTTGAAAGTAGGGGTAGACAACTTATTGGTGGGTCTTTGTCCAACTGTAACACAGTTGAGGTAGTTTATCTGGCTATTTGTGACCCATGTGATGCATTCTACATTGGGAAAATTGAGCCCAAACAGAAAACGAATTTATGAACATTATTACGATATTATGACCCTTAATGAGAGGAACGCATTATACAAACACACTTTGTTATGTAGGGAAGCTAGATTTCTGTTTTTTGTGATCAAACAGATATGAGCTGACATTAGGGGAGGACCCTGGGAGACTAAATTAGAATGCTGAGAACTTTTTTGGCAAGTTACCCTGGATGCAGGAAGATTCCCAGGGTTGAATGAGAACATCAGTATAGCCCCACTGTTAAAATGAAGGACTGCCAAGTTGTAAAAGAATTTTAGTTGTTTACCTGTTTTATTTATAATTACTAGGACAAGAAATGGCAGGGGTCAGTCCAGTTTTATAATATTATAATTTGTATTATTGCAGTAAATTAAGGAGAAGTTTCTCGTGATTTTTGAGTGAAAACAACATCTGTTTCACTATATACACAGTTCTGATAAATAGGTTCATAGGTTCATAGGTAGGTGCTAGGCAATTGGGCCAAGGGCCTACGCAATCCTAGCCAGCAAGTTTCCATAGCTTACGCCTCCCAAGAAAGTTATTCTCCTGTGCTACTGTCCAGCAGAGACACAGAAGTGATCCCCGGGGTGTATTTCCCATTTCCCATCCACTGATCAAGATTTTTCTTGAAGAGTGCTAATGAAGAACTTTGCTTGACATAGATGGGTAGATTATTCCAGAGTATAGGAAGTCTCTGGGACAGGATTCTATCCCTCCAGCGTGTCTTGTTTATTGTGGTGACAAGGTTTAGGTCCCTAGAGCTTGTAGCTCAGAGGGATTGAGATTTCTTTAGGTGTATACATTTGATAGACCACTAGATGTATGTCACTATTGATCCTATGGTTTTATTGTTTTAATATATAAATATTTTGGGTAGTATGATTCTTATATTTTTAGCATGTGTTTATAAAATAAAAATTTAAAAGAATTAGTATTGTTTAAAAAACACACACAGTTCCATTAGTGGAATTCTATTATATATTATTTTTACTTATTTCATGTATTTTTTGTAAATTATGCTTGATTGATTTACGAGGTATATCTTCCTATTGGTTGCTTGTATTTTAAATAAGTATATAATGAATGGATTGTGCTTGTTAATGTATCTGATGAAGTCTATGCCAAGCAGGATGAAAAGACATGGTTTACACTGTTAACGTTTATGTGTTAAGTGTTGAATAAAGTGGTGGTTTTGTGCTATATCGTTTTGTGAGCTTGAACTATTTTGGTGTTCTTGGATATTTTAGCACACAGTCTCCATGTTTCTGGCTTAAAGAAATCCTGTTATTAATTCCAGGGAACTTGTCCGCTTGCAGCTTGATAATTCAAGATAATTCTCGCTGTTCTATGTAATTCCTCACATCACCACCCCTTTCATTAAAATTGACCTTCTCTAAAACCCTGAAACTAAAAACATGTTCCATGCCAAACTCTGTAGTGTGTTTAGTTATTGCACTCTTAAAATCTTTGACCCTTGTGCTGTATAGATGCTCCCTAATTTGCTCTTTTATACCCCAGTTGGTCTTTAAAAATAAAAAGTTGAACAGGCTCCACAAACTGCTAAATAATAACATCTCTTGTGTCACAGGTAGCCCTAGTCTCCAAATGGTATTATTGACCTGCACATGGATGTTTAAAACTACTTGTCACATCTATATATGGACAATAGTTACCTGTTGCATCAAAACATTCCTTTGCTCACATTCTGCCCGGGTTCATCCTGTCTGATATTCCTATAGCATAACTGCCTTTTCAGGGATTTCTTATTCCTAAAGACAAATTTTGGTTTGTCACCCATCAAGTCACAAAGGAAAACATTATTCCCTGTGACACAAGGGATGTTATTTATTTAGCAGTTTGTGGAGCCTGTTCGACTTTTTATATTGGAAAGACCAATTGGTTTATAAAAGAGTGAATTATAGAGCATCTATACAGCACAAGGGTCAAAGATTTTAAGAGTGCCATAGCTAAACACACTATAGAGTTTGGCACGGAGCATGTTTTTACTTTCAGGCTTTTAGGGAAGGTCAATTTTAATGAAAGGAGTGGTGATGTGAGGGATTATACAGAACAGTGAGAATTATCTTGGATTATCAAGTTGCAAGTGGACAAGTTTTCTGGAATTAATGACAGGATTTCTTTAAGACCGATACTGAAAGGGTGGGATTTACCCAAGAAGTTTAAATGAGTCTTAATTGTTATATAATTGGTTCTTGATTTAAATCTACTGCTGTTAGTTTGTTTTATGGTCTGAAGAAGCACTTCTGTAGCGTGAAAGCACTTACCAACAATATTAAAGCTTTGTATTATTGAGTTTGCTGCTCTTTGCTGTGTTTCCATACTTTTATTTATTTTTAGACAATTAAAGAAAGAAACAAGTGGTGCAGTCATTGAATGTCAAGATTTTTGTGGAAATTGGGTATAAAGAAATTACATCTTAAAGCAAATATGCCTTTTAAAAAGAAAAGTGAAAGAATATGCTTGTATTGTGGAGGAGAAGTAGAAACAAGAGAACAAGTTTTCTTAAAATGTGAGAATTAAAATGTTATGGAATAAATTATCATTTTAGCTATATATATATATATATATATATATATATATATATATATATATATATATATATATATATACAGAGAGAGAGAGAGAGAGAGAGTGTGTGTGTGTGTGTGTGTGTGTGTATATATATATATATATATATATATATATATATATATATATATATATATATATATATATATATATATATATCTAATATAAAAACATGACTATTTTATACTTATGTTTCATAGTTAGAAACATAACTATTTTCTCTCTAAATATCCAAAGTAAGCTAAACAAAGTCACTGAATTACACTCCTGGGTATCTCTCCATACCCCTGACACTCCCTGCAGCTCTGGTTAAAACCCCACATATCTGACCATGAAATCTCACCCACTGGATATATCCTCTTTCGTCAGGATCGACTTAAGACAAAAGAGGGCAGTGTAGCTATTGCATACTCACAACAACTTACCCTCTATCCACTATATTTCTCTCCACCAATTTTTCACAGTGCTGAAATCCTCTTACTAAACAATCATTAAAAAAAAAGGTCATTGCTACCATCTACATACCTCCAGACAACAATATCCCTGCATATGAACACCTTTTCTCCTGGATCTCACAAACTATTTCCTATGAAGCCATTATTGGGTGATGCTAATATTGACTGGAATTCTCTAGCCTGTGAATCTCCTAATACTAGCAATAATCTTTTTGGTTTTCCTCAACTTATTACTACCCCCACTCACCTGAATAAACACTCCTACAGTGGCACTGCACTAGACTGGATCCTCACCTCTCACCCCCACCTCTACCACAACCCCACTACACACTCTGATTCCCTAAGTGTCCGCCTGCCTTCCTCTATCCTGTAACATCACTCCCAATGTACCAAATCCCAGCTATACAAAAACTGTTGTAAGCTTTCTAATTTCAACACTGACACTTTTAATGATGTACTAGCGGTATTATTTGACTTTTAATGATATACTAGCGGTATTATTTGACTTTTAATGATGTACTAGCGGTATTATTTGACTTTTAATGATATACTAGCGGTATTATTTGACTTTTAATGATGTGCTAGCGGTATTATTTGACTTTTAATGATGTACTAGTGGTATTATTTGACTTTTAATGATGTACTAGCGGTATTATTTGACTTTTAATGATATACTAGCGGTATTATTTGACTTTTAATGATGTACTAGAGGTATTATTTGGTCCTTCCTTATCTCTCCCTAGAAGAAGCTGTACTGAAATTCAATGCCATCTTTCTTAACACTTTCAACTCTTTGGCTCCCATCAGGAAAATTAGAATTAAATCTAACTTTGCTGCTTGGATAACTAAAGCTACTCTCTCTCTTATGCACAAGAGAAATACTGCCTGTAAAAAAATGGCATAAACACAAAACCCCTTTCAATCTACGCCTGTACAGAGAACTCAGTAACTTAACTAAAATACAGGTCAACCTTGACAAAAAAAAAACTTTTACCTTAACTCTCTAAAAAAACCCACTCTAACCCCAAGAAATTTTGGAATACTGTTAACAAACTGCTACACCCGGGTCACTCGTTTGCACCTAATCCCTCACCTAACAGTTCTGACTTAGATACTGCTATATTTCTTAACATCTTCAGAAACTAGCCAAGAATTACATAAATACCTTCCCCTCGACCCCCCCCCCATCCACACACACTACCTTCTTTTCTCTTAACCTGTCCCCACTGCTTATATCAGGACACTTCTTAGTAAACTCAAAAGATGCTACCCTTCAGATGATAATCTGCCTCCACTCTATCTCAGATTAGCTGTCAAAACTATCACATATCCCAGCTCCCTTTTAATCAATAGATCAATACAAGAAAACATTGTCCCAGATATTTGGAAGAAATTCTATGTTATTCCCCTTCATAATGGTGGCAACTCTACCGAACCCTCTAATTTCAGGCCAATTGCTATTCTGTCCCCTCTTTCTAAAATTCTTGAAAAATGCATTCATAAACAGCTCCTTGTTCACTTACTCCAGGATCATCTCCTTACCCTTACTCAACATGGATGTCACCCTAACCACAGCACTGCAACAGCACTTATATCATTTACTTACGCTATCTCTTTATTGTGTGATCACAATACACTAGTCTCATGTCTATCCCTTAATCTATCAAAAGCCTTTGACACTGCATCTCATAATCTTCTGTCCAAACCATCTTGCCCCAGTATCTCCTACTGTCCTCTGTCCTAGTTCTGCAGCTATCTGTCTAATGACTCCAAGCTGTGAAATGGTTCTCTGCATCTTCCCCTTTCCTCCCAATCCAAAATGGTGTTCCCCAAGATTCCATCCTTGGACCCCTAATATTCATCATTTTCACGAACAACCTCTATGAATCCTGTCCTCACTCCTCTTTAATACAATATGCTGATGACTTTACTATAATCTCCACCTCTGATAATGTCCCCCACCTACTTATCCTTACCCATGAATCTCTCCACTCAGTTGAGGAATGGCTAACATCCAACCAACTCCTTCCTAGCCCAAATAAAACTAAACTCCTCATCTTTCTCCCCAAAACCCTCCAGCACCACAAATACACCTTCACTGTCTACTCTCTTAACACTACAAATCAAGGTAGAACCCCACATTAAACTACTAGGGGGGTTTATTGATGATCAACTCAAGTTTGACCTACACATCCATAACTGCATCAAAAAGACTCACCAAAAACTAGGTCTGCTCTATAGAAATAGAATTTTCCTGACACATGAATCTAAACTGTCTCTAGCAAATGTCTATTTACTACCCACCCTTCTATATGCTGCCCAAATTCTTACAAACCTTCAAGCTGATCTCTTCACTAAACTAGAACTTGCATACAATAAAATTGCTCATTTTGCTGCTAATCTGTCATATCATACTCATCACTGCCTTCCTCTAAAAAAACTAATGTGGCTTGAATTTCACCATCAACTTCTTGTTCCTCAACCACATCTGATTCACTCCATCTTAAACCAACATGATTCTTGTCCAGCTCTCTTTATTCTCATCACTCCTTATGTACCAAATCATTATCTTTGCCGATCTGACCAAAATCTCCTACAGATCTACCAAATTGATAAACTCCTCTATAATCGCATGGTCACCTATGCTTGTAATAAATTGTCCCTTCATATAAGATCAATCTCTAACATTAACTGTTTTAAAAAAAACATTAAAAGAAAATCTTCTTAACTCTTGCACTTGCTCTTGCACTGCTCTAACTTAATCGTCCTGTATCTTTCCTTCCCTTATATTAACCAACCATTCTCTGTCTTAAAGTATTGTACCATCTGTAATTAAACTGCTTGGTGACTTTGTTTAGGATGTAACCACATGATCATATTGTTATACTCTTATCTCATTGTTGTCACTGTGAATTTTGTATATTATAATACTTTGCATTGTATAAATTGCCATTATCTGTGATATATATATTTTTTACTTTGTATTTGTATGAAACTTCATGTGCCTTCTGATATACCATATGCTATAACTGTCAATGTTATACTGTATGTTACTTATGTCACTCTGACTATGTACTTGATGAAAATGCATTGTGATTTCTGTTTTTCTGTATTTGATGATTTGTTAAACTGTACATTAACTAGCTTTGGAGGTTTTCTCCTTTGGTCTCTGCTGAAAAAGGCCTTTCTGCCCAGTTGGACTAACCCAGTTAATTGTCAAATAAATAAATACATTTATATATATATATATATATATATATATATATATATATATATGGTTCTATAACCCAAACACAATCACTACTGCACACTTACCTGACCATATATATATATATATATATATATATATATCAAATATTCATTGATTTCAACTGCAAGACCTCGTACAAAGATGTTTTACCCTTGACCCCTAGGAAAGATGTTGCATTAAACTTGATTTGCCAATATAGCTCTTTAGTTTCAATAATGGCACCTCAAAAAACTCCTCGCACAGGGATAGGAATTCTTTCCGCCACATAAAATATATATATATTTTTTAATCTTTACAAGAGATAGAATGCTTAAATAAGGCATTAGTAGAATCCTTAATTTCAATGGCATAATGTTCATATATCCTAGTCCTTAACTGCATCTCAGTTTTACCAAAATAAAATCTGTCACAGGAAATGCATAGTGCCATATACACTACCCCAGCAGTCTTACAATTACATTTAATGTTATCTTTAATACTTCTAGTATATGTTTTAACTGGAATATTAGTACTGTCATAAATATGCCTACACTGAGAGCAGGAGCCACATTTCATCATACCATATTGCTGGTTCTGCTTAAAATATTCTTAATATTTCTACGTAATTATAAACACATTGTGTGGTACCTAAATTAGTCATACCCGCCCACCAAGTTCTTTAACTAAATTCTAATTTTTAATATTTTTTTTCACGTGCTCAGTCTTAGTGTAGGTAAGAGTCATTCCTCTCTGAAAAACATAATCATTATCTGGAACCACTTGAGTAGCAGTCGTTGTTTCCTTTCAACTTTCTAGATATCTAATCTTCCTTTCAGCCATAACATTATTCTTAATGTCATTAACTCATTTTTCAGGCTGTTCCCTTTCTATAAACATACCACAGTGTTTTTCACACTCTTCCGCAAAAATAGGTTCCTCAGATACTAACTTGGATAACCAAATTAACTGGCTTTCATCAAATTCATTTGCAAAAAAGGGTGGTGACTGTAAAGTGCAAATAAGAGTTAGAGAAAGTCAGCTTATGAAAGATAGCAGACTCATAAGTATTATTTACACAGTTCTTATAGACATGTCCAACCTGCGGCCCGCGGGCCGCATGCGGCCCTCAGAGCTCTTCCATGCGGCCCTCAACCTCTAACTGCAACATCGATGTATGCATGCCCCAAAACACTTTTTTGTTTTGTGTTTTTCGCTCCCATGACCTGTAACGCTAATGTCAGTGTGCGCATGCGCCAAAGCACCCTTCTAGTTTTGTTTTTGAGCCAAAAAAGGGTCAGTGTGTTTACGCCATTATTTTGTGCCGAACAATCAGTGTGTGTGTTCTCGCTGAAGAGGGACTCATGTATGGATTTGCCGCTGTTGCCTTTGAAAGGGACAGCAATTACCTGTGTTAATAGGTAAGTATGGAGTGAGTGAGTGCATGCATGAAAGCAGAATTCTGTGTGTGAAAGTAGAAGTGTGTGTGTGTGTATATGTGTGCATGACTGAGAGAGACGCATGCACAAAGAGGCTAACAATGATCAGTCTACCTGCTTGAACACAAACAAGTTAGCTCACAAATATATCATGCATTAAGAGTATACTTTCATTAAATTGCAGCCTTCCTGACAGGGAGAGTGTTGTATTGAACATGAACTCATACCTCTTAACTGTATGGATTTTCAAATAATGTCTGTATTTTTGCATCATCTTCCAATTTGTGTCTTTTGCTTAGGAAATAAAAGTAGTCATCCTAGGTAATGCAGTTCCACAGAGTAAGAATGAGACATCAGCCTAGGGTTAATGGGTCAGTAGTGGACTGACTATGTGGGACTTTAGCATATAAAATTGTATTATTTTTTCAGACAAACAAAAAAGCACCTAGTACTGTTTTTTCATTGGTGGGTTCTAAGCAGTGGTAGGTTGGACAACAGTAAGCATAGCTTTGGCGGATCATCAATATTGGCAAATCAAGTGGGCACAATGTCATTTTTTAAATGTTGGGGATTTTAGTGTGTATGTGTGTGCTTATGTGTTGGGAGTGCTGCAAAAGTAGATGATTATTAAAGACAGACACTTATGGATTGTGGAGAATATGTTTCTTTGTTTCAAAACCTAATACTTGAGTACACATGCCAGAAGTAGATTTTTTAAGACATAGCTTCTTGCCATTTATAGTGGATGGATATTTACATTTAATGGACAATGTATTAGCGTGGGCCTGTGGGGTTCTGAAGGATGCCAAGTCTACCACTGCCAATGTCTTGTAAAGTGACCTGGAAATGGATATTGGGATGTTACTGAAAAATATAGTAAGTGGGCTTAGAAATATAGTTTAATTAAACAAAGTGTACTTTCAATTTACAGCCCATAATTTAATTTATTTCAGGTAGTCCAGATACTGGTAGATTGTATACCATTAGACTTAATTAGGGAGAGCTGTCATTCTGGGGAAACAAACAGCCCTAGTTTCAGTGAAAGCTCTGTGGTTGCTTGCAGGTAGGAAGTTGCAGGATGTTGATGCAATGTGTTTTATTTATTATTTTTAATGCATTTGTCATTTCAAAGCATGGTTTTCTTTGATGCAAAAGAAGGCAGGACTGAATGAGCCATATAATGTTTAACTGACAATAATGGGATGAAAAGATTATAAGTGATGTATAATGTTTGTAGCTACAGTTGTTTCAATGGTGTCTGTAATGCATAACTATTTTTGGGCCTGTGTCCCACTTTTATTTTTCGCTTTGTCCAGATTTCTTGCTCTAAGGTTGAGAGGTATGGTTCCATACTAAATCAAAAGTTGTATTTACCTTGGCATAATTAAGAAAAACAGAGCCTTTTTAATATCTCTGCTTATTTCCAATATAAACTGCCATGTAACCTTGCAAATAACCTTCTTATTAAGCTACTTTACTTCTTTTGGAATTGACAGGTATGATTCATCTGCTCGGACATAAGCATAGAGTGCTAATGTGAGTTTGATTTCTTGCAGGAGTCTGTGGTTTACATAATCACAATAACTTTTTGTGTTTCTGGGTGTGTAATAAATTTAACAATTTTAAAGATGTTTTCCAAAAATAAATAAATATATAATAAATAAATAATCCTCTCTACACTTTGAGCTATTGACAAAGTCTGGGAATTTGTTTTTTTTTTCAAAAGTGAAGGTCAGCATTACAGCTCAGTAAACTGTCTGTGAGTAACTTCTGCACAAATTAAAATGTCTGAATGTCAAATGGCTTTAGATTGGAGGGAAGTTTATTTTTATTTATTTTATTTTATTTTACATTTGTTTACTAGGAAAGTCTGATTGGACACAGGTCCATTTTCAGCGGAGGCCCGGGGAGAAAAGCTCCAATAATAACACAAAACAATATAATACAATACATGAGAGAGAGACAGCAAATTATGGATGTAGTACTCATACAATATGGCAGAGATTACATCTCAAAACATTTTTTTTACAGTTATAATTACAGCAAGGCAAATATCAAGTTTTTAGGAGAAAGCTGTTTGTACATAGCTGAAGCTCTGAAACAATCTTTTGGTATGGATTAACCTGCGGATTGACACAAGTTATATGTTTACACCAGTATGTAGCATTATAGTTTATGGTTTTCTTATTGATTTACGTTTTGCAGAGCAGTTGTTTGTTGATTTATTGATGGTCCTTTTGGTGGTGGGAAATTACATGGATGAATCCATCTGTATTATGATTTTTTTTTCAGATATTGTGCTTCCAGACAATTTCATTCAGTGAGTGGGTGTCATGTGATTACTGAGGTTGCCTATTTTACAAGTAGGGGCTTTTGTGTGTGTGTGTGTGTGTGTGTGTGTGTGTGTGTGTGTGTGTGTGTGTGTGTGTAAGAGAGAGAGATTTAATATGTATACTGAATATAATTTTGCAAATGGAATTCTTAGTTAAACATGCCCCTCTTTTCGGGCAACTAGACTTGAGTAACCAATATTAGATCTTAGCCATCCAGCTGGGAAAGGTAAGTATGTGGATTTTCCATCTGGTTTGATGAAGGCTATGCTACTTACCCAAGGACTACATTCATGGCTATCCATCCAGCCATTGTGTTGCTGAACTACATTGTTTGATAATGAGAGGAGCTTTTTACAGAAGTTGAAGGTTTTTGTGTCAAGAACCTGTCCATAAAAAGTGGCTTGTTTATGTTGCAGTGAAGGCTGTGGTCTTTGTAGTGAGCGTTTTAAGTATAACCAGTATTTCCGAGGTAGAGGAAGACTCTTAAGGCAGGATCTTTCTTAGCCTGGAAAGCAAGCCAATGATGAAATTTATAGGGGCCAGTGAGAGACAGAAGAAAGCAAGAAGCTTTCTAGTCTGTTTGGATAACTACGTGAACTTAGTCCTTTGAACTTTTTTGTCAGAAATGGTTGTAATCTTTCTTTTGGCAGGGTGTTTTGCTGAACCACATGCCAGAAGGGGCATTGCACTCAATAATGGCTCTTGTAAAGGAAGAATACAGGGATGTTATGACCTCCTTGTCCCTGGATGAGATACCCTTACTAATGAAGTGGGCCATGTAAAAAGCTTTCCTTACAACGGAGACAACGTGGTGGTCAAAAGTCAGGTTTCTATCAACCTGGGTGCCCAAGTGCCATACGACTTATTGCATGCTTACAACGTTGTTATTAATGTGATAATTTGTGGGGACATCACTCTCCTCAAAGGAGATGATGATGCATTTTTTGGCATTTAGCTTGAGGCCATATTTCCAGCACCAGTTATTTGTTTGGGTGAGACCCTCTTGTAGCTTATTCAGAATTGTTTTATTAAGTCAGTAATATGAATTCTTTACTTTATTGCAAATTTGTTGGGTTATTTTTGTGGATTATAGTATTGTAGGACTGCTGATGTTGACATTTTATGTAGCTGGACTGCTGGAATGGTTTTCCCAGTGAGAAATGCTAGTGCTGTAGTGAATATATGTTTATTTGCAAAAAAATATATATATATATATATATATATATATATATAATATAGATATATTAACTAAGATGTTAGAGTTAACTGTTAGATTAGAGAATTAGAATTAGAATGAATTAGAATTTTAAGGCAAATATTAGGCATTTATTATATTTATTCATTGTTCAAATGCACCTACAGTACAGCCAGGAGGTCGACGACTGTGGTCTTCCGGAGCAATGAAAGAGTTAATTATATGATATATTTTATATGCGGCCCTAAGACCATTTCTGTTCACTCAATGCGGCCCTAGCAAGCCAAAAGGTTGGACACCCCTGTTAGTGATGTCTAAGTAATCAGTCTTAGTGTTGTCCATAGAGTATGTACATTTAAAAAAGTGGTAGTACTGTTGATATGATTAATGAATTCACCAAATATATCAATAAATCCTGTCCATAAGAACAAAATATCATCTACAAATATTAAATACAATGGCATACAGTTCCAGTATTTTGATAGTATGATATCATGTTCTTCCCAGAACCCTAAAACCCCATTAGCAAAGACAGGGGCAGATGCAACAAGCATAGCCACACCTCTAAGCTGCTTGAAGTACTCATGGTCAAAAAATACAAAGTTGTTAAGAAGCACAATTTCCATAAATTTGACTATAGTATTTATATCATGATTGTTCAAATCTAATCCTATAGTCAAGGCTTCATGAAATCATTCAAGAACCACATCATGTGGCATCACCAAAAACAAGTTCTTAACATCAATCATAACAAACAAAGCTGCATTGATGTAACCCGCACTTGCAATTTTTCCCAAGCAAGAATCTCTTAATATATAATTCTTGTTGTCAGAAAAATCTCTTACTATATAATTCGTGTTGTCAGAAAAATCTTTTAATCAATGCTCAACCCATTTAACTAAAGATTCTGTCTTGGACTGACCAGTTGCAACTACAGGTCTGAGGGGTGGATTTAATGCATCTTTATGAGTCTTAGGCATACCAAAAATAGTAGTTACTACAGGGTGTTCAACTTTCAAGTATTTAATAAGATAAGTACTAAACCTATATTCCAGAAAAAGCCTATTCTAACCATAAATCAATTTTATTGCAAAAAAGCCTATTCTAACCATAAATCAATTTTATGATAAGCTATATTTATCTGGTTCATAGCTATCAGCTCAAAATATACTTTACCATCAAGATACTGATGCAATTTAGCCATTCTATGTGCTGTAAAGAATTCCTATCCCCGTGCAAGGAGGTTTTTGGGGTGCCATTACTGAAACTAAAGAACTATATTGGCAAATCAAGTTGAATGCAACCCCCTGCCTCAGTGACAAAACATGATTGAATGGGGTGTTGTAGTTTAAATCAATGAATATTTAATTGACGTATATAAATGTAAATATGTATATATATATATATATATATATATATATATATATATATATATATATATATATTTACACACAACTATATATTATATGGATTACATCAGTATTATTTTAGCTATAGGAACTTGATTTATAGATTAATATATATATTTTTTATTATAGATAATACTATAGCTTTATAAGGCTGCATTGATTTGTATATTTTATCTGAAGAAGTCCTTGGTACATTATAGGATGAAAGTACTAATCATTTAATCGTCTATTAAACTCTTTTTGTTTTGGACATCACTTTCTGGCCTTTGTTTCTTTTAAGATATAAATATAGACATGACTGAACATGGATATTATGAAAATATAAACAAAAAACTGAAAGTAGATTTAGATAAAATATTTTATGTGGTCTGGGTATTATGGAATGAAAGAATTAATGAAATCATGTTCAATGTAAACTGGATATTGTCACTAACATTAAAAAAAATTAGATCATGATTATGGAAAAAAGAGTGGAGGTCGATATAAAAGTGTTTATATATATATATATATATATATATATATATATATATGTGTATATATGTATATATATATATATATATATATATATATATATATATATATATATATATATATATATATATATATATATATATAGATATAGATATAGATATAGATATATATATATATTGTTCCCCTTTATAATCTCGAAATACTGAAATCTCGAATTTCAGTAGCCCGAGACCATAAAGGTGAAACTTAAAATAGCAAAAGTGCATAAGCATGCATCCGAATATCTCAAATCCATGCTTATACATTTACGCTATGTTACGTGAATTGTTTGGCTGGGATGGTGTCCGGAATTTAAGATGAGTGAGTGCATGTGAGTGTTTTTGTTAGTTGTATGTGTGGGTTAGGGTAGGGAGGTGGAAGTATGATTGTGAGTGTTGGATGTGTTGGTGTTTGTGTGTGTGTGTGTGTGTGTGTGTGTGTGTGTGTGTGTGTGTGTGTGTGTGTGTGCATGTGTGCACATGCACGCGCTAGGGACTGTAGAATGTCTGGCTGTGAGTTTGTTTTTTTTCTGTTTGTGCGATCTTGGAGTTGGTATCTATAAGTAGAGGGGGTGTGGGGGCTGCTTGGGGGCTTACCCCCCTGCTTACATGTAGTTTAGGGTCGTATACTTTGTGTGGTGTGGGCAGAATGGTGTGTGTGTGTTGTGTGGTGCATAGTGTATGTATGTTCGTGATTGTGTGTTTCGTACTTTTGGTTTTCGGGATTGTGAGTTGTTCGCCTTTATAGTTTCGAGATACTGAAATTCAAGATTTCATTATTTCGAGATTATAAAGGGGAACCATACACACATACACACACACACACGTGTGTGTGTGTGTGTGTGTGTGCATAAAGGATCCCTACTCTTTTTGATAGGTGCCATTGGATCTTTTACATTCACCTGAGCTACCACCAACTCAAGTAGATGGGGCCTTGGATTAACATCTCATTGATGGCACACACAGGAGTGCAGCACACCCCTTATGCTGCACTACAGTATCAGCAATCCATGTACCTGGTTTGGGAAAAGAACCCACAACCTTCTACACTAAAGGTGAATGTGCCTCCTGTTTCACCACTGAGACTGTATTGATATAAAATATCAGGTTGTTGTTGTACATTGCTTTAGACTGCACACAATACAATACTGTATTTGCACACATATGCTCATACGCTGAGGCTACACTATATTAACGTGTAACAGTTGTGCATATATCGAGTATGACCATGTCAGCACTCTAAATACCTTCATAATTCAGGTATTTCTAGCATTTCTATACATCCATTGATGTCTGTGTCTAGCAGTAAGTCCTGCAGCATATGTGTGGTCCTCTTTAACAGTTTTATTTTATTTTATTTTGCAACTCCATGCAGGTTACATGGATTGCAGTGGTGGCTGGTGACTTCAAATCAAAGCGGGGCTGCAGGAGACAGATGAATGGGTGCGGCCAATGGGAAGGTGTGTGACCAACTGGAAAGGGGCAGAGCTATGCTGAAAAACACAAAAACTGGGACTTTAATTAAATATGCTGCCCTGGGTGTCAAACCGTCATTATGAGAGTCTAATCAAGACAAAATGAAGTGTAGAAGAAAAAAAAACATTTCAATGCATTGGCTACATGACAGCTTACTTAATATCAGGATGTAAACAAAAAAGTTGTGAGGCATGAAAAAATAAATTACTTTTTAAATACATTACTGGAATGCCAGTCCAAATCAAGTATAAAAAAACAAGCAGCACTCAACTCAAAACACTTCTCCTTGCAGTGCAGTTCTAATTATAATTTATATTCAGCTTTATAAAAGTACCAAGTAACATGCTGAAAGTAGCAATCTCTGTGATATCCCCATTTGTAAAAAATGTTCTTATCCAAGAAAGACCTACTGCCTGACAACAACTATCTACATGTTTCACGGGGAAAACATGATCAAAGTAAAAAAATGAACAGCAAACAAGAAACAAGGTCAAGATAAATTGCTTAAAGGATTACTGCACAGGTTATCATCCACACACAACAGATTGGCATTCTGTTTAGTTTACTACTGGTAAAGCCTGCAAAGATGACTGCAAGTCTCCAACAAATGTAGTGAGCTTCTGAAAATACTGTAATCCTGTCCTTTATTACAAATACTGTCATATGCATTTCAATACGTTATCTAGTTATGTAAATATTCTGTGCATGGCAACAACAAAAAGGCATTCAATGTTGGTAATCCTTTAACAGTATGCTTATTAAAGCTTACTTGCATCTTACAGCCTCAGACAAGCTTACCTGGTGGTCATTAAAGCCTTGCTACGTAAACACAGAGCAACAGGCAGTGCCACACATGCATTTTCTGAATAATAATAAGCAAAAATCAACAGTATAAAAATATGACAGAAAACCAGAACATTTTGCAAACTCAAGGACAGATGAAAAGCCACTGTAGTACCTGTGTCTACTTTGGATGGGGGGATACTAAGGAGGGATACTCTGCACACTTACACTGCATAACTGCTCCTTGTCTTGCTTGGAGATATCCAGAGGCACTACATGGGAGAACGGGTTGCAACAAGTATGTCACAATTTGAAATGTCTCTGGCTGATGGTGATGGCCCTGACACATTTGTCATACCTCTCAACCTCAGAGCAAGAAATCTGAACAAAGCCATAAAATAGAAGTGGGACAAAAGCCCCAAAATAAGGACAATTTTTAAATATTGCATTAGTATAATTTTCTGAAGGGTATGAAATCTGAAACTCAAATGTCTGTCATTATTTTCTAACTTCAGTCTTTAATGATTTACCACTAATTTGGCAGAAAACCACAATTTTATGAAAAATGGACCACAAATGTGATGCAAAAATATAAAATAGCCACACGATACAGTTGGGAACCTGTCAAAGAAGGGTCACTTTTTAATATTAGTACTGTTAAGTCGAGCAGCTGACAAAATAAGTGAATTTACATGCATTTCTGAAATAAAAGTAATCTATAACTCTCATCATTACAATTATTTCTGAATTGTAAGCCCTCCACATTTTCTTCCAAAATTGCTATTTTGTGGAGCAATTATTCGGGGGGAGCAACATTTTCAGCCAAAGCTGGGGACAGTTGAGAGGTTTGGATATACCTAAATCTATAAAGTGCTTTATTTGCGTGTACCTCTCAGCCTCTTATAGGTTCATAGGTAGGTACTAGGGTATTGACCCTAAGGCCTATATAAGCCTAGCCAAAAAGGTACCCTGGCTTTCTCCATTCAAGAAAATTAATTTCCTGTGCCACTGTCAAGCAGAGCCACAGATGTGATCCCCAGGGTGGATTTCCCATTTACCATCCAATTATCAAGATTTTTCTTGAAGAATGCTAATGAGGAGCTTTGTTTGATATAGATAGGTAGTTTGTTCCAGAGTATGGAGAGTCTCTGGGGCAGGAATCAATCCCTTCAGCATGTTCTGTTTATTGTGGTGACCAGGTTTAAGTCCCTAGAGCGTGTAGCTCAGAGGGGTTGGAATTTCTTTAAGTGAAGCATGTCCAACAGCTCTCGATTTGACATAGCTTTGCATGTTAGGCAGAGATCGCCTCTGAGTAGGCGATATACGACGGAGTAAAGCTGGAGTTTTTTGAGACGGACTGCATAGGGCATCTGTTTGAGGCTGGCAATCATCTTTGTGGGGTATTTCTGCGGCATTTCCAGTTGTTGTAGATGTCTTGTGAGGTACATACCAAAAAGGGCATTGTACTCTATAATGGGTTTAATGAGTGACAGGTAGAGGGGAACAATGACCTCTTTTTTCCTGGATGAGAAACCATTTGTGATGAGGTGTGCCACGTAGAATGATTTCCTGACTACTGTGGCAATGTGATTATCAAAGGAGAGACTACTGTCCACCTGTGTCCCAAGGTCTCTTATCACACTTTCAGTGTTAAGTAGACTACTGCCCATGTGGTAGTTCATGGGTACAGAGTTTTTACCAAAGCAGATGACAATGCACCTTTTGGCACTGAGCTTGAGGCCAATGCTTTGACATCAGACATCTGTCTCAGTGAGGCCCTTTTGTAGGATGTCCTCATCGTTAGGAGTTTCGATTATGGCTCCTAGTTTGCAGTCATCTGAGAACTTTGTTAGCCAAAGACCTTCTGTGTTAGCCTGTACTTCATAGACGTAGATACCAAACAGGAGAGGACCCAGAACTGAACCATGTGGTACTCCACTTGTCACTAGTCTGAAGTCGGATTTGGAGTCTGCTACTTTCACAGTGTGGATTCTGTCAGTGAGCCAGTTGGCAACCCATCTTGTGACATAGTTTATAATTCCAGAGTGGGGGATGGTGTTGAAAGCCTTGGTGAGATCTAGATAGGCTGTGTGAACCACCTTACTCTCGTCTAAAGCTTTGGTGACTGCTTCAAAGAAGTTTATCAGGTTTGGGAGACATGATCTGCCTTTTACAAACCCAAACTGGGTAGGGTCCAGAGTTTGGAGATTACCAATGTCTTTGTTTATAAGTTCCATGATGATATGTTCCATGGCCTTGCAGACCAGGCTCATCAGGCTAATGGGGCGGTAGTTCTCGTGGTCCATGGTGGCTCCCCCTTTGTGGAGTGGGATAACCATTGCTCTCATCCTCAATTATAATTTAATGCTCTTTCTGCAAACTTTAGGGATATCTCATTCAACATGTTATCAATACTATTATACAACCATTCTCATGAAATTGTAAACCTTAAGTTTAATCTACCTCACGTGAAATATTATATCCCATTATTTTGTATATCTGTCTGTCTTGTAATAAAAAAAAATGCTGTATCTACTGCTATGTTAACTTGATTGTAACCTGACAAACACTTCAACAAATGTAAAATAAATAAAATAAATGTGCCATTCAGAGGGCACAAAGCCTGAGGTGAGGCTATTACTGAGCATGGTACTTAGGTGGGGTGCCAGATCATTCTGTAGTTTGTGTAGAATGCAGCCTGGGATGTTGTCAGGTCCCATGGATGCTGTGCTCTTGGCTTTGGAGAGTGTGATTTTAACCTGTGCAGCTGT
Organism: Protopterus annectens; assembly: GCF_019279795.1. Taxonomy (NCBI): domain Eukaryota; kingdom Metazoa; phylum Chordata; order Ceratodontiformes; family Protopteridae; genus Protopterus; species Protopterus annectens. The sequence goes on along the minus strand of NC_056739.1, from coordinate 59,580,328 downwards.
GATTACAGGAACTTTGCATTCTTCCAGTATTGAGATGGGTCCTTTAGTGGGTGAGGGGGGTAAAGGTAGCACTGAATCTATCTGCCAGAATGTTGGCAATATCAGTTGGTTCTGTATATTTAGTGCCATTGTGCTGTAACTCTGAGCATATCTGAGTGTTGTCATTGAGATGCTTGACAGAGCTATAGAATGCTTTGGGGTTGTCTTTAGAATCAGTGGTGATTTTGTTTTCGTAACTAGCTTTGGAGGATTTTATGAGGGATCTGAGCTTCTTACTGAGGTTGACCAGGGAGTTCCTCCAATAATATGATTTTACTCTTTTTTGCAACAGTTTCTTTCATCTGTTGTAGTGATTGTTTATGGTAGGGGACCACCAAATTGGCTTCATTTTTTTGGAGAATAGCATGAAAGTGCTTATAAAGTGCATTTGTGTAGGATTCTATTGTCCATTTGCATGGGTGTCGCGAAGTTTGCCACTTCTGTCTTAAGAAGCGTGAAGTTGGCTTTGGAGAAATTTTTCCCGGTAGTTTCCCTAGTGGGGGGTGGGGGTGGGATGTGGATGTCTAGAGTGATTAGCTTGTGGTCAGATCTGAACAATGAGGAATTGACCTTTGGTGTGGAACACCGGTCACCCATGTTGGTAATAACCAGATCTAGGATATTGCTCCCCTTGGTGGGGGTGTGGATAAGTTGATCCAAGGCATTGGAATTTATGAATTCCAGAAAACGTTGAGCAAAAGAGTTGGAACATGAGTAGTTTTCCCAGTTAATGGTGGGGTAGTTGAAATTACCCATTATTAGGGTGTTGGGTTGTACCCTAATATTTTCCGTGTATCAAGAAATGAGGATTGAGAATCCTGGAGCATGATGGGGGATCTGTAGCAAGCTACAATTTGGATTGCGATCTTGCCCAGAGTTAGTTGCACTTGGATAATCTCGGACGCATTATGCTGAGCAACTAGCCTGGAGGTGTGGATATCCTTAATGAATATGGACACACCTCCACCTTTAGTGTTTCTTTCCAGGTTAGGTGACCGAAAGGTGTGGTATGAATTATAGCCTGGTAATGTAGTGGTGCTCTCTGGAGCCTTGAACCAGGTCTCTGACACTGCACAGATGTCGATGTTCTCCATTTTATGGAGTGTCTCGAGTGAGTGCATTTTGAGGTTTAGACTTCTAGCACTGAGTAGCAATACCCTCAGATTTTGCTTGCTTGTACCTGTTATGGTGGTTAAGTTGTCATTTGAACCTTGCCTAAAAAGGCACTATAGGGGTGGCAAGGGCCTTAGCCAATATCCGAAATCCCAAGGGTGACAGGTGCAGGCCATCTCTAGCAAAGAATCGTGGTCTGTCAATCATGTAATTCCAGGCAGACAGATATTGGATCCCCTTAGAATGACACCAGAAGCTTAGCCAATTGCTGAAATCAATCATTTTGTCCTTGTACTGTGGTATCATTCTGGGTGATGGCAGGATGCTACTCATGGCTAGGGTCATACCAGCCTGGGCTACAAGATTGGAGAGCTTCTCCATGTCTCTTTTCATGTAGTCCAGGGAGGTATGTCTCAGGTCATTCACACCAACATGGACAATGACAGAGTCATATTTGTACTTGTTGTAGAGTGACCTGAGTGCGTGCATTATGTAGTAGATCCTGGCACCTGACAGGCAACTGACAGTAACTTTCTCCTTGTTTAGCCTGGTGAGTGGAATATCAGTGTGCCTGACTATGGAGTCACCTATGACTAGAGTATCGAGTACATTGTTATGCCTTATGGGCTGTGGTTGAGTGGCACACTGAGTTTGTGGGCTGTGTGTAATTTGGGTTGTGTTGGGAGGTGGAGGTTGCTTGCGTTTCTGCTTTGGAGAGCTCTGTTACTTGGGCAGGTTTTTATTGAGAGCCTCCATGAAAGTAGCTGTGTGTTTTGTGTTTCTATGTGTGTGTTTTGGTGGTGTAAGTTTTGAGGGACTATGTGAGTGTGGTGTGGTGCAAGTGTTTACCTTCTCCTCTTGACCGTTGAGTCCAGTCTTGGGTGAGGAGAGCTTTGCTTCCAGTTTGGCTATGTAAGTGCATCTCTCACAGGTTGTAGTGTTGGGTGGTAGGACGAGAGGGTTGTCTATGTACATAAGGCAATTGCTGCCTTGCCCCAAGATGCCCAGATTCATCAGGTAGACAGGAGAAAACACTGGGAGCTGACTCTTAGACATGCCTGGATAGGTGCTATTTATTAAGTACTAAAAACTGATTTCCTATAGATAAGTGAGGAAAGTTCAGTGTTGTAGTAATTAGTAGCTTATTTAGTGCTTACAATGAGTTCTGAACAAGTGCTAAGCTCAAAGAAACAGATTTGAGTGCTAAAACTAAAAACGGACTAGTTCTAAGGGAAAATCTGAAGAGCAGATTTTATGGTGCCAGGAATAGTTTAACCCTAACAAAGCAGCGATGCATAAAGTGTGTATGTATATATATATATATATATATATATATATATATATATATATATATATATATATCAGTAGCAAATGAGCAGACTGATTTAAACAAATTAACCAATTAACCAATAAAAGCTAAAAACTGAGCCCCGTTCCAGCAGACTTCAAACAGACAAGTTGTAATTGCACACTCCTGCCACTAGGGTTCAGGGGAACCTTCTCCAAAAAAAGATGGCGTGGATTAGTGCTCAAGTTATACAAACAAAGCTAGATTCAGCAGGTCTGAATCTAGTCTATGCTACAGCAAACAAGGTGTACCAATTTCAGAAAGAAACAGTTCAAATAAGGAGGCACAATAAGCCTTTAACCAGAAACTCCCAGCTCAGAAGGGCAGAATCTACCCTCTCCTCCCACAGGAGTGCAGACCACACCTTCTTAATGTAAAATAACTGGCCCAAAGCCCAAGAGCTTAAACCAGAACTAATACACTTTAGAATAACAGACACTAAGCTTTCAATCAGCAACTCTCAACTTAGGAGGATGTAAGCTACCTGTCCTGCCACAACAGTGCAGACCACAAACCTTCTTAATGTAAAACAACTGGTTTGAAGCCCAAGTGCATAAACCAAAGGCTTAGAATAACAGTTACAATTTAATCGGCTACTAACAGGCAGTAATAAATGCAGCAGAATAAATGCAATTAAGTACTTTTAAGAACATGCAGCAAAAGCAAAATAAAGTAGGAAGAAACACAAATACAGTAAAAGCAGATGAATAAAGTGCAATTTTGTTTTACCAATAGAAAATGAGCAAACTGATTTAAACAAATTACCCAATTAACCAGTAAAAAGCTCAAAACTGAGCCCTGTTCCAGCAGTCTTCCATCAGACAAGTTCTAACTGCACACTCCTGCCACTAGGGTGCAGGGGAACCTTCTCCAAAAAAGATGGCCTGGATCAGTGCTCAAGTTGTACAAACAAAGCTAGATTCAGCAGGCCTGAATCTAGTCTATGCTATAGCAAACAACGCGCAACAGTTTCAGGAAATCTGGACAAGGCCAAATATATTTGGAGAATGTACAGACAGTACTAAGAATTGATGTTGTATAAACTTAAACAGTTGCTAGAATAGCAGGTCTTGCTTAGGAATGCATTTTTCTGAAGGGTATGAAGTCTGAAACTCAATGTCTCTCATTATTTAGTGATGTCATTCCTAAGTGATTTGCCAGAAAACCAAAAATTTTATGAGGAACAAACTAAAAATTAGAAGCAAAAATCTATTAATTCTGTGAAAATCTGAACTGTTGAGAGTTATAGTTCAGCCAGGGCTGTCATTGAGTTTGCTGCCTTTCCCCCTTCACAAAATCATGGTCGAATGGGGCCTTCCCCTGCAGCCATTCCAATGTCCCATTACTTGGACATTTCACCCAATTTACATTAAAAACTGTAATTTATATACTGCTTTACTTCTACGATGATTTGGATTTCATTTAAAAGTTTTATTTTACATTTTACAGCACAAACACTAATAGATATCTGCTAAACAAAGCAATGCAGTCTCACAATGAAAATAGACTTATGATTAAAACTTCTCTGCCGTTGAAACTCACATTCATTGAAACAACACTGAAACCCACATTCAAAGAAAATACATCTGACCAGTGGCAGATAAAGATTAACTTTGGGCTGTTTTCAAATCATAGGCCCCTTGTACACAACAAATACATGTGTTCTTTGATACACCTTCCAGATTGTATTAAATTATATTCCTTGTATAATGCAGTACAGTTGTTAGAAGGTGTTTTAAATTTACTTTTTTAAAATGTTTCCATTAACAATGAAGCAAAATGCATGCACCAATAATGACAAAACTGTCCACTTCAGAAGATTTACATCATAAAAGTCTACTCCGACTTCTACAATCCACCAGTATCAGTAAATATGCACAATCTCTGCAGAAGTAAAAGTCATCTAAATACTTCCACATTAAAGAGATCTATAACTAATGAAGAGGTTGCTGCTAGCAAACAACTTTATATTTCATTGCCTCATCTACAAATAAAGTGCCTGTTGCCCTTGAGCAAATAAATTACCCATGTTACATTAAAAAATATATAAACTAGTAATATCACAATAGGGAATGGAAAACAAATGGATGACAGGTTCATTGTTGCTAGGTAACTCTGCCAAAGAGAACATTCTCAGGACTGCAGCATCCACCCCTTTAAAAGTACAATGCAGTACAGTATCAACAATGCATCTACATACTGTAAGAGTTGAACCCACAGCCTTCAGTATCAAAAGCAAGTACACAACCTGTTGTGCTATTAACAATGCAAGCTAGCTCAGCATAAGCAGCACTAAACTTCTCTTCCCCTGAAGCTCTTAGCTTCTTGTAAAATCCACTCGACACTCAACTGTATCTCTCAACTTTGCAGCACATGAGCACAAGAAATCTGGAAAAAGCCAAAATTTATTGGGGGAGGGCAAAAGCCCAAAAACCAGGGACACATTTTAAACATTGCTTGTATAACATTGGAAAGTTGCTAGAATAAAATGCTGTGCTACTGCCATGCATTTCACTGTCAAGACTTGAACCCAGGACCTTGTGCACTACAGTCAGAGCAACATACCACTATGCCAAATCAGCTGTTTCATGAAAGACAGGAAGACTGAAACTTAAATGGCTATCATTTAGTGAATTCAGTTCTCACCATAGCTCTCAAAGTCTTAGCACAAACACCTGCACAAAGCCAATAATGGGGGAATACAGCCCCAAACATATTCAGTAAATTCAGTTCTTACCATAGCTGTCAACCTCTTAGCACAGAAAAACTGCACAAAGCCAATATTGGGGGAATAAAGCCCCAAAATAGAGATACATTTCAAATATTGATATTATAAACTTAGAAAATTGTGTTACCATGTACTTTCTTAAGAATATGAAGTCTGAAATTCAAAAGTCTGAAAATCCTGAAAACCACAGATTTTATGAGGAACAGAACAAAACTATGAAGCAAAAATCTGAATGCTTTTCACAAGTGGTGATGGGTAGTGAATGCAGGTTCTTGCTACCTGTAGCCAAGGTTGAAGGTTTGAACCTGGGTTTCTCTCTAGCCACCAGTTATAGTTAACTGTGGCATTTTACACACACACACACACACACACACACCTGTAAGCATCTCCCTGTTG